>NC_056727.1:1037290315-1037365315 GCF_019279795.1 Protopterus annectens | reverse complement strand
CTACAGCAGTACGCAGTTATAGGAAGTGCCACAGAAATCACTGGCCTACACCTTTTACAAGGGTGTATTTCAAAGTGGATTACCTCAGCAGGCTTGTCATAGTACGGCTATGGGAAGGGCAGTGTGCAGTGTGTGCATGGGCCATAACCCATTCATCTAGAGGTTGACACAGCACATGCGGGCATAAGCATGGTTATATTCCATAGGTATGTGTATACAGCTGCTAGATGACTACATCCTTGTACAGTCATGTTGCACAGCTAGCACTTGCACCACATAGTCCATAATGCTGACAGATACCAGTGGCGAAGATCTACAGTGAGTGACATCCGAACCTCATGTGGTTGTAGCCATTTGGCTGTGTGCTGAGTGGGGCAGGCCTCCTAATAGATGGCCCTTTGTGACAGTCACTCTCTTCCACACATTTGTGTATGTCTAATTTTGGATTATTATAGTGTGTTTCCTTGGATATATGCCTGTATTCCCTTTTCATTGTGTGTGCAAAGCATGAGTGCTGCATACTGAGGAGTGTCTGCACTAACATCTGCAACTGCCAGATATGTCTGGTCCACTGTTGTTTGCAGACATGGCCTTCATTTGTTTAAGTGTGTGAGTATGCCCAGTATGACCTTTTGGTATGTTGCTGGCTGACATTGCCTTCATTTCTCTGAGTGTGTGAGCATGCCCAGTATGCCCTTCTGTGTTGAATGTGTGGATCAATTCCAGGTAGTTTGTACTGCAGTGCAGACCTTTGTGTTGTACATCTACAGGTAACATACTGTTTCTGCAGGGTATCCATCGATCATTTGGCAATATGGGGACAAGTTGTGCAGGCGATAGTGTGTACTGTAGGTGATTGTGTCTGTGCTGCTTCAGCTGCATGGTACTGCTGTTAGCAGAGATATTCAAACATGTATACTGTTATACACAGTGATGTTTTCTGTCCTCCTGTACAGTCAGGTGGACATTCTTGCTCACAGTGATGACTTGGGGGACAACAGTGACTGCAGCTGTGTCCTGGATTATAGGCAGACACCTACGTATTCATGGTAAGTTATGCCATTCTGGAGGGGGAGCTGCAGACACTTGGTGCTGGGTTTGTGTATCCAGTTCAGCACTTTGATACAGTGCTGGCAGAGGATCCCATACTTGTCTGCCCATCAGCATGACAGTATGGCCTTATCTTGCTGTGGCAATGCCTCACAGCTGTACAGATTTGCACAGGTTAGCCAGAGGCAGGGGCCATGGGTCAGGACATTTACCTTATTGTGGTGTATGGGCAGGTGTGTAGCCACCCATTTATGGGTTTGCAGCCAGGGATAGTGTGTGCACACAGCTTGGTGTCAGACCCTGCACATTCCATGCTAACCATGCTCCCACACCCCCTCTGTTATTCTAACCTCTTCCATACATTATGCATATATTCTCTGATACTTTCCCTAAGGGTATCACCACATCACAGGTGTGTGTTAGTGTTGGTCCACAGTTCATGCAGTGGGACATGTTGGACATGTTACTGTGATTTGTCCACATGGCCTTGCATATGGCTTATGTGGAGAGTGCTATGTTGTAATTTGGGTGTCCATGACATAACATGCATTGACAGTATGTATGAGACATGAGCCTTTGGAAGGTGCCTGTGGGGCATTAGGTGTTGGTGCAGGCCAGATGTGGCAGTCTGTTGCATTCTGTCAGTCCTACAGTCCCAGACCACCATACAGTATATTCCCCTGGGGTGACAGGGTAGGTGTGATAGTTGTTTATGTCAATACCTTCTATCAATCTTGATCAGGTGGTGTGGATGCTGGCAGGGTGCTAACTACAGCTAGGGACAAACCTGCACGGGACACCTGCACTGCATGCTGCAGTCTTCTGCTACTGCCATATACAGGTGGGGTCTTACTGTACCCATTCCCCACAGCAGGGATATGACCAGAGAGGTGCCTGTGGGTGGTGTTTGTGTGGCTGGCTGCATGTGTGCTATGGACACTACTTACATCTGATACACAGATATGCATGGGGCATTACAGCTATGCTGGCATGTGCAGGTACATCAGTTGATTGCCAATACATCAGTCCTACCTCCTTTGTGATCTACAGGTGTTCAGGCAGAAATCACCAGTATCCCCTACTACAGGTCCAGTTACTGTGATGCATTCCTACATGTACCAAACCAATTTCACAGTGACACAATATATACTGTATGCCTGGGGTACGTTCCCCTGTGTACTGCTTGTATATCTAGCCCAACAGCCATGTCATGTCAATCTTTCAGATGGTGACACATATTACCACCATACATTTACAATGGCTTACTGCTAGCATGTGTTATACTGGTGGGGATTGTCTTTGGCACTGCAGTCATGAGGGCTTGTCCCTGTCGTCAGCATTAGTGGGCAATGGCTACCAGGTCTTACATCAACATGCATACATACTGACCACTCTCACACTTTATGAAACACACCCCATCATAACACACACAGACCTGCATATTGTGCAAATGATACCACCTATCCTGCTACCTTGGCCACCTCTGGGCATCTGTGCTCCACTCATAGTATACCTACTCATGCAGGTCACTACATTTCTACACAGAATTGGGGGGGGGGGCACACCTGAGTGTCACTACATTTCTACACTGGATTGGGGGATGAGGAAGACCTGTCTGTCTCTACATGTCTACATAGGCGTGGGGGCACACCTGACTGTGACTACATTTCTACATAGGATTGTGGGGGGGGGGACACCTGACTGCTTCTACATTTCTACACCAGATTGGGGGGCACACCTGACTGTTACTACATTTTTACGCTGGATTGGGGGTAGGGGTACACCTGACTGTTTCTACATGTCTACATGGGAGTGGGGGGTACACCTGACTGTTTTTACATTTCTGCGCAGGATTGGAGGGGCACACCTGACTGTTACTACATTTCTGCACAAGATGGCGGGGCATACCTGACTGTTTCTACATGTCTACATGGGAGTGGGGGGTACACCTGCCTGTTACTACATGTCTATATAAGGTTGTGGGGGGACACACCTGATGGTTTTTACATTTCTACACAGGACTGAGGGGGGCACACCTGACTGTTACTACATTTCTACGTGGGATTGTGGGGCATACCTGACTGTTTCTACATTTCTACACATGATTGGGGGGGGCACACCTTACTGTTTCTATATATCTACATAGGACGTGGCAGCACACTTGGCAGTTGCACACATTTGCTATGACTGTACTTGTATGTCAGGTTCTCCATTTCATTCTCTGTTCTAACCTATCATACTGACTAGAGGTATATCAGTGTACTACAGGTCTTAGCTTTAGTTGCCCTACATATTAGTGTCTGACTTCCTACCCTTCAGAACTAACATCCCACTGCCTGACCTGCTGTAGTCTGTCTGTGTAGGCCTGGGGGGAGATTACCCATAGGCATCATTCAGAGGCCATAGCTCAGGCTCTGTTTGGGTTTGTCTACACCTGTCCTGCAGGCTGAGACTGTTGTTGGGTATGTGAGCCTCCCTGACTGGCATGTGTGAGTCATATGGACACACATGTCACCCAGCACATTTCCTGCCGTGGGTTTTGCCACCTTGTGTAGCACTGGCTACTATGGTGACTCCAGTATGTGTTACAGATGTCACGGTGCCACTATGGGTGTCTACTATCTTCTGCCATAATATTCAGCCACCCAGTTCCCTTGCATGCTCACATCCATACCATAGATACAGGTAATGACACATTCTACTCCATTTGGCAATCGGTAAGTTGATTGACTTACCTTGTGGGTATGCCCGGATTGAGGATGGTGCTGGAGGGCTGCCTATGTTGGATGCACATAGTACACTCCCTATACATGGTTGAGCACAGGGAGTGTCATGTTTGGCATCCCTTTTACTGCATGTGCAAGTCAGAGAGAGGTGTCATTCCCTGGGTCCCTACTATGTCAGTGTATGTGCTATGCATTGTCTCTTTGCCAAGGCCAGGCATACTGGGCATGCCTCCATCTGCCTACTGGGGCAGGCTCAGGTAGTTCCTTCTCTGAGACCCTCTGTGCCTGTGCAGGCCTTGGCATTAGTGTGGGGCTGTGTGGCCCTGTCCTGTGCTGCTCCTGTTGCAGCTGTATCCGCAATATCATATTGTGTAGCATGGCACATACAATAAGAATTTGAGTACATGTAGCTGGTGAGTACTGCAAGGCTCCACCGGATGTGTCCAGACACCGGAACCATAACCTGAGCATCCCAAACACACGCTCTATTATAAGTCTAGTCTGTGCATGTTCCTCATTATGGTGTTCTTGTTCAGGTGTGTGTGCATTTGTAATGGGTGTCATCAGCCATGGCTCCAGTGTGTAACCAGCATCCCCCACTAGGTGACCATAGGGGATGTCCCCATTTGCAAATCTCTGATACAGCTGTGTCAGATGCCAGATGTGGGAATTGTGATAGCTTCCAGGGCAGCCAGCACACGCATTCATTATAATGCCCTGGGCATCGCACATGACCTGGCAGTTGATGGAGAGGAAGCCCCTGTGGTTGATGTAGGCCCTACCCTGATCACCGGGAGGTGTTTTGATGCATATGTGTGTACAGTCTATAGCACCCACTACCTCAGGGTATTCTGCTATTTGGTGGAAGAGACGCATATTGCTGGCCAACACCTCATGGGAGTTGAGGAAATATACGTGCTCCCTGGCTTGTGCTGACATGTCATCCATGAACTGGTGGAATATTCTGGATGCTGATCTTTGGAAGGTACCTGTAGCTAGTATTCATAGGCCTACATATACCTTGGTATCCACTGGGATGGGTTCCCCTCGGTCAGTTCGGTGTGTCAGGTGTGGCCGGCACAGTTCAACAACTTGCTGTAGGATGTTCATGTCCACCGTATAGTGCTCCACTCTCTGCAGCTCATGTAGTCCCTGGTAGGTTACCCGGATCAGTATACTCTTCTCCGTCTCCTCACCGTGAGTTGATCGGCAGCATTCACATCCTCACCACCCTCAGCCTCTTGTACATGTTGTTCTATGTTGTCTGTTGCAGCCCTATAATTTTGTAGCTTTGTTTGTTAAAAGTTCCCTGCTTGTATACACCGGTGGTGTAGAGTATGGAAAAAAACAGAGGGGAAGGTGTTTGTATAGTTTATAATAGTGTTCTGGGCTGGGCTGGTCTGTTGCCCATGTAATTGGCTGAGTCTGATACATTTCACCTGCCAGCTTTGCTACTTCTCCTTGATTACCTTCCTACTGGAGTTTTCCCTTCCCATTGCCTTTCTGTTTAAGCCCAGGGGCACGTCGTGCAAACAGAGTGCTCAAATGTGCACAGAGCTGCTATTTCCTGGTTTAACTTTTTTTTTCCTTTAAAACTCAGTGCATGGCCCACACACCCACTTAGGCAATGTAAAGAGTGCTAGGCAGACTCAGACACACCGTCTTGCTTAGCTTGGAGCAAACCTGAGCCACAGGGCTCTAATCCACTTACAGTATGCCCGACACCCCCCCCTATGATGTCAGCTAACTCTTAGGCTTGCATCAAGCTATTCCTGCTCTTACACTGTTGGGAACTGACTAGCATGCTGGGCAAAACTGTGATTTACTGTCATTCCCCTCATTTGCATAGGATTGCCTGCTAATGTATAGTTACATGTCTCACACTGAGCCTCCTCCCTTAGCAACCACTACTCACTGGCCATGCTGTCTTTTGCCTGCCATTGACTTTAATGCCAGAATAATGATTTTAGTTAGAATGCTTATTTTAGGTTTATTTTCTTATTTTCCCCCGATCCTGTTTGCGTGCCACTGCCCTATGCTTAATTTTTATTTTTTAAGCTGTTTGCAATTCAAGTGGCCTTAAACTTGGCCATTGGCATGCTTCCTGACTGATATGCAGCCTTCATTTGGAGCTGTCATGTCTCCATTTTGGATTTTTTAAAAATGTACTCGGTTACTAACTGAGTACATTTCTACAGATTACACTAGTCCTGCATGGCCAGTTTCAAGCTTCCTAGATCACAAATTCACCTCATTTGCATGGTTTTCTCCTGCAAATGGGGTGATTTGCATACAGGGGCTTAGTCCGTGCAGGACTAGTGCAGGAGCGCTCGTGCACACCCCTGCAGGCTATTCCTGGATTGCACGGCAGACATATTGCCTGCTAGAGCTCCTGCACTAATCCTGCACACCATGCAAGGCTTGCAGAATCTGGGGGAAAATAATGATATGGGACTCATTAAAAGCTTACATATATGGTAAACCCTAACTTGGTATAAAAAAATCAGAGAATGGGATTCTGAATTATTAGATCTTCAATCCAAACTTTTGTCAGTAAAAGCTGAAAAAAATGAAAATCATTTGGAGATGAAAAAGAAAGTAGAAGTATTAAACAATAAATACAACAAAATTCTAACACATAAAACTAGTTTAGCTTTAGAAAAACTAAAATTTAATACCTTGGCCACTTCTCCCAAATATCTACATAATTTATCCAAAAGAATCAAAATACAATCAAAAGGTAATAACATTAAAAGTATATTCCGTGAAACAAAAGGGGAAAAATGTCTCAGGTATAGGTGACATTCTTGATGCCTATAGAAATCACTATATGGAACATTTCCAAAAAGAAAATATAGATATCAATCAATTAAATCTAGATGAAAAATGTTCTAATATAAAAAAAAATCCAGAAAAATTAAAGCTAGATTTGCAAGCACCCATATCCTACAAAGAAATTACAGATACAATAAAATAGGGTAAAAGTAATAAAGCTCCAGGTATAGATGTCATAATTATGGAAATATATAAACTTTTTCCTTCAAAGATACCATTCCTCTTCCATAAATCTCTATTAGAAATTCAGTCACAAGCTTTAATACCACCCTCTTGGAGATATTCCTTAATCACACCAATCCAAAAGAAAACAAATCCCCAAACCTCTGTACCTCATATAGACCTGTATCATTATTAAATAATGACTATAAGATATTTATGACAATATTAACTAACAGAATGAAAATACCACTATACAAAACAATAAATAATGATCAAACTGGATTTATATATCATAGGCACACACATGACAATATTAAAAGGATAATTTCTCATATAGATTATGTTAATAAAGAAAATAAAGAAACACTCATAATTGGCTTAGATATAGAGAATGCCTTTGATTCCCTAAATTGGGACTATTTATTCAAAATCCTAATGCTATTTGAATTTCCTGCATCTTTTGTTCATCTCCTAAAGAATATATATATACAAATTTTTGTTCATCTCCTAAAGAATATATATACAAATTATTTAGCGTATGTCAAGTTAGGTCCTTTTACCTCTGAATCTATACATATAACAAAAGGCACTAAAGAAGGATATCCCATGTCACCGATTCTATTTGCTCTGGCTGTTGAAATAATGGCAGATTCAATTTGTAACAATATAAAAATCAAAGGAATAGATGTTTATGAACAATACAATTCTAAAGTAATGCTATTTGCTGATGACATATTACTAACATTATCTAACACAAAAGAGACATTAGAAGAATTTGATATATTAATTGACAAATTTCACATGACTTCAGGAATCCATTTCAATAAATCAAAATCAAAATGTTTATTTTTAAATAAAAAAAAGAACTGCAGACTAATGCATCATACAGAAACAAGAATCTACCTTAAAATATCTAGGAATTGAGCTATGCAAGGATAATAATGAATTAGTCTCAAAAAACTTCAAGAATATCATCAACACACTTAAAATCTCTTTGGAAAAATGGAACAAAATAATATTAACATTTGAAGATAGACTGCAGTTAATAAAATGGTTTTACTGCCCAAGATCCTATATATAGCCTTAGGAATACAACTGTTACTAGAAAGGAATATACTTAAAGAAATAAATTAATACCTAATAAAGTTTTTATGGTTTCCCAAAAGAAACAGATTAGCTTTAATACATCATTCTTGGGAACAGGATGATTAAACTTTCCTGATATAGAAACATATATAACAGCATCAATATCTAAAACAATCTCAGATTGGATAACTCCAAATTACTCTGCAAATTGGAAAGCATTACTAACTGAAATATCAATAAATGAATTTGATTTACAAAAAAAAAATTCAAATAGATAAAAACAATTTGCCATGGTACATATTATGTATTACTATGCAATATAACATAACTAAACCCGCTAAAACTCGTATGATTAATTAGTACATCGACTCATTTTGGAAAATTATTAATGCAAACGTAGATTTAAAATCTGGTTTGATCTTTTAACACCATTTATAGTCACAAAGAACTTTCCACATAAATATATAGAGAAATTATTAATTCCTGAAAACAGAAAGGATTTTTTTGTTGACTCCAATGCATCAAAGAAGTAAAAGTTTTAGATATGCAAGTAATAAAAACAATATTCAAAATTCCACAACAAGACTGGCTAACTTTACAGAGTATTCTGTCATATTCACAAGATTTAAGTAGAATAATTAATATTTTTTTCATTTAAAGAAATACCTCAATTTATGAAATACATATATGAAATCATATATAATGACTTTGACATGGGAAACAGTATTTCAAAATTTTACAAAATATTGATAAACTATAAAACAACACACAAAACCTCATATTGGAAATATATAACAAAAGTACACCCAATACAGTTAACTAATGATATTAAAACAAATATCTTATTATTAATAAAATATACATCCTTTACACAATATTGGAAAGTTTTTAATTGGAAATGCTTGCACAGAGCATTCTTAATCCCAGACAGAATCAGTAAAATTAGTTCTTCACTAAAACAAATATGTTGGAGATGTAAGCAAGTACAGAATGCAGATTGGAACCACATTTTCTTTGATTGTGTTAAAATTAAGCCATTTTGGAATGGTATTAATAACTTTCTACAAGCTTTATCTAATAAATCATTTTATTTAACTAAAGCTTTTGTATTATTAAATGTGAACGAAGTTCCTCATTTGAATAGGTCAAACATGAATCTAGTATGTACTATACTTGCAGTTTCAAGGAAGTGTATAACAAGAAGATGGAATACAAACACAATACCAACTTTGGAAAACTTCTACCGCCTAGTGAATACCACAGCAGTATTGAAAATTAAAATTTAAGAAGTAAGAATTTATCCAAAGCCATTTATCAACAACCCTTGGGGAAAAGTCTTATTATCGATTGACACTATACAGTAATTGATCAGACACTCTGTTAATGGATTGGACATACTTATAAAGTAACTGTATACATTAAGATCTGTTATAGTGTCAGGCTAATGTAAATAGTGCACATAGTTATTTAAGATGTTATGTATAAATACTATGGAATTCATTCAAATGTATTTGAAAAATAAAAAAAAAAACTTGAGAAAAAAAAAGTCATTCGTACACTTTAAGTTATTCAACCAAATCTATTGTAGTTTATCAATAGCTATTTTGTCAAAACCAGTTCTGCCAGTCAGCTAATCAAACTGATGTTTTGATCTGCTTGGCTTTCTTTTGGGGGTATAGAAGGTCTGCACTTCTTCTAAATAGTAACAAATTGGGCTATGTAAAACAGCAGGGAATGCATCCTTTATGAAATGCAAGGCTCATCTTTACCAATTTGGTTTAGTGAAGCTGAACAGAAAACTGCAGTGGGCAACTGGTAACTAGTATTGAAACATACTCAAAGAAACATGGTGTGCCCTTTTCCATAGCAGAAAGGACCATAGATTAGGAGGTAGAATACTTGTGCCCAGTGGTAATCAATGCAGCTGACAAACACATTATCTGTAGAGTTTATCAACTGAAAACCCACTAACTGGACTTCATGAGAATACAACATGACAAAATACAGTACGGCCCAGGAAATTCCTTGAGCATTATGTGCCGAAAGTCCAAGATACCGAGGAAAAGAACAACAATCACTGATTTTGTCAGACAATCATTGGTGACACTGTTTCTTAAAGTGTGCCATTAGTGATTCCTTCAGAGACTTAGCCATTCTTCATTTTTGCATGACTATGGAGTTGGTGTATGTAACTTAAGTGAGATGTATATCTTGCTTCCTACAAGAGGGGTACAGGGCATGCTAGTTTTAAAAAGAAAAAAAAACATAGTTGGGAAGTCCATCCTTTTGGTGCTTTTTTAGCTTTGGAGATTTGCTTCTTCAGCTTTTGTAAAGCAAACTTTCATAGAGTAAGAGGGAACTGGTCCATAATTAAAAATCAGCAAAGTACAGTGCAAAATAAATATACAAATCAAAATGAATAAAAATCAAAGTAATTTTAAATACGGTGGAATCCAGGGTTACAAAAACATATATCATTTAATTAATATAAGGACGCATGGAAAAAAGAAGGGGCACTATAATACCAATTCACATAAAAGGAGCAGAAAAAATAATCAGTAAATCAAAGCCTAAAATAAGTGAATGTCTCAAACAAGAAGGGAGTCAAAACATTTCACAGGCATGCAACATTGAAAAGAATGGCAACAGGAATGTCATTAAAGCTTATTAATGTGGGTGTGGTGATCTAGAAAGGATGACGTCTAAGCATGTTTTCTAAATGAATACTTCTGCTCAGTGTTCACAAAAGAAGACAGGAAAGAATCATTACATTTAATTAAGCAGAAATGCTGAACATTAGGCATTAATATTAGTCTGTTAAGAAACTGTCATAAAAATCTTTGAAAATGGAAGCTGTGCAAGGAAATGGCATCTGATGTACTTCATAGATGCATTCTTAAAGAATAAATAACTGGTAAAAACTATGCAATTCATTCTAACATTCTTAAATAATTGAATAATTCATAGGAATCCTTAAGTGACATTTCTTTTAGATCATAAGATTAATGAAGATAGCTAAATATTAGAAAAGGTATGGAAGCTGAAAAAAGGCTACAGACTGTTTACTTGTCAGTTTGATATCATCTTTACACAACATCATAGAATTACAGCTGAAGGAAATAATTTCTGTAACTGTCTGATGACAGGGAAACAATGGACCAAGGCAGCATAGCATCATTGTTGGAAAACAATGCTGGACATAACAGATGGAGATATTTCACTGATTATCTGGGTCAGCAAACAGAAGCAGAGTGGCAGATATAATATACATAGACAGCAGTGATGAATGAGACATGGTGAGAGATAAGAAGTTATGAAATAAGTTAAATATGGAGTGGATATGCCTGCATGGCTAAAATACTGGCTAGGAAAAAGTAAATAATGTAGAAAACAGGATTCCATTTGGATAACATAACTGGTGCAATTGAAGTATCTTATGAATAATTACTGAAGATCCTATTTTTCAAAGTTTATATGTGTGTGACATCAGAAGTTGTGGAAGGGAAAGCATTCATTTTTTTGTGTGCTACACAAGGATACTCATTAGATATGGACAAGAATTTTTAGACTTAAGTTCAAGTTATTAATATTCATTTGAAGGTTACATTTAATGAAGTTAGAGTGAAATTGAATTGGATCTGGAATGCAATTTCCTATAGGCAGGGTCTGGAGATGGAGTAGCACTAGTAACAACAAAAAGTTAGATGTGAGGTGTGTGTGCTGGTATAAGATAATATGAAGATATGCAAGCAGTGGGATAAGTCAGCACAGTATTCCAGTCTGCAATTAGGACATGTAGGAAGAAGCAGTTCATTTTTATCCCTCTTGAAAGTTAGTTTGCAATATGCCAGCTGAATCATTATGTACAGCTTGGAAGAATGCCTTACTTTTTATTGATATGATAGAGGCATATCAGAAAATTGAATTAAAATGGTACAAAGTCATCATCAAATCTCATACAGCAAAATATACATTAATGTAAAATCCTAAAGAGAATAATCAGATGGCGAATATAGAGAAAGGGTATTGGCTAGAGCATTGCAAAGTAATTTAAGACAGCACACACCAACAATAAAATGACACAAGGTGGACAGCTTAAATAAAGTACAAGTTTTTATTTTACAGTACATTTTAGAGGAATGGTTCATAGGTTCATAGGTTGGTACTAGGCTATCAGCCCTAGGGCCTATACAAGCCTAGCCATAACAATTCCCTGGCTATTTCTTCCCACACTATTTACTTCCCTGGACCCCTGTCTAGCAGGGCAACTGACATGATCCCTGGGGTGAATTTCCTTTCTCCCATCCAATCGTCAAGGTTCCTTTTGAAGAGGGCCAGAGAGGCACTCTGCTTGACATGTATGGGCAATCTATTCCAGAGTTTGGGGAGTCTCTGGGTCAGGAATCTATCCCTCCAGCATGTTTTGTTTATTGTGATGACAAGGTTTAGATCCCTGGAGCATGTGGCTCTGAGGGATTGGAATTTCTTTAAGTGTAGCATGTCCAACAGCTCTGGGTTTGACATGGCCTTGTATGTTAAGCAGAGATCGTCTCTGAGTAGACGATATGCAACAGAGTATAGCTGGAGTTTTTTAAGGCGGTCAGCATAGGGCATCTGCTTTAGGCCTGTGATTCTTTTAGTGAGGTATTTCTGCGGCCTTTCCAGTTGTTGCAGATGTCTTGAGAGGTGCATACCAAACGGGGTGTTGTATTCTATAATGGGTCTAATGAGGGATGAGTACAGTGGGACAATGACCTTCTTTTTTCTGGATAAAAAGCCCTTAGTGATAAGGTGTGCCACATAGAAGGATTTCCTGACTGTTGTGGTGATGTGGTTATTGAAGGTGAGACCACTGTCCACCTGTGTCCCTAAGTCTCTTATCACACTTTCGGTGTTTAGTGTACTGCCACCTATGTGATAATTCACAGGTACATGTTTTTTTCCCAAAGGGGATAACTATACATTTCTTGGCATTGAGCTTGAGCCCATGGCTCTGGCACCAAACATTTGTTTCTGTAAGGCCCTTGTGTAGAGTACCCACATCATTTGGGGATTCAATAATGGCTCCCAGTTTGTAGTCATCTGCAAACTTTGTTAGCCAGAGGTTGCTTGTTCAAACACTGTAATATCATTGAAGCATACATGGAACAAACATAAGACACTTACTAAGGTGAATGTGAAAAAATAGATATTGTAAAACAGGACATGCAGCTAATCCAGTAAAAGGGGATGAACTAAGTTTTTAAACATTTGTCTGTTTCCAAGTGTTTGGCAGACTTGTCTAATAATTACTGGTAATAAAAAGTACCATAAACTGTACATCTTAAAAGTGCGTTGATGAGATAATATAATGAATTGCCTTAGGAGGTTTCTGGTTGACATTTCCAAATCAATATAGCACCTTTTCCAAGATATTCGACAGAACGTTTCATCATGCCCTCGTTATGCTTCACGAACTATAATGCATAATGAACAAGGAACATTATGAAATCATAAAACTGTTCATGTGGGCTGATCATCTACTGGTTATTTATTCAATAAATGTTGGCATCTTTTTTCAGGCAGGACTATGGGTCTAGTGTGATAAAGTACTTCAACAAACATATGCCCAGATCACACCTCATCTTTCCTGAGGCATATGCTTATACCAAACACAGTCTAGATAATCACAAAAAAGGAGGGAGGGAGTGAATGCAAAATCAGCTTCCATTATGGTGAACCTCACAGTTAAAACCTTATTTTTATTAGCCAGTCATACCTTATTTTCTGTGGAGTCCTGGCTATACTGCAGACAGCACAGTCCATTTATCACATTATAAGAAAATAGATCCAAATATACATCAGTTAAACTCACTGAGGAGCTATGCAGCATTTGTGACTGTTATGATTTCTTATTAATATTCTACAGTGCAGCTGGAAGAAGTTATACTATTTTTAAAATGTATTTCATTGTACTCGTATGAAATAAGAACTGGAGATAGGCTCTTGAATAAGTAGCATAAATCTAAAAGGTGCTTAATGGAAGAAAACAGCAAGCACATTTCAGATGTAAACAGAATTCATTAATAATAATGGTCTTTGCAAAGATTTATTCCTCTGTCTACTCAAAGGAGGAATGTCCTGTTAGAACCACTTACTGTATCAGTCATCAGCTATATGTATGTGTGTCAAAATGTGCTCTGCTTTTTCATTTGTATTTGCACTTTAAAACATGTAATCCTGTACTTTTGTTTAATTTTATCACCATCTTAGAAGTAGTTATTACACATACTGATGCAGACATAGTTTACATCCTGACCACAGAAGCCCATTGTAAAAAAAATGTCAATAAATAAACGAAGAAGCCTGAGAATACAATATTCATTTAGTTGTCACAGATGAGAGCAAAAGAAATAGAAACTGTAGCATCATGAGATACATTTTCCAGTTTATGAACTTTTAATTTATGGATTCCTTCTTTTTGTCAGCAACCATTACTCATGACAAGCCATACTTGTCACTCTCTGGAAACTGATAAATGTCCTAGAATTATCATAATACCACAGACTTTGTAACAATAGGAAAATGCATGCTTGATTGCTAGTTATAATGATTCTTATTTTGGAAAAAGACATATTTTATGTTTTTAACCATTTTCCTGCACTCATAGCGAGTAGAGAAACTGGATTCAGTACAGTGATGTAATTTTGTAATTTAAATTATGACATATGTGTGTCTCAGAGACTGTCCCTCCTATGGAACAGGCTTCCCATGCATTTGAAGCCGATTTTGTCTGTTACCCAGTTTAAGTGCAACCTAGTCCAATGAATGGGGATTCTGAAATTTATACTGGGCTTAGCACTCATGTCCCTTATGGACAGAGGTAGCTTATAAATGCCTGGCCCTCAATGTCCAACTTGGATACAGGACATCGATATTCTTTCAGGAAAACTTGGATAGGCTTAGAAAAGTCCTACTGGGTCATTAGCCTAATAACAATCTATGAATCTATGATATTCCTTGTATAATGGCAAATTGTATTTACCTTGCATGATGACTTGTCACAGGAGAGAGATAGTTTAAAAAGACTACAAACACAGGATGGGATTAACAGACTGCACAGTACACAATGCTTAGTTACACTGCAATGTGAAAACAGGCACACGTTAGTGTCAATTCATAACCACATTTGGGTTTCTAAGCAGTGAGCCCAAATGCACAACAGAAGATATACACAACATGCAAATAAAATGAGTTAGTAAAATGAGCTTGTAATAATATGAAAAGGTATGCAAGGTGAACATAGATATGACTCATAGCTACCTCCAGAGAAAATATCACAGCTGTGTGCACCTGCCAATGAAAGGCCAAAACATGCCAATCACTCCTTCATTGTTCATAGCAAAAATTCATAGAGTTGTAGCAGCCATTGCTCAACAGAATGCCATAGCTGTCAGTACAGCCGCTTCTTGCCAATGTGCATGTAATGCCAGCAGGCATGAACACAAATTATAGTCAAAGACAGGTACCTCAGTTTCGCTGATCAAGACATTATTGATTGATTTAGAATTGACTTGGGCATTGTACAGGTCTTTTCAAGCATGTGTCACCCACACATGGAATTGACAGGTATGTGTGATCTTCAAATACCTGTGGAGCCCAAGGTATGTATAGTTCCTTCCATTCTAACTAGTGGAAGCTTTCAGAGACCCACCGGGAACATACTGGGTACTTCACATGCTCTTGTCTCTAGAATACTTAAGTTTCTGAATACAATTCTTTATATATGAAGGCTCATATATGGTGTGCCTGCCTATGACATTACCCACCTGTCTCAGGTACTAGAAACCATAGATCTTACACTTGTAGCAATAAAGACCCCACCTGACCCACAATCACAAAGCTATGTGAACAGGGAAAGAGAGATATGCAATTCCATGAATAGCCAGGTAGGGTATGATGTGAATGGGATCATAACCAATGTGTCTGCACAGCATCTAGGCAGTCTACATGATTTAAAATTTATGGCATGTTTCTCAGCTGTACCATCACTTCATGCATACTGACGTTTGGCATAAGCATCCAGTTGGTATGTGCTGACATTGTGGCTGATATTAAAGTATACAGCTATAATATGCAGCTGCATAATTACACAACACACGTGATCTTAGCCAAATGGATGGAAAGAGGTTTTGCTGTGTCCAGATGTAGTAGTCCTCCTCATACACATGCCTGCTCTGTTGCAGGTGTATCTAGCTGGTATGTAGAGTCACCTGCACCAACAGTATGCAGGTATAAAACTTCAAACTATGTTTGTATACCTGAATATTCTTTCTGTTTACAGGTGACTCTGTATATCTGCTAAAGCTCTGGCCTATATCATTTTTGTGAAATCCAGAGAGAATGGCTGAGCTCCAGTGTAAGAAAACACACACACACACACACACACACACACAAATCTGAAGAATTAAAAAGAGTATATTCTGCATCCTCAGAACTCACTTCCCCTGCCTCAAACACCTCTTGGGGGTTCTTCAGTATAATCCACTAACAGCCTGCAAGATGTTATTTGCGAAAAGGAAATTGAAAGGGTGATATCCTTTCTCAATAAGACAGTTAAGAAATAACATAAAAGGAGTATTCAGGTGATTTATATAGGTTCATAGGTTCATACTAGGCTATCTGCCCTAGGGCATTTATAAGCCTAGCCAGAATGTGTTTGGCTTTTGCCACCCATTTTAAATTTATTTTGCTATGCCCTTTTTCGAGGTTAGTATACTGTGCCTCTGTCTAACAGTGACACAGAAGTGATACCTGGGGTAAACCTACGATCTCCCATCCACTCATCAAGATACCTCTTGAAGAGAGTCAATGAGGGACTCTGCCTAACCTGGACTGGGATTTTATTCCAGAGTGAAGGGAGCCTCTGGGTTATAAATCTGTCCCTCCAGCATGTCCTATTTATTTCAGTGCTGAGGATCAAGTCTCTCGAGCGCGTAGCTCGATGGGATTTGGATTTTCTGAGGTGCAGCATGTCCATTAATTCCGGGTTGGACATGGCTTTATACGTCAGGCACAGATTGCCTCTGAACAGGCGGTATGCCACTGAGTAGAGCTGGAGTTTCTTTAACCGGGCAGCATATGGCATCTGTTTGAGCCCTTTGATCCTCTTGGTGAGGTACTTTTGGGGTCTTTCCAGTTGCTGCAGGTGTCTGATAAGGTACATCCCAAAAGGGGCATTGTACTCAATTATGGGCCTGATGAGGGATGAGTAAAGAGGCACGATGACCTCCCCTGATCTAGATGTGAATCCCTTCATGATTAGGTGGGCTATATAAAATGTTTTTCTAACCACTTTGGCCATGTGGTTGTCAAATGAGAGATTGCTATCAACTTGTGTCCCCATGTCCCTAATTACTTCTTCTGTACTTAATGGATTACCACCTATGTGGTAATTTGTGGGCACTTTGATTTTGCCTAAGGGATGACTATACACTTTTGGCATTTAGCTTGAGGCCATGGCTCTGGCACCAGTTGTCTGTTTCTATGAGGCCTTTTGGAGGATGCTTGTGTCGGCTGGAGAGTCGATTATGGTGCCCAGTTTGCAGTCATCTGCGAACTTGGTCAGCCACAGTCCTTCCGTGTTGGCCTGTACCTCCGAGAAATATATACCGAACAAGAGAGGTCCCAGGACTGAGCCTTGTGGGACACCACTTGTAACTGGTTTGGAGTCTGACATGGCTCCAGCAATTCTAACCATGTGGGTTCTGTCCTTGAGCCAGTTTGCAATCCATCTAGTGACATAGGGGTTTATATTTAAGCTGGTGAGCTTATCTATAATGCCCGAGTGGGGTATTGTATCGAAGGCTTTTGCGAGGTCTAGGTAGGCTGTGTGGACCACCTTCCCTCGTCAATGGCCTTGGTGACTGTTTCAAAGAAATCAACCAGGTTTAAGAGGCAGGATCTGCCCTTAACAAAGCCGAACTGGGTAGGATCCAGTGTCTGTAGGTCCCCAATATCTTTATTTATGAGGTCCATGATGATCCTTTCCATAGCTTTGCAGACCAAGCTAGTCAGGCTTATGGGGCAATAGTTTCCAGGATCCGTTGAGGCACCACCTTTATGGAGAGGGACCACTGTTGCTGTACGCCACTCTTTGGGCACATATCCTGTAGTAAGGCTGAGATTGAACAGTAGTTTTATGTTTGGGTTTAGCTCTTCTTGGAGTTTATGTAGGACGTAGCCTGGGACACCGTCTGGTCCCATTGATGCTGTGTTTTTTGCTTTGGAGAGGGCGGCTCTTACCTGAGCATCTGAGATGTCGGGGGCAGCACTCTGCTGGGATAGATATTTGCCCTTTTGGTGGGGAGGGGGGGGAGTTTGCACTGAACCTGTCAGCTAGGATGTTGGCAATGACTGTGGGTTCAGTGTATTTTTTGTAATTTTGGACTAATTCTGAGCATATCTGGGAATTACCACCCAGGTTCCTAACATAACTAAAGAAAGCCTTGTGATTATCCTTAGTGTCCTGTGCAATTTTTCTCTCGAAGCTGGCCTTAGACAATTTTATGAGTGCCCATAGTTTTTTGCTAATACTGATCAGTGATGCCTTCCCTTTTTGGGATTTTGCTCTATCATTTAGTAGCTTCCTCCTTCTATTGTATAGTTTGTTTATGGCTGGGGTCCACTAGACAGGACGTCTGCCTTTGGAGGATTGGGTCTTGGTTTTATTTGGGATTGCATGATCCATGCATTCCTGAAGGTGCTCATAGAATGCATTTATAAAGGATTCTGCAGTCTGGGCTGTATTTTCCACAGGCCCGGGGGCTTTGAAGGATTCCACCTTGGTTTTGAGGAGTGTGAAATTTGCTTTAGAGAAGTTTTTCACTGTGATTTTCTGGGCAGGGAGTGGGGTCGGGATGTGAATATCCAGTGAGATTAGTTTATGGTCTGATCTTACCAGTGAGGGATACACTTCTGATCTGGAGCATAGAGTCCCCATGTTGGTGATGATCAGGTCCAGTATGTTTTCCCCTCTTGTAGGAGTGGTAACAAGTTCTTCCACAGCATTTGAGTTTATAAATTCTAGGAACCTTTGGGCTAGGGTGTTGGAGCTAGAGTAATGCTCCCAGTCTATGTTTGGGTAGTTGAAGTCGCCCAATATAATGGTGTTTGGAGAGACCTTCATATTTTCCAGTGTTCTCAGAAAGGCCGAGTGGGGTTCCTGGGTTTGGGAGGGAGGTCTGTAGCAGGCTATAAACTGGAGGGCAGTTTTACCCTCTGTTAGTTGCACATGGATAGTCTCTGATGCTTCGTGCTTTGCCACCAACCTGGAGGTGTCGATATCTTTGATAAATATCGATACTCCCCCTCCTTTTGTGGTTCGGTCCAAGTTTTGGGGCCGAAAAGCATGGTATGAAGTATAACCTGGTAGTGCTGGGGTGCTCTCGGGAGCCCTGAACCAGGTTTATGTTACTGCACAGATATCGATGTTCTCCATGCTAAGGAGAGTTTCGAAAAGTGCATCTTGAGGTTTAGACTTCTGGCGTTGAGTAGCATTACTCTTAGTTTCTTATCCCTTGTGATACCTATGGAGGAGGGTTTGTCTTTTGAGCCTTGCCTAAAAAAGGCACTATGGGGGTAGCAAGAGCCTTTGCCAATATCCGAAAGCCCAGGGGTGACAGGTGCAAGCCGTCCCTAGCGAAGCATCATGGCTTGTCGAGCATATCATCCCAAGTTGACAGGCATTGGATCCCCTTTGAATGACACCAGTACTTAAGCCAATTGTTGAAATTGATCATCTTGTCTTCATATTGTGGCATCATTCTTGGTGAGGGTAAGATGCTACTCAAGGTCAGGGTCATACCGGCCTGGGCTACATGCTCAGAGAACTCCTTTATGTCTCTTTTCACATAGTCCAGGGAGGTACATCTCAGGTCATTCACACCAGCATGGACAATGACTGAGTCATATTTGTACTTGCCTTGGAGTGACCTGAGTGCTTGTGTTATGTGGCGGATCCTAGCGCACGACAGGCTGCTCACTGTGACCCTCTCCTTGTTCAGCCTGGTGAGTGAGACGTCAGTGTGCTTGATGATAGAGTCACCTATTACAAGTGTATCAGGTGTGTTGTTTAGTCTTAAGGGCTGTGACTGTTCGACACACTGGCTTTGTGAGATATGTGTTGCACGTGTTTTGTTTTGGGGTAGCGGTTGCTTGGGTGTCTGCTTTGGAGGTCTCTGCTGCTTAGGAAGATCTTTATTTAGAGCCTCCGAGTATGTTTTTGTGTGATTATGTGTTTGGTTTGCTGTCGTGGTAGGTCTATGTGAGACTGGAATTGTAGTGAGTGTGGTTTCCTTCTCCTCCTGACTGGTTATGCCAGTACTGAGTTGAGAGAGCTTAGCCTCCAGTTTGGCTATATGGTTGCATCTGTCACATGTGTTGGAATTTGTTGGGAGGAGGAGAGGGTTGTCTGTGTACATGAGGCAGTTGTAACATTGCCTCAAGATTCCCAGATTCACCAGCTGGACCAGAGAGGAGATTGACAACTGACCTTTGGACATGCTAGAATAATATTGGGAATTCCTTAATAATTGAAAACAAGGGCCAGTGGGGAGTGAGGGTGTAGTGCTTTTAATTTTTAGTGCTGACTTATATAATTGCTTTAGCGAGCAAGTGCCAGGTAACTTAAGTGCAATGTGTTACAGGTAACTTAAATGCAAAAATGACAAACAGTAACTTTCTTTCAAGAGAAACAAGGAAATAAGTACAGTAAGCAATGCAGATATCACTAGTGATCCACAGAAGCGCTGAGAAGCTGCATATTAGCTGGAATTAACGTTCCAGGGAAATAACAAGCAAACAAACAACAAGCATATAGACAAAGCTAGATTCAGCAGGTCTGGATCTAATCTATGCTACAGCAAACAAGGTGTACCAATTTTAGTAAGATACAGTTCAAATATTCAGGCACTATAAACCTTTAACCAGAAATTCCCAGCTCAGAAGGGCAGAGTCCAGCCTCTTCTCCCACAAGAGTGCAAACCACAAACCTTCTTAATGTAAAATAACTGGCCTGAAGCCCAAGTGCTTAAACCAGAACTAATACACTTTAAGAATAACAGACACTGGGCTCTCAGTCAGCAGTTCCCAACTTAGAAGGATGAAAGCTACCTGTCCTGCCACCACAGTGCATGCCACAAACCTTCCTAATGTAAAACAACTGGACTGAAGCCCAAGTGCTTAATCCAAAAGAATTAGAATGATAGCTACACTTTAATCAAGATACTACCAAGCAGTAATGAATACAATTGAATACTTTAGAGAATGCCTGGATTAGTGCTCAAGTTACACAAACAAAGCTAGATCCAGCAGGCCCGAATCCAGTCTATGGCAAAGCAAACAAGGCGCACCAACTTCAGTAAGAAGCAGTTCAGATAAGCATGCACTATAAGCCTTTAACCAGAAATTCCCAGCTCAGAAGGGCAGAGTCCAGCCTCTCCTCCCACAAGAGTGCAGACCACAAAGACTCTTAATGTAAAATAACTGGCCTGAAAGCCCAAGTGCTTAAAGCAGAATTAATACACTTTTAGAATAACAGACACTGAGCCCTCAATCAGCAGTTCCCAACCTAGAAGGATGTAAGCTACCTGTTCTGCCACTACAGTGCAGACCACAAACCCTCTCAGTGCAAAACAACTGGTCCGAAGCCCAAGTGTTTAAACCAAAAGGCTTAGAATGAGTTACACCAAGCAGTAATAAATACAATTGAGTACTTTTAAGATGATGCAAAAGTAAAATAAAGTAGGTAGAAACACAAGTACAGTAAAAGCAGATGGCATTTTTTTTTTTCTGAACAAGTGCTGAGAGCAAAGAAACAGATTTGAGTGCTGAAACTAGAAAACTGGCTAGTTATAAGAAAAAAAACTAAGCTAGAAGGCTTCCCTCCAACACAGAGGGGCTTGGGGGCTCAGAAGCCTACAAATAGTCTATACTACTTAACAGGAAAGGCAGGAAACAAGCTTAATTTTTTTTTCTGTTTCCCAGACGCTCTCTTTGTACACAGTAGGAGTGCCTGAAATCAGAATACAATCTCACTCCACTCAGTTGAGTGAGCAAATGAGATGGGCCCAGAAGGAGTATCCAAACACAAATTTACAAGAGGGGCGGGCAGTTTCAAGGCCACTAAGATTAACACTAAAACAAAAACAGGGAGGGTGGGTGGGACCAACTGAAGAGCAGAGTCAAAACTTCCAGTTCAGTTAATATTCCTGCAACACACAGTTAAAATCAATTTAAATACTGTATTTTTTTGAAAAAAAAAGTGCAGATAAAGGTACTTAAATTATTTTATATATCCAGTTGAATATAGCAAGTTCTTAGCCGGACAAAGCTGAGGTGTTTAAGCAGAAAATATTTCACACTGTACCACTTAAATAGGCAAGGACAGGAAATCAAAGAATGTGGCTACCCCCACACCTGTAATTACTAGCAAATAACAAAATTCAGCAAACACTGACTAACTTCCAGTTCAGTTAATATTCCTGCAACACACAGTTAAAATCAATTTAAATACTGTATTTTTTGAAAGAAAGTGCAGATAAAGGTACTTAAATTCTCTTATATGTCCAGTTGAATACAGCAAGTTCTTAGCCGGCCAAAGCTGAGGTTATTAAGCAGAAAATATTTCACACTGTACCACTTAAATAGGCAAGGACAGGAAATCAAAGAATGTGGCTACACCCACACCTGTAATTACTAGCAAATAACAAAATTCAGCAAACACTGACTAACTTCCAGTTCAGTTAATATTCCTGCAGCACACAGTTAAAATCAATTTAAATACTGTATTATTTTGAAAAAAAAAGTGCAGATAAAGGTACTTAAATTCTCTTATATGTCCAGTTGAATACAGCAAGTTCTTAGCCGGCCAAAGCTGAGGTTATTAAGCAGAAAATATTTCACACTGTACCACTTAAATAGGCAAGGACAGGAAATCAAAGAATGTGGCTACCCCACACCTGTAATTACTAGCAAATAACAAAATTCAGCAAACACTGACTAACTTCCAGTTCAGTTAATATTCCTGCAACACACAGTTAAAATCAATTTAAATACTGTATTTTTTTGAAAAAAAAGTGCAGATAAAGGTACTTTAATTCTCTTATACGTCCAGTTGAATACAGCAAGTTCTTTGCCGGCCAAAGCTGAGGTTTTTAAGCAGAAAATATTTCACACTGTACCACTTAAATAGGCAAGGACAGGAAATCAAAGAATGTGGCTACCCCCACACCTGTAATTACTAGCAAATAAAATTCAGCAAACACTGACTAACTTCCAGTTCAGTTAATATTCCTGTAACACACAGTTAAAATCAATTTAAATACTGATTTTTTTTGAAAAAAAAAGTACAGATAAAGGTACTTAAATTCTCTTATACGTCCAGCTGAATACAGCAGGTTCTTAGCCGGCCAAAGCTGAGGTTTTTAAGCAGAAAATATTTCAAACTGTACCACTTAAATAGGCAAGGACAGGAAATCAAAGAATGTGGCTACCCCCACGCCTGTAATTACTAGCAAATAACAAAATTCAGCAAACACTTACTAACTTCCAGTTCAGTTAATATTCCTGCAACACACAGTTAAAATCAATTTAAATACTGTATTTTTTTGAAAAAAAAAGTGCAGATAAAGGTACTTAAATTCTCTTATATGTCCAGTTGAATACAGCAAGTTCTTAGCTGGCCAAAGCTGAGGTTTTTAAGCAGAAAATATTTCACACTGTACCACTTAAATAGGCAAGGACAAGAAATCAAAGAATGTGGCTACCCCCACACCTGTAATTACTAGCAAATAAGAAAATTCAACAAACACTGACTAACTTCCAGTTCAGTTAATATTCCTGCAACACACAGTTAAAATCAATTTAAATACTGTATTTTTTGAAAAAAAAAAGTGCAGATAAAGGTACTTAAATTATTTTATACATCCAGTTGAATATAGCAAGTTCTTAGCCAGCCAAAGCTGAGGTGTTTAAGCAGAAAATATTTCACACTGTACCACTTAAATAGGCAAGGACAGGAAATCAAAGAATGTGGCTACCCCCACACCTGTAATTACTAGCAAATAACAAAATTCAGCAAACACTAACTAACTTCCAGTTCAGATAATATTCCTGTAACACACAGTTATACTGTATTTTTTGAAAAAAAAAGGTGCAGATAAAGGTACTTAAATTATCTTATATGTCCAGTTGAATACAGCAGGTTCTTAGCTGGCCAAAGCTGAGTTTTTTAAGCAGAAAATATTTCTCACTGTACCACTTAAATAGGCAAGGACAGGAAATCAAAGAATGTGGCTACCCCCACACCTGTAATTACTAGCAAATAACAAAATTCAGCAAACACTGACTAACTTCCAGTTCAGTTAATATTCCTGCAACACACAGTTAAAATCAATTTAAATACTGTATTTTTTTGAAAAAAAAGTGCAGATAAAGGTACTTAAATTCTCTTATATGTCCAGTTGACAACAGCAATTTCTTAGCCGGCCAAAGCTGAGGTTTTTAAGCAGAAAATATTTCACACTGTACCACTTAAATAGGCAAGGACAGGAAATCAAAGAATGTGGCTACCCCCCTCCTGTAATTACTAGCAAATAACAAAATTCAGCAAACACTGACTAACTTCCAGTTCAGTTAATATTCCTGCAACACACAGTTAAAATCAATTTAAATACTGTATTTTTTGGGGAAAAAAAGTGCAGATAAAGGTACTTAAATTCTCTTATATGTCCAGTTGAATACAGCAAGTTCTTAGCTGGCCAAAGCTGAGGTTTTTAAGCAGAAAATATTTCACACTGTACCACTTAAATAGGCAAGGACAAGAAATCAAAGAATGTGGCTAACCCCACACCTGTAATTACTAGCAAATAAAATTCAGCAAACACTGACTAGCTTCCAGTTCAGTTAATATTCCTGCAACACACAGTTAAAATCAATTTAAATACTGTATTTTTTAAAAAAAAAAAAGTGCAGATAAAGGTACTTAAATTCTCTTATACGTCCAGTTGAATACAGCAAGTTTTTAGCCGACCAAAGCTGAGGTTTTTAATAGATTTCAGAAACAGCAAAGCAGACAGTGTTTTATGTTTAGAGCCACAATTTATAGGGAAAAGCATAGAGGAAGCTAGTGTCGTGATTTTGAAGGGAGGAAGCTAAACCTACTGTCGCTTGTCCGGTCAGGATATAACAGATGATAGGTTGTGGGTTCAGTTCAAGCAGCTTTATTACATACAAACACATCAGGATTGAGGCTTAGTAACTTAAAATTAAACAAACTAATAGACTGACTACTACACTCATACGTGTTAACACTCTGGCCGTTCCCTTAAAATGGCATTGCTGCCTGCACGTGCTGTCTATTTATACATACGTGCCCTCACTTTGAAATGTTTCTTAAAGTCACAGCACACACTCTGATCTACATCTTCCTTCTTTGAGAAATAAGCCATGCACAGTAATAATGACAATAATCATTGGCATGCAATTATACAGAAATAATCCTTTGACATGCATTTATACATAGGTTCATAGGTTCATAGGTTGGTACTAGGCTATCAGCCTTAGGGCCTATACAATCCTAGCCATAAAAATTCCCTGGCTATTTCTTCCCACACTATTTACTTCCCTGGACCCCTGTCTAGCAGGGCAACTGACGTGATCCCTGGGGTGAATTTCCTACCTCCCATTCAATCATCAAGGTTCCTTTTGAAGAGGGCCAAAGAGGTGCTCTGCTTGACATGTATGGGCAGTCTATTCCAGAGTCTGGGGAGTCTCTGGGTCAGGAACCTATCCCTCCAGCATGTTTTGTTTATTGTGATGACAATATTTAGATCCCTGGAGCATGTGGCTCTGAGGGATTGGGATTTCTTTAAGTGTAGCATGTCCAACAGCTCTGGGTTTGACATGGCTTTGTATGTTATGCAGAGATCGCCTCGGAGTAGACGATATGCAACAGAGTATAGTTGGTGTTTTTTAAGGTGGTCAGAATAGGGCATCTGCTTTAGTCCTGTGATTCTTTTAATGAGGTATTTCTGTGGCCTTTCCAGTTGTTGCAGATGTCTTGAGAGGTACATACCAAATGGGTTGTTGTATTCTATAATGGGTCTAATGAGGGATGAGTACAGTGGGACAATGACCTCCTTTTTTCTGGATGAAATGCCCTTAGTGATGAGGTGTGTCACATAGAAGGATTTCCTGACTATTGTGGCGATGTGGTTATTAAAGGTGAGACCACTGTCCACCTGTGTCCCTAAGTCTCTTATCACACTTTCGGTGTTTAGTGTACTGCCACCTATGTGATAATTCACGGGTACATGTTTTTTTCCCAAAGGGGATAACTATACATTCTTGGCATTGAGCTTGAGACCATGACTCTGGCACCAAGCATCTGTTTCTGTAAGGCCCTTTTGTAGAGTATCCACATAATTTGGTGATTCAATAATGGCTCCCAGTTTGCAGTCATCTGCAAACATTATTAGCCAGAGTCCCTTAGTGTTGGCCTGTACTTCAGAGAAGTAGATGCCAAACAAGGGAGGTCCCAGGACTGAACCCTGAGGTACTCCACTTGTCACTTGTCAGAACTAATTACAAGTGAAGATAATCATGTCCAGATTGCTGTGCATTTTACACTAGGTCTGGAAATATGACCTCATCATGTGACATAAAAAGTAGGACTGGGTTTAACAGCAAGGACTGTCATTGATGCATGTTCAACTTCAGGGACATCTGGGACATCATCAGGAATGGAAATAGGTAGTAAGACATGCCCTTCAACAGGAACATCATTTAGATTGCTCTGAAATTAAGAGTCTGTATCGCAGGTACAATGCTGTGATATCGATTCAGACATGGGATGAAGATGCCTGCAATTTCTTCTGTATTCTATACCCTCAGATTCTACTAAGTAAGAGCCCAGCTTGGCACACACACCTCTTACTTGACCAATTCAATCAAAACCTTTAACCATTTGCATACTCACAATATCTCCTTCTTTCAATGGATGAATAAATCTTCTCATTTTATCATAGCTGGACTTCTGAAATGAATGCTTTTTGAATAGTTGGACTTTGATGGTTCTGTTGTTTTTAGCATTAGGCACCAACCTGGAACTGATAGACAAGGTTGTTCTGGTTTGCCTAGATAGAAGTCTCTGAGCAGGTGAGCCAAGTAAATTGTTACAGGGTAGATTTCTGAGATTAAGCAAATTCAAGAAAACATTGGTATTCATAAAAAAAAATGTGTATAACTTCAAAGAACTTTAATAAAACAATAAAGGGAGCACTTTCATAAAGATGACTCCACTTCTTCAGGCCATGAATCAACTAAATTAAATAATCAGTTTATATTAAAACCATGTACATCGAAACCAAAAACAATAAAATTTAAAACCACATGACACATTAAAGAATTATGTTTGTAGTCTCCTACTTTTCAACCTAGGTCTTAAAGACACCTTATCATTCAGGCCCACTTCTTTATCAGCTTGTAAATTTAATATCTAAAATAATTTCCTATCTTTGGTGACATTCTAAATGTCACCCAGTCAACCATTCTCTTATGAATCATGGTTAAAGCAACAAAAAATGAGGAAACTGCACAGGGATTTCCAAGATTTTAATAATGGAGAAGTTTTTACATGGTCAAAATGTATAAATAATAACGTACAACACCATAGAATAGGAACGCAAGTGGAGAGAGATGACAATGACAATGATAATGCCAATTTGACTAATGTTGTTGAATCCCATACAGGATCTGTTGCAATATTACCGGCACCAGTATTGAGTGGTTCAGCACTCTCTATGACTTCTGGTGCTCTCAACCAGAGTAAAATGTCTGATGTTCGACCAAAAACAAATTGT
Source organism: Protopterus annectens (assembly GCF_019279795.1). Lineage (NCBI taxonomy): Eukaryota > Metazoa > Chordata > Ceratodontiformes > Protopteridae > Protopterus > Protopterus annectens. The sequence goes on along the minus strand of NC_056727.1, from coordinate 1,037,337,555 downwards.
ACATTTAGCCAGCATACTCAGGTTTTTATGCAACTGCCTTTGCCGATTGGAGATGGTGTGACAGTGGAGAGAGGTTGCTCCAGCAGCAGAGGATGAAAACGCAGGAGAATCCAACAACAGATGTTACAAGTTCCATCTTTCAAGAAGATATGGGGACAAACAACAAAAGGCTGACATCAAATGATGAAGGATTGATACATAAAATAGAAAAGTCTTAACACAAGATGAAATCTTTGTTTTACAGAAAGGGCTGTCATTCGTGCCAGCTAATATGTCCATTTTAGGAGATATTTCTATGGATATTAGATCGTTTGCACACAGAGTGATGTTAAAACTTATATACCCTGAAAATGGAACAGTAAGCATATTTAAAAAAAAATAGTCTTGTTAACCCTAATTTGAATTCAACATTAGAAGTTTTTTGCAATGTATGTGAATGAGACTTTAATAGTATACTTGATATGAACAACTGACAGAGTAAACATTTTTCTAATTTAAATAAACAAAAGCAGCAAGGATTGGAAGGCTTACACTCTGTCATGGATATATGCATTAGATCCACCAATAAAGGCAGAGCCATAGTAATTATGGAAATGGAAAAATATGATAGAGCAATATTAAGTTTGCTAAAGGATGAGATGAATTATGAATCTGTTATGCTCTCATTATTTAGGACCTAATTTATAATGTACATAGGACAATGCATGATTGTTTATCCTATAAGGTTATTACTACAGATGTTTATAAGTTCTGTTTAATAGAAATGTCATTGTTTCAAGCCTTGCCTAAGATACAGAAAGACCAGATTAATCCACCATAAATGCTCATAGTCTCTGGGCAAGGGTGGTTTACTGAAAATATGTCCGTATTTCTAGAGGAACATCTATGATCTGTTTTAGGAAATTATGAGATAGTATTAAATGATTCTAAACAATTTTTAATAGAGCTGTAATGCTATATATACAAATATGGATTTGAGCCAGAATTATTTGTTTGTGATGCTAGATATTTGTTCATTATTTATGGTTATCCCCAATGATGTGGGACTAGACTTTATGAAGGAATATTTGAAGGGGCACAGCCTATATAGTATAGAAAAGATTGGTCTATTATGTTTATTTGTAGAAACAATATCGGAAAATAATGTTTTTATGTACTGTAAAAACTATTCTTTCCAAAATTTGGTGTAGTGATGGGTACCCTGTGTGATAACAGCTACATGAATGCTATTTTAACACAATGGGAAAGTAACTATGTATTAAAGATTAACAAGTTTACTTCTTATATTGACTTCTACCATAGATTTGTAGATGACGTGTTTAGCCTTTGGACAGGTAAATATGAACAACTGGAAGAATTTATGGAATATATACATACTACTATGATGTTTTTGAAGTTTACATTAAATGTTTCAGGAAATGATAAAGAATTTAGATATAGCCCTTAAGGGAGATAGCCTGAATATTAGTAATACCTCTAGATTTAGGAAGAAATGTTATAGAAACCATATCCTACACCACAATAGTTTACATCCACCATATGTATATATAAATATTATTAAAGGCCAAGCAATGAGGATTTCATGCTTAACTAATAATGAATAAACTTTTACAACAGATATGAATACTATGAAAAAATAATTTTACAGAAAGAGGTTATAATATGAAAGAGATATTGATAAAGAATTTAGATATACCCCTTAAGGGAGATAGCCTGAATATTAGTAATACCTCTAGATTTAGGAAGAAATGTTATAGAAACCATATCCTACACCGCAATAGTTTACATCCACCATATGTATATATAAATATTATTAAAGGCCAAGCAATGAGGATTTCATGCTTAACTAATAATGAATAAACTTTTACAACAGATATGAATACTATGAAAAAATAATTTTACAGAAAGAGGTTATAATATGAAAGAGATAGATCAATATTTAGTTAATATAAAGGAATTAAAAGACAACAGAGCTGCCCCATATTTTTCAAGGTTTAATAATAATTATATATGAGAAAGTGAAGATGTTTTTACTGTAAGTGCACCCAAACTTTGTTTAACATATTCAAGCAATATCTGAGCAATATGTGATAATATCAAGAACTGCTATATTTTACAATCAGATGAATAAGTTAACAGTGCGATAGGACAGGTACCAATGCTTTGCTTCAAAAACAAGAAATCATTAAAAAGATTCTTCTGTTATAATAAGAAAAAGAAAGATCAGAGGACAGAACTATCATTAGCATGTACTGTACCCTGTGGAAGATGTAACTTTTGTTACTTGATAGACAGTATGAACAATTTTATACATCCCGTCACAAAGAAAGTGTATAATGTTAAGGTAAAAGCTACTTGTAGATCTAAGCATTTAGTGTATTTAGCTCAGTGCCTATTGTGCAATAAATTTTATATAGGCAAGACCAACAGGATGTTAATGGAGAGAATTAGAGAACATATGAGAGATATTAAACAAGGTAATCATAATAACTCTTTAGCTAAACATATTTTAGATACATCAGATGAACATAACTTTAGCTTTAATTTTATTGAAATAATAGAAGAGAATGGTTGACTGGGTGACATTTATAATGTCACAGAAGGTAAGGAATTATTTGGGATATTAAATGCATAAGCTGATAAAGAAGGCAGCCTGAATGATAAGGTGTCGTTAAGACCTAGGTTGAAAAGTAGGAGACTACAAACATAATTGTTTAATGTGTCATGGGATTTTAAATGTTATTGTTATTGGTTTAAATGTTCTTGGTTTTAATATAAATTGGTTATTTAATTTTGTTAATTTATGGTCTGAAGAAGTGGAATCTTCTCTACAAAAGCACTCACCTTTATTGTTTTATTAAAGTTCTTTTGCCATTATAGACATTTGTTTTTATAAATTCTCATTTTATGTGTTGTTGGTGTCCATTTGGTGTTTGCTTTTACAAAACATCAGTATTGTCATGCTTTGACCTCTCTAGTAATTGCTTTGCACTTTGTACTGCACGTTCAGCTAGGCTCTTTGACTGTGGGTAATCAGCACTACTGGTAAGATGGATAAAGCCCCGTTCTCTATCAAATTTCTGAAATAGCTGACTGGTAAACTGGACACCATTGTCAGAAATAACTTTGTGTGGGCTACCATGGACTGAGAAATTATGTAATGACAGTAATGGGTATTAGATTAGGTAGCAGATCAATCTCAAGTCAATTCTAATAAGAGTCTACCAACACTAAGTAACTGACTATTTCACTCGAATATGCCAATGGCTACTGTTGACCAAGGTAGTTCAGAAATCTAGTTTAGCTGAAGTGGCTGTTTTTGCAAATGCTGTTGAGTACTTTTGTGCTGAACAAGATGAAAGTACTTTATCAATATTATTTGACAGAGAAGGCCAACATACTAGTCCTCTCACCCTTCTTTTGGTAGCTTTGGAACCTGGGTGGCCACAATGCAAAATCTGGATGTATTCATGTTGTAAGGAAGAAGGAAAGACAACTTTAGGACCTTTGAAAATGACACCATCTTCTGTCAACATCTCATCTCTGTAAGGAAAATAATGGTGCACTTCTGTTGGTACACGCGATTGCTTTGACAGCCATCCAAAACTGATGAAGTGGTTAAGCTTTTGCAAAATTGGAGCAGTCTTTGTATGATCTCTTAGCTCATCAAGTCTTGTGGTAGAAAAATTATGCATTTCCATAACATCAAAGTCAAAATTCTCTGCATCAAGCTTTTCTGTGGCATTTCTGGGAGATCTGGCTAAGGTATCAGCCAGATAAAGAAGTTTGCCTTTTGTATAGACCATTTTAAAGTTTAACTTTTTTAATCCAAGCATCATTCTTTGTACTCTTGCTGGAGCTGTGTGCATAGGCTTCTTTAAAATAGTGACTAGAGGTTGATGATCAGTCTCCTTCTGGATAGCTCAGCCATAAATATACTCATGGAACTTCAAACATGTAAATATAATTACCTAAGGTTCCTTCTCAATCTGAGAATACTGCATCTCAATTTGGGTAAGAGTTCTGGATGCATAGACTACTGGTCTATTCTCCTGAAGAATAACAGCACCAAGACCAAACTTTGACACATCACAGGAAAGAATTACTGGTTTGTAGACATCACAGTATCTTTAACATTGCTGAACTGGCAGTTTTCTTTTTCATGTCATCAAATGCTCTTTGGTGTTGTTCCAACCAGGACCAGGTAACATTCTTGCATGTCAGCTCTCTTAAGGATGTTGATAATTTACTGAAGTCTCTTATAAACTTGCCCAAATAGTTAACCATACCAAGAAAACACTGTACGGCTTGGACATTGCCTGGAGCTGGCATCTCAAGAAAGGCTGTTTGTTTGGAAGGATCTGGTCATAAGCCTGAACTGGTAAATAAATGACTGACATAAATAACTTCCCTCAGCCTGAATTTACATTTTAGAGCATTACGCTTTAGATTCCTTCCCATTCTCTTTCCAGAACATTCCTGAGGTTTGTGTCATGCTCTGCTTCACCACGACCTCCAACTAGTAAATCATCTAATATTATAGCATATGGATAGCCTGAAAAAAATTGCTCAATTGCACACTGAAAGACTTCACTGGCAGAATTTATTCTAAAAGATATTCTGAGAAATCTGCATCTACCAAATGGCTTACTGAATGTATTCAGTAGTGAACATTTGCAATCAAGCATTACTTGCCAAAATGAACTTTTTGCATCTAAGACAAAAAACAGTGGCATTTAGCATGAGGGCAGCAACTTCCTTGACTGTATGCATGGGATGGTGGGGTCACTTTAATGCTTTGTTTAAGTCTCCTGGGTCAATACATATTCTGATTTCATCTGTACTTTTCTTATGAGCAACTATCATGGAAGACACCCATTCAGTTGGTATGGGTGCTTGCTTGCTTGCCACATCATTTTATCTAACTAGACTTTGACTCTGTCCTGTATAGCTATCTGACATCTTCTCACAGGTCTGACCACTGGACTGACCTCTGGGTATAATTTCATGGAGTACACAACTGGAAGTTTACCTAGCTTACACCAACCAGGAACCAAACCCAGACACGACCAATATAAAAATCCAAGGAGTCTGGAGCTCAACCACCACAGTACTTTATTGCACAAACATCACCAACTGGAAATACATCACAATGAAACACCGGTTCTCCACAACTGACCTAGGTTTCGTCAAATGACTTCTTCAGAGTGTGTTGAACCAGTATTTAACCACAATCAATAGTAACTCACAAATTAGAACAATTAACACTTCAAATAAATTGACAATTAATCAATTGTTAAAAAATACTTTGTTAAAAACACATAGCTATCACAGAAACTACCCCACCTAAAATAATAACTAATTTTTGTTGTATTTATAACCAAATATTACTTGTTTTAAATAACTATGTACATAACATATCATATTACTATTAAATACATTTATAAAATGTTTGCTAAAATATAAAATATATGTATATTATTGTTATAATGCTAGTAAATGTATATGTTAAAAGTTTTATTTAATTTTATTATATACCATATATTGTGTTAATTAATTTTATATAGTGTTTTATATTTATGTTTGTAGATATGTTTATCCCAGAATGTGTCTTAATCTCAAAAATGGCTTTATTGACACAAACTCATTCAGCCCTGGATATGAGTGTGCATTTAGTTTAAATTGCCATTTAATTTCACAGACGTCTAAATGAAATTCAGTAACTCTACCTTGTGGGTCTTTTTCTAACTGTTGTATAATACAAAACTTAAAATAATGATCATTATATGTTATAATATGCCTTGCCAAGGCATTTGAAGGTTTTTTATGTTGGATATCCAATATATGTTCCTTTATTCTTTCTCTAAAACACCTACATGTCTTTCCAACATAAAAGGCGGTGCATGACTGACATACGGCAATATATACCACATTAACAGAATAGCAATCAAAGTGCCCCATAACATTAATAGGTATATTATTAATCACCAATTTCTTGCCAGTCGGCATAATATGCCTACACGTCAAACACATTCCACATTTGAAGTTACCTTTAGTCTTGTTATTAATAGTACCATTGTTTAATGTACATGTTTCAAACATCTTTTTCAGTGTTATATCTCTACGAAAAACAAATTTAATTTGACGAATAGCAAAATCTTGAAAATCCTTTAACCTACAAAAGGATTCCCAATTCTTTTCTATAATCATTCTAACAAAGTCAGCATCAACATTGTAGGTCAAAACAAACAAGAAATTCCCTTTTGATACAAAATCATCACTATTTTGTTCCATTGTGCCACTAAAAAGTTCCACCTTATTTTTAAGGATCGGTTGAATAATGCCTTTATCTCTTTTAAAAAGTATTTCGTTCATAATTTCTTCACATAAGATCCTAGGGTAACCCCTATTAAGAAATAGTTGTGCTATAAATTCCAATTCCATTTTGAAATCAGACACTTCACTCACCATACGGGCCGCCCTCACCATTTGTCCTTTGACAATAGCTCTTTTTTGGTACTTAGGGTGCCAACTATCATAATGAAGATATGAATTGGAAAATGTGGATTTTCTATGTATATTTGAAACCAGGCATCCCTTTTCTTGAACAAATGCTAAACTCACATCCAAATATGCTATTTTGTCTTTGTGTATATTGTAAGTAAATTTTAAAAACCAAGCAGTTTGATTGATATAATCCATGAAGGCCTCTAGTGCTAACCTTTCACCTTGCCAAATTATGAAAATATCGTCCAAAAAACGTGTGTAAAATTTAATAAATGGACAGTATTCACTATTGAAAACATAATTGTTCTCCCAAAATGCCATTACATAATTGGCATAAGTGGGGGTGCAAGCGGCCCCCATAGCAACACCTGTATTTTGTTTGAAATAACGTTCTTCAAAAAACAAGAAATTATTGTGTAAGACCAATTCCATTAATATCACCCAAGTATTTATATCATCCTGATCAAACTTCCCTGTGGCGTACAGTTGTTCTCCCAACCATGTTAAACCAACGTCATGGGGAATAGATGTAAATAAATTGACTACATCAATCGTCACAAAGTAACAATTCTCTTGAAAATCAACTTTCTTTACTCTCTCCAAAAAATGCCAAGAGTCTTTCATAATATAAGAAAAGCTTTTTAACCCTGGCTTCATTTTGTTGTCCACATATTTGCTTATAAATGCCACCTTACTTCTTTTTCCATCAACTATTGGTCTGAACTGAACATTATCAAGGCCTTTATGGATTTTAGGTATCCCAAATATTCCACTGACCAAAGGAAAATTGTTATTCATGTATTCAAAGTCAGTTTCACTAATGTTACCCTGAAATAGCATATCTTCTAACATCAAATCTATCTTTTGATAGGCTATATTAATTTCATGTTTACTGACCTCAATATAGTTGTCTTCATTAAGCATATTAAACATTTCAGACACATAATCACATTTATCCACTATAACCACTCCGTTGCCCTTATCGGGCTTCATAATGCGAATTGTTTTGATATTACATAGAAATTCTATATTCTTAATGTCATGTTGTGTCATGTTACAAAAATGACTATATTTTTTATTTTGAAAGAAATCCCTAATATCAAATTCACACATATTTTCGAATATTTCAGTGATTTTAATATAAGGTGGATTGAATATACTAGGCCTGTGCAATTGAATGATATCATTTCTATTGTCACTAAAACCAAAATAAGCTGCCAGATTTAACTTACGAACAAAAAGTTTAAGATCGAACATAATGTCTACTATGTTAGCATTTCTACAAGGTACAAAGTTAAAACCTTTAGATAATGTTTCAACATGTTTAGTGTCTAGAACCAAACTAGAATAATTATATAATTTATAATCTTTGGCTTTGTTACATATAATATTAGGTTTACTTATGGGACCCAACTCAGGTGTAATAACATTAGAACAAAACAATGGTGAATTATTTACACTCACATTATGACTACCTGTTGTCATTGAGTCTATAAATATCAATTCCCTTGGTCTCATACAGGAATCTGTATCAGTGTCATTATTTAAATGAAAACTACATTCACTTAATAAATTACAGCCATACATGAAATCATTATGTGTATCCAAACCTATAAAATTACCCTGATTACTATTATTCAATTCCATAATACTGTGTGTAGTCATATTTAACAAAATATCAGTATTGTGTATATTAGATGCATAACAAACTACATTGTTCCCAATGTCAGTTTGAGTATGATAGAATTTGTTGAAACTAGAGTTTCCATTATTACTATAATCACATGCATTGATGCACTCAAGACCTTCTAGCCACAGTAAAAATTCACTCAAACTGTCATCCGTATTATTGACATTAGGAGTAACTGGCACAAATGCATGTTCGTTAATAGTATTATAAGACTTGTTAGTTGATACTAAGAGAGTTTCCTCATGTGTTGAAAACGTTTCATATAAATCCGCTAGACGTTCAGAATAATTATCATCATTTGTAACAAAACTAGAAGTATCATTTGTAGATCGCTGTCTACTGACCAAAATTTCAACATTAGTGTCCGATCTGTGAGCCCCTTTATCTTGCGAACTGCAGTGACAGCAGCTAACAGTATATTGCGGGTGAAAGACCTCTTTAATGTTTAAACAAATAAAACAGTCGAAGTCCGTACAAGCAGCGCTATGTAAACTATAAATCTTTTTGTTTACCTTCGCGCTGCTCTGGGCCAAATCCGGTCTTGATTTAAAGGTTGAAATTTCGTTTTGGCTCACGCTCCCAAACGAAAAACCTCACTGTCGTCTCGTGCTGGACCCTGCTGCCTTATTCTTTCAGAACGACGAGGTTCATCACTTAAGGGGTCCACGCCTCGAACACCAGAAGAATTTAAAGTTCTCTCATTGTATGTCACTTCCTCTTCCATATTATGGCTACAGTCATTGGTTGTCACAACATTGTCAGCATTGTTATCAGCGTTTCTCTCAGGATTCAGTCTACATCTCTCATTAAAGGGATACACATGTCCTTTTTCGTACATATTAACGTCTCGTTGCAATTTGACCAGTTTTTTTTGAAAAATAATGTCACAACAGTTGTCCACATCTTGAATGATGTTGACATAATTAGTATAATACTGTTCAAATAAAAGATCCTGTGTGATATGAGAATTGATAGTATCCAATTCATCTAATAAAGTGTCAATCTTAACATTATTATATTTAACCATAAGTTCCATAATGCACACCCCAGTTTTGTCAAAAAGTTGGTGTAGTTCTTTAAGCATATCTTGGTTGTTTTCAGACCCATTCGGGTACCTCCATAAACGCAATCCTTTAGGGACTAAACCCAACTTTATATTCCGATCCAAATAACTGTTTTCTAACTGTTTTTTTTTTAATTTGAAAAGTTTTTTCTCAAATTCTTTCAATGAATCAGCCATTGATATATTTAAACTTCCTCTCTTGGAGGTAAGTTTAGGACTACCATTCTGTTGGAAATTATAATTATTGGTAGCCCAACGTTCTCTGTAGTTGGTAAAAGAAGTCTTACTTACTGTAGGTGTTGCATTACTTTCATTATTTGGTCTCACATGTGTGTTGACCAAAGAAGCCTCTTTATTAGAACTGTTTGAACTGTTTTCGACAGGGTAGCTTGAGTGAGAGGCAAACCCAGGCTGTTTTCCATAGAGGAAAGTTTACCTAGCTTGTCTTCAAAAATATCAGCATACTCTGAGAAAATAGCATTGGTGAAACTGTAACTGGGACACGTGCTTACATGATGGACCTCTTTGGAAAGGAAAGCAGTTTCATTTTTAAACTGTCTCTAAGACCTAATAATGATTGTGCAGGTATTTTGACCACATAAAAAAAACTGCAAGCTGTAACTTCTCCCAGCTGAATAACATGAAAGGACTAATGAGCCTTCAGTTTGAATTCCCTCACCTCCATAAGCAACAAGCTTGGCACAATTGACCAAATTAAGTTGTTCACCAGCTCGTATTCTAGCAAATGTTTCTGCTGACGTAACATTGCACTTTGAACCAGTGTCCACTTTGAGCTCTGTAAGTTTGCCATTAAACAGGATAGTACAAAATACTTTGTTTTTTGCCATCAAATCAACTGCATTAACCTTTTCACCAACCACTGATACACCATCTACATAGAAAGTAGAGTTGCAGCTTTCTATATGATCAGCTTGCTTTTTTGAATGAGCTTTATTAATAAATGAATGAGGCTTGCTTAATTTACATAGCTTTCAAAAGCGGTTAGATTTTGTACACTTGTGGCATTGTTGACCAAATGCTAAGCACTTTTTTTTTCTTTTGGACTCCTTATTGGCAGCACAATTATGACAGTTAATAATGAGACTTGACTTGCATTTTGGTGACTCAGCCCTGGGCTGCACTGAGTATGCCCATTTTATTGAGTTAGTCTTAGAATTGGCTGGGAAGATATGAGCTCTCTTTGGAAATCCCACAGTAGCTGCAGCTGCCATGTTAGTCCTGTTTCTGTTAGTCACATGCTGCATGCTGTCTACATTTGCTCTAGAGCCTGCTGAAACCATGATTGTATCACTTGCAAGCATATTTGTATGCCTTTCTGTAAGCTCATGTATTTGACAAATCTCTGTGGCTTTGCTCAATGCTAAATCACTGTCTCAAAGCAAAATCTTTTTCAATGCAGCATTATTAACACCACATATAGACCTGTCCTTTATCAACTCTTCTTTCAAATCACCAAATCTGCACATTTTAACTTTGTTTCTTAAGTCAGTAATGTAAGCAGCAAAAGTTTCTCCTGGCTTTTGGTCTCTTGTATAAAATAAGTGCCTCTCCAATGTAACATTTGTCTGGGGGTTACACATTTCTCTAAATTTACATCTCAAGCACTCAGGGTCCTCCCTTGATTCAGCTTGTACAACAATGTGACAGTTTTCCCTTCTCCTGCATACACTGCTGGTACATACACAAATTATGCTTTCTTTCAATGGCTTCTGACCCCACTAGATTAACCAGAATAAACACCCTCATATGTACATCTTTATAAGACAAAGTTGTTGCTTGTATGAAAATATCATATTCCTGCTCAAATGCTCTCCAATTCTCTGCAATACTGTGATCAAACACAATTGGACTGGATCTGTGAAATACCTCTGCCGTGCCAACACACAGGAATAAAGACCCTTGGAATTATGTTTGAACACACAAACACACAAACACACACACAGATATATATATATACATACACCAGAAATGTATGCCAGAGACACATAATTATGCTTAAGAGCACAACAGATTATTCAAAATAACTGCACTTTGCGAAATAAGTCTCTGTACCACAAGAAACACTTTGAAATCACTGTATTTTGCGGACCAACTCTTAGTGTAAGAAACATTTTAAAATGGCTGCACTTTGTGAAATAACTGTACTTTGCACACAGTAAACTCTTCAAAATAATTGTACTGTAATAAAACATGCACTGCAAATACTTTGCATACTCTGAGATATTTTGACAACTCTGGTTATAATTTGAATAGTTTTAGTCAGTGCAAAATAGTAGCTCATATCAAGAAACCTGGTTGTTTACTAAATAAATACAGTTGCTGTGCTTTTCCATGTTCATTTTGCCCTTTTATTGTACTGGTTATGCTTGTTTGACTTTTATCATGCATGTTATACATTTCTTGTGCTCATTTTACTTTTAACATGCTCGTTGTGCAAATCAGAAGTAATTCTAAATGTTAATAAAAAGCAAATAACGGCCAAAAATACCATTGAACTAAAAAAAAAAATAAAAGAAAATACTGAAACCGGTGAACCAGTCTGTTTTAATACTCCAACACAAAGAACAACTAAATGCTTTCGCCAAACACAAGAGAGGCTCCTTCAAAGTTGTTCAGGTTAATCCAATATAAGAATCAAAAGCACCAAAGGCTTAGCAGATTACTTGAAACAAACAATTTATTGAGTTAGCGCTTTCGGAAACAAACTGTGTTTTTCCTTCTTCAGACAAGGTACTACCATTTTGCAGAGCTTATAAATAACACATACAATGCCAGTTAACTGATTGTTAAAACTAATTGAATAGTTTTAAAGTGACAGATACAATTCAGTAGATTTTAACAAGCCAAAGGAATACACCTTAGGCAAATACACTTAAGTCACAGAATCCTAACTAACAATTCAACCAACATGTAAGAAAAATGATGCTGTGTATGAATGTTAAAAAACACTTAATAAAATTGTTGTTAAACAAATCCAATAAAAAATACTTATTAGACCATTAAAAACAAATCTTCCATGGCACTAATACTTTAACTAAACTGAAGGCTCACATGTAAAGTCAGTAAAACTATTATCTGTTTAAAGCCAACTTCTTTAGAAAACATTTTATAGAGACCATTTCGTTTAAACCTGGGGGTAAGTAAGCAGCAGTAGAAATTTGCCATTTGAGTTCATCAATTTCCAGATTAATCTGCCAAGGCCCTCCTCTAATGTCTGTATTAATTTGTTTTAACACAGAGAACTTAAAAGCGTGGTCTGGAAAATCTGCGATGTGCCTAGCCAAAGCATTGTTTGTATCCCTTTTGTTAACAGCATAAATGTGCTCATAAATGCGTGTCCTGAGCTTTCTTTCGGTCTTCCCAATATAGAAAGCTTTACAGGCCTGGCACTTGGCACAATAAACAACTCCCTTAGATTCACACGAAAATCTACCATTAGGTTTATATACCCTCTCCCTTATTTCAAAATGGTGATTCTTGTTCAGGTACCTACACTGTTGACACCTCCCACATTTAACCATGCCTTTACTAGTATTGGGGTGTGGGTTACTGGAATATTGCAGCAACTGTTTCAAGTTCTGCCCCCTTCTAAAGGTAATCTTGGGTTTATTACCAAAAAGTTTAAATAGGGAGGGGTCCTCCATAATGAGGGCCCAGTTCTTATAAAGAGTTTGTCTAATAAAAGAGTGGTTAAGGTTGTAAGTAACAACAAAACTTATGCGGTGGCAGTCTTTGGTGTTACATAAAGAAACAACCCTCTGGTGAACGGGAGAGAAGTCCTCAGCCAAAGCTTGAGTTCTACCTAAAAGGGGTGTAGTATAGCCAATCTGCCTTTTAGTAATGACCTCGGTGGAGATACCAGAAACTAGGCTCAGAGGGTATCCTCTCTTAAGAAACATACGTTCAAGCTTAGAACATTCATCCGTGAAATCTCCCTCATCGGAGATCATTCGGGCTGCCCTGACTAACTGCCCTTTAACCACTGCTCTCTTTTGGTGGTAGGGGTGGCAGCTAGAAAAATGAAGGAAACAGTTGGAATAAGTGGGCTTCCTATAGATGGTACTTTTAAATCTTTTTCTACCCACATCCTTGTGCAGACTAATGTCAAGAAAATTAATACATTCATTTTGTAAGTTGAATGTAAACTCCAAAAAATTAGTTGAAGCTGAAATCAATTCAATAAATTCTTGAACACCTTCAGTCGTCCCTTTCCACAAAATGAACTCCATTGCCTGGCTGCCTCAGCCAAGCCATCTACTTTCTGCGTCAGACTGTCAATATGCCCCATTACCAAATCTAATAGGGCTGTTAGGTTGCCGGTGGCATTCGCCTCTCCAGATCTTACATTTCCAATAGATCCTCCACTTGGAATGGGCTCTTCCTGAGTAAAAAGCGAGCCCTGTGAATCTGCTGCACTTTGGTTTGCCATGTACACGAACTACACAAAAAGGCAAACACACAAACTAAGAATCAAAAGCACCAAAGGCTTAGCAGATTACTTGAAACAAACAATTTATTGAGTTAGCGCTTTCGGAAACAAACTGTGTTTTGCCTTCTTCAGACAAGGTACTACCATTTTGCAGAGCTTATAAATAACACATACAATGCCAGTTAACTGATTGTTAAAACTAATTGAATAGTTTTAAAGTGACAGATACAATTCAGTAGATTCTGTTTTACAGAATCCTTGTGTGCAGCGACCTAGTGCACAACAACTTCCTGATTTGAGCGTTTCTGGGAGGTCTCTCCCACTTTCTAATGTGAGCAGTGGAAGCTTGCTTGTTTCTTCCAACAGAAACAATGCTGAAGGCAGTCGAAGGTCTGTGGGCGACTCAAGTGGTAACATTGAGGCACCGCTGACAACACCTTTGAATGAAGGCTCTCATTTTGTTGTGAATACTGACAACCATGTGATTTCAAATGACTTGCCACCAAAGCTAGGAAGCTTTCTAGGTAAAGAAAACTTTTTTGGCAATACTGTTTCAACCAACGCCACTGTTTTTTCAGATAACATGCCCTCTAATCTTTCTAATACTATTAATGCATTTGATTACAAACTTTTTCGCTGCAGAAAGCTGCAGCTAGAAATTTCCTATTTAGAAGAATGCCTTAAGAAAGAAATTATTCTGAAGGGGCTTAGACAACGGTGTTATCCTGTTGGGCTGGTAAACCAGTTTGAATTCCACTTGGAACTCATTGAGCTGTTTAACAAACAAGGTTTTGATTTTATTAAATTAATGGTTAAGCAGTACCAAGTTCAGGTGGCTATTTTTAAAGCTGAATTAGAACAGATGGAGTTTGACATCACATCCAATGTTGATTTTCCTCGCTACAAGTATGAATATTTGAGGATTTTTAACAGTATTGAGGCCATTATTATCAAGCTGGCTTCTGCTAAGAAAAAGAAAATTTTAAGAGACACTCAGCAGTATTCTTCTGGGACTGCCTATCCCCCACCCCACCTGTTTTGGTTAACAATTTTCTGAGTACACACAATGTGGATCAGGACACACCAGGTGAGAATGGGGATCAAGAGCTGGACAGTTTCAATGAGGAAAATGTGCCCAGACGAAGTGAAAGAATTAGGAACAATGCAAATAATTCTACTACCTTCCCTGCTGCTAACACTCGAGCTGCTGTTAACAGGAACCAAAATAGAAACAGAGACAATAGTGCTCAGTCTAACCAGCCCTCGATGTCCATTCAACAGGGTTTTCACTTACATCAGGGCAATGGGTAGAACAATCCGAGAGTGTCCAACCAACAAGGATGCACACGCAAATGAAGGAACCAGTGCAGGAGGTAGTAGTAGAGGGGTTTTTATAACCCCAAGTGCTGCCTAACTCTGCTGGTGACTTTTTTATTTATAATTATTCTGACTTGACTTTCCCACAAGATATTATTGACTTTTTTGCCTTGGGTTTATCTTTCGTCCCAGATTCAGGGATGAACTTAGCAGATTCCATTGTGGATTTGAAACTTTTTGTAGGCAAAATTAACCTCAATGCTGTTTTGGGTCCATCCCCCTCCCTTGCCAACTTTTTGTGTGTTTCAAGCACCTTTAACCCACCTCTGCACCCTAATATTTTGGCTTTTGAGAAAATGTGTGAGTTGGATTTTAGGGCTTGTGCTGATTCAGGTTTAAGAACCATGAAACACTGTTATAACATCACTCAAAATGAGCGCGATTTTATTAAATTGCTGATCGATTGCAAAATCAGGATTATGAAACCGGATAAGGGAGGAGGCCTAGTTTGTATGAATCACAGTACATATATGGCATATATGACCAAATATCTTAAGAATTTGCCTTACCAACAAGTTTGTCTTAATGAGGTTAATGTGGCTTATGCTAAGTTTAGGGCTGCTTTAGACGAGTTTTTTATTGAAAAGGCTATTGACTTAGAGTTGTTTGATTTTCTGACTATGCCAGCCCTCAGAATGGCATCCCTATTTGGCATTCCTAAAATCCATAAGCGGATTATTGACCCCCCTTTTAGACCCATTGTTGACGGACGTGGGTCTGTTTCTTATGGTTGTGCCAAGTATGTGGATAGCATCCTAAGGCCCTTAGTTGAGAGCAAGCTCCAAATATGCAAGGACTCTTGGAGTTTTTTAACCCATCTTGCGACCATCCCTTTCAAGGAAGATTACAAAATGTTGACAGTAGACATAAAGGAACTCTACACAGTGATTCCCCAGGATTTGGGGATCGAGTGGATTAGGGATTTTATGTCTGCAAGGAAATGCGACAATAATACCATTTATGTCGTCACCTCCTTGTTAGATTTAGTGTTGAGTAACAACTTTATGTGGCTTGAGGGAGAGATCTTCTTGCAAAAATCAGGGGTGGCGATGGGTCCCCCTGTGGTGGCAGTTTTGCCAACTGCATAATGGCTCATTGGGAGACCACCTTCCTCTTTAAAATGGCTGTGTTTAAAGAAAACATAGCATGGTACACAAGGTACCAAGATGATATGTTCATTTTGTGGAAAGGGCCGACTGAAGGTGTTCAAGAATTTATTGAATTGATTTCAGCTTCAACTAATTTTTTTGGAGTTTACATTCAACTTACAAAATGAATGTATTAATTTTTCTTGAATCTGCACAAGGATGTGGGTAGAAAAAGATTTAAAAGAACCATCTATAGGAAGCCCACTTATTCCAACTGTTTCCTTCATTTTTCTAGCTGCCACCCCTACCACCAAAAGAGAGCAGTGGTTAAGGGGCAGTTAGTCAGGGCAGCCCGAATGATCTCCGATGAGGAAGATTTCACGGATGAATGTTCTAAGCTTGAACGTATGTTTCTTAAGAGAGGATACCCACTAAGCCTAGTTTCTGGTATCTCCACCAAGGTCATTACTAAAATGCAGATTGGCAATTTTACACCCCTTTTAGGTACAACTCAAGCTTTGGCTGAGGACTTCTCTCCCGTTCACCAGAGGGTTGTTTCTTTATGTAACACCAAAGACTGCCACCACATAAGTTTTGTTGTTACTTACAACCTTAACCACTCTTTTATTAGACAAACTCTTTATAAGAACTGGGCTCTCATTATGGAGGACCCCTCCCTATTTAAACTTTTTGGTAATAAACCCAAGATTACCTTTAGAAGGGGGCAGAACTTGAAACAGTTGCTGCAATATTCCAGTAACCCACACCCCAATACTAGTAAAGGCATGGTTAAATGCGGGAGGTGTCAACAGTGTAGGTACCTGAACACGAATCACCATTTTGAAATAAGGGAGAGGGTATATAAACCTAATGGTAGATTTTCGTGTGAATCTAAGGGAGTGGTTTATTGTGCCAAGTGCCAGGCCTGTAAAGCTTTCTATATCGGGAAGACTGAAAGAAAGCTCAGGACACGCATTTATGAGCACATTTATGCTGTTAACAAAAGGGATACAAACACTGCTTTGGCTAGGCACATCGTAGATTTTCCAGACCACGCTTTTAAGTTCTCTGTGTTAAAACAAATTAATACAGACATTAGAGGAGGGCCTTGGCAGATTAATCTGGAAATTGATGAACTCAAATGGCAAATTTCTACTGCTGCTTACTTACCCCCAGGTTTAAACGAAATGGTCTCTATAAAATGTTTTCTAAAGAAGTTGGCTTTAAACAGATAATAGTTTTACTGACTTTACATGTGAGCCTTCAGTTTAGTTAAAGTATTAGTGCAATGGAAGATTTGTTTTTAATGGTCTAATAAGTATTTTTTATTGAATTTGTTTAACAACAATTTTATTAAGTGGTTTTTTAATATTCATACACAGCATCATTTTTCTTACATGCTGGTTGAATTGTTAGTTAGGATTCTGTGACTTAAGTGTATTTGCCTAAGGTGTATTCCTTTGGCTTGTTAAAATCTACTGAATTGTATCTGTCACTTTAAAACTATTCAATTAGTTTTAACAATCAGTTAATTGGCATTGCATGTGTTATTTATAAGCTCTGCAAAATGGTAGTACCTTGTCTGAAGAAGGAAAAACACAGTTTGTTTCCGAAAGCGCTAACTCAATAAATTGTTTGTTTCAAGTAATCTGCTAAGCCTTTGGTGCTTTTGATTCTTAGTTTGTGTGTTTGCCTTTTTGTTTAATCCAATATAACATTTAAATTCTACATCATATACAAAATCAGTGAACCAGTTACTCAATCCCCACATATTAAAAATATTTAAAGACAAATCCACCAAATTCAAAAGTGTCATACATGTTTACTCCATAAAATCCATTTTTTACACATTGTACACTTAGTAAACATCTAAAACAATATTTTAAACATTTGAAACTTTTGGATCTTTTGAACTTTTAAAATATTTCATGCATTTTGAACATTTTATGCATTTAGACATTTTAACCATTTAAAGGCCTCCCACCCTTGTTAAACAACCTGATCATGCCTTATTTTAAAAAAGGTTTAATGGAAAAAAAATCATTTAAACCTGGAGCCTTCATGACATTCAGTCACAACTGCCACTTGCTCTCCTTTGCGTCCAACAATGCGTTACCATCCCCACCTCATTCATTCTCTATGACCCTGTCAATAATGAAAAATACATATTTTTTTAAACTTTTCACATTTACTGGAGTGCGTATAGAGAGCATTATGCATGTCTTTCTTTTTTATTGCCCTCATAAGCTCACTAATTCTGTCTCTTAATCATCTGGTTGTTTTTTCCAATATAGAACCCGGGACAAGAAAGACACGTGGCCACAGACAGCACCTTAGTGGAACTACAATTGCATCTACCCGGGCAATGGATGGAAACATCATGTCCTGCTATAAAAACATAGGGTCCATTTTTGATGTATCTACAATATTTGCAAGCTCCACATTTAGTCATGTTGGATTTATAAATACTCTTCTGACCTTGTCCCTCCAAGACATTCTTAATGTTCCTTCCCCTGCTATGCACTACTTGGGGCTTCAGTCTAATAAGGACATCATTCCTGTTTCAAAGCATAACTCCCAACATTTAGTAACTGTTTCAACTATCTTGGGAGTAAATTCATTGTATCTCAAAACTATGGCGCTAACTTTATCACTATCTTTATTATTCTTCTGCAGACCCTTATTCAAAATTAATATTGGAGCAAAAGTCGTTAATCTTTTGTTCATAATTTCTTTTTAAATATTGATTGGCAACTTAAGTGGGTAACCCCTGTCCAAAATGAACCCTATCAACTTATAAATCTTGGTTTTAAACATTTCTTCAGCACTAGTGAGTCTTAATACGCTCACCATCTGTCCTTTGCCCACACTACATTTTTGAAACACAGGATGATTACTACTTAAATGCAAAAGGGTGTTAGAATATGAGGCTTTCCTAAAAATTGCACTTTCCAATTGACCGTCAATTATGGATAAATTAATATCCAAATAATTAATTGCATCATGTCTCCAAGTACTAGTATATTTCAAAAAGTCCTTTGTCCCATTTAGATATTCCACAAAATCTGCCACCTCATTCTCGTCCCCCTTCCAAAGTATAAGTATGTCATCCAAAAACCTATTGTAGGACAACATTTTATACTGATACTTTGAATATAGGATGAATTCCCTCTCCCAATCAAATAACACTAAGATGTCAAAGATGGGAGCACATTTAGCTCCCATCGCCACACCAGAGACTTGATGGAAAATGTCACCCTCAAACATAAGGTAGTTGTTCTTCAACACCACTTCCATTAAATCCAGCAACATTTACACTGCTTTAATGTCCATGTTACTGAGACTCAAAATACTATTTCTAAACATACCTATTCCCCTTTCATGAGGAATAACCGAAAATAAACTGACATCAACAGTCAGAAAACTGTAATTAAACTCGTCTGTATTCCTGAACTTGGCTACTCTTTCTAAATAATGCCATGAATCCCTAATTCAAGACCATGCAGGTCTTGAAATGTCAGACATTATTATTAAAAACAATGATTGTAAGATAAAATAATTACAACAACAGATTTCTGTACTTAATCAAAGTATTATTAATGATGCATTGTTTGTACCTTATCAAACAAACTATAGTAAAGTATTGCAAGATGTTGATAAATTTGTGAATAAGAATGTAACTATCAAAGAACTCAAGTTAATTTGTGACACAGATGATTATAAAAATAATGTGGCTTATCCGAATGTTCCAAAAATGGCTGGTGGTAATTGGAGAGATAATGTGGATATAAATGCTTCAGCTGGTGAAGCTAATAGGGTTGAACAAGAAAATGTGAATTTTAATGCTTAAGGGAATGATTTAGAGTGTGGTGTTTTTTTACAGGAGGATTCATTCAGGAGATCGGAACGCCTGAGGAATCAGGCGAGATTCCATCAACATAAAAAAACTCAAACGTGGAATCAGGGGAACAGTTACCATCAGGGGAGAAGTTGGAGAAACAACC
Organism: Protopterus annectens; assembly: GCF_019279795.1. NCBI lineage: Eukaryota > Metazoa > Chordata > Ceratodontiformes > Protopteridae > Protopterus > Protopterus annectens. The sequence goes on along the minus strand of NC_056727.1, from coordinate 1,037,317,376 downwards.
AAGCAAGGAAATGGAATCAATAGAATATCCCCAGTATTGGGGGAATATTTTTGATGATGTGTTTCCTGATGAGGACCATGGTTTGGCCTGTAACCTGGTTGTAAGAGATGGTTTTATTATCTATAATTATACAGATATGGAACTTACCAATCAGCATTTTAATCTCCTGAGAAAGGGTATGTCCTTTATCCCTAGTTTTGGTTTGGATGTGGCAGGGACATTAGTTAACTTAAAATTATTTACCAGGCAGTTGAACCTTAAAACGTTTTTTCAAGGCAGTGATTCAAACCAATCTGAGGGTTTTCTTTGACGAAAATGTGTTTTTATTCCTCCCTCTTTTCCTGAAATAAATCTATTTGAGATGCTTTGTGAAAATGAAATTCAAAATTTGGCGAAGGCAAATAAGAAGTATAGTTATAACTTAACAAAGGAAGAGAATCAACTGTTGTATTCTTTGGTGGCCGACAATAATTTAAGAATAATGACCCCCAATAAGGGTGGGGGGTGTCATTATAATGCAGCAAATAGATTATGTAGCCAGAATGCATGAAATTTTGAGTGATGGTTCAACTTGTGAGAGGGCGTCCAGACATGAGGTCAATAGGGCATATGCATGGATTTTGTCCCAAGAATGGTTAGGAGGTAGAAATGACGAGAAAGACAAGCAGTTTTTAACAGTATCTAATACAGTAATTCCATGTATTTTTGGAATTCCTAAGACTAATAAATGTATAACTAATCCACCTTTTCGACCCATTGTGGCTGCCAGGGGCTCTAAGATGGAACCCTTGGCAGCTAGGGTAGATAAGAAAATTGGACAGTTAGTGAGAGAAGTGGAACACATCATTAGGGATTCACGGCATTGTTTAGAAAGAGCAGCCGCGTTCAGGAATACGGACGAGTTTAATTACAGTTTTCTGATTGTTGATGTTGTCAGTTTATTTTTGGTTATTCCTCATGAAAGAAGAATAAGTATGTTTAGAAATAGTATTCTGAGTCTCAGTAACATGGACATTGAAGCAGCGGACATGTTGGTGGATTTAATGGAAGTGGTGTTGAAGAATAACTTCCTTATGTTTGAGGGTGAAATTTTCCATCAAGTCTCTGGTGTGGTGATGGGAGCAAAATGTGCTCCCATCTTTGCCAACTTGGTGTTATTTGATTGGGAGAGGGAATTCATCCTATATTCAAAGTATCAGGATAAAATATTGTCCTACAATAGGTTTTTGGAAGATATACTTTGTAAGGGGGACGAGAATGAGGCGGCAGATTTTGTGGAATATCTAAATGGGACAACGGGCTTTTTGAAATTTACTAGTACTTGCAGACATGATGCAATTAATTATTTGGATATTAATTTATCCATAATTGACGGCCAATTGGAAAGTGCAATTTAAGAAAGCTTCATATTCTAACACCCTTTTGCATTTCAGTAGTAATCATTCCCCAGTTTCAAAAACGTAGTGCGGTCAAAGGACAGATAGTGAGGGTATCAAGACTCACTAGTGCTGAAGAAATGTTTAAAACCAAGATTTATAAGTTGATAGGGTTGTTTTTGGACAGGGGCTACCCACTTAAGCTGTTAATCAATATTAAAAAAGAAGTTATGAACAAAAGATTAACGACTTTTGCTCTAATATTAATTTTGAACAAGGGTCTGCAGAAGAATAACAAGGATAGTGATAAAGTGAGTGCCATAGTTTTGAGATGCAACAGATTTACTCCCAAGATAGTTGAAATGATTACTAAATGATGGGAGTTATGCATTGAACCAGGAATGATGTCCTTATTAGACTGAAGCCCCAAGTAGTGCATAGCAGGGGAAGGAACATTAAGAATGTCTTGGAGGGACAAGGTCAGAAGAGTATTTATAAATCCAACATGACTAAATGTGGAGATTGCAGATATTGTAGATAGATCAACAATGGACCCTATGATTTTATAGCAGGACATGAATTTTCCATCCATTGCCTGGGTAGATGCAACTGCAGTTCCACTAAGGTGCTGTATGTGGCCACGTGTTTTTCTTGTCCCAGGTTCTATATTGGAAAAACAACCCAACAATTAAGAGACAGAATTAGTGAGCATATGAGGGCAATAAAAAACAAAGATATTCCCAATGCTCTCTATATGCATTCCGGTAAATGTGAAAATTTTAAAACATATGTATTTTTCATATGAATGAGGTGGGAATGGTAATTCATTGTTGGAAGCAAAGAAGAGCATGTGGCAGGTGTGATTGAATGCCATGAAGGCTCCAGGTTTAAATGATTTTGTTTCCATTAAACCTTTTTTTAAAAATAAGGCGTGATCAGGTTGTTTAACAAGGGTGGGTGGTCTTTAAATGGTTAAAATGTCTAAATGTATAAAATGATCAAAATGCTTGAAATGTTTTAAAAGTTCAAAATGCTCCAAAAGTTTAAAATGCTTAAAATATTGTTTTAGATGTTTAATAAGTGTATAATGTCTAAATAACGGATTTTATGGGGTAAACATGTATGACACATTTGAATTGGATGTATTTGTCTTTAAATATTTTTAATGATATGTGGGGATTGAGTAACTGATTCACTGATTTTATATATGATGTAGTATTTAAATGTTAGATTGGATTAACATGAACAACTCTGAAAAAGCCTTTCTTGTGTTTGGCGAAAGCGCTTAGTTGTTCTGTATGTTGGAGTATTATAACAAACTGGTTCACCGGTTTCGGTATTTTCTTTTCATTTTTTTTTTAATTCTAAATATTTTTATAAGCATTTCAAATAATTGTATCAAATATCACAGTTTTGAACATTTTATTTAATCAATAATACGTGTTCTGCTTTTTGTTTGATTAATAATGCATTTTGTGCTTTGCAAATTCTTTGTATCATTTTCTTTGTGAAATAAATCATTTATGTGAGTTTTAATTACTTGAAATTTGTTTCTGACTGCTTTTCAATCATTTGAGCAGGTCGGGATGATTCAGTCCTCTATATACCTCTGTTTCTAGCTGTACACCTCATGACTCGACTTCTGGCTTTTTTCTGGCTTCTTGTTAGTTAGATATCCCGGTTCTGACACCATGTTGTTTAGACATGCCACTTCTGACACCATGTCACTTGTCTGGTCAGGATAAAACAAACAGATCTGGGTTTGGTTAAAGCAGTTTTTTTTACATACTAACACATCAGGATTGTGACTTAGTAACTTAAACAAACTTACAAACAGACTGTCTACTGCACGCATACATGTTAACACTCTAGCTGTTTACTCAAAATTGCACTGTTGCCTGCATGTGCTCTCTATTTATATGCAAGTGCTCTCACTTTTAAATACTTCTTAAAGTCACAACACACACCCTGATCTGCACCTATCATATCAAGATGTTACTGAAAAAAGTAATCCTGAGTTAGTGGGCTTACAAGTGGAATTACAAGTAAGCCAAATTAACTTAAATACACACACAATGGGAAGATGATGTTTTAAAGGAGATGAGAGAGAGAATAACAAAAGTTGTAGGGGAAGATAGTCATCAGGATGGCCAGAGAAGATAGTAAACAGGATGGCCCCATTACTTATTACCCTTCTTATGAGGTGAAAGATGACCTCTTATAAAGATATGCAAAAATAAGGAAGACATTACATCAGTTACAAGTGCCAAAGCCTTATAGGATAATAGTACTGAAGCTATACCATAGTGATGCATTAGGACGTCACCTGCAAACTGACTAAACCAAGGCAAGAGTACTATTCATAATTTACTGGACAGGTATAATGAAACAGAAACATACTGGCTTCTTGTCCAGAATGCCACCAAACTGCTCCCTATCCTGGATATAAAAAGACCCTTAACTGCAGTGCTTATCAAAGAGGAGCCATTTGAATGCACTGCTGTGGACATTGTGGACCCAGTAATATAATCTAGCAATGTTTTTCAATACATACTAGTAATATTAAACGATGCTACAAAGTTTCAAGAAGCAGTGTCATTATTCAAAGCTAAGGATACAACTACTGCCAAAGCACTGGTGCCGGTATTCTCCAAATTTTGTATCAATGAAAAATATAGTGACCAAGGAACCCTTTCTATGTCAAAGGTACATGATAAGTTATGTTAGTGCTTCAAAGTCCAGCCAGTGACGACACCAGTGTACCATCAACAGGCTGATGGATTAGTAGAAAAGTAAAACAAAGCACTGACATTTGTGTTAAGTAAAGTTATTGACATAGAAGGAAATAACTTGGACTAGAGTCCACACTCCTATGGCACAGAGAGATTAAGCCCTAACTCTGACAAAGATAACCAATATTCAATTAGTGGACAGAGGAGCTAGACGCTGCTTGTTGGGAGGATTAGCATAACTGGCATATGGTACCACCATTCTAGGGAGAATGAGGTCAATGAGGTCATTAAGGTCACTACTTGTTGACACTCAGTGGAAGCTCTGGGTGATGCAGCCTGTCAAGTCCAGGCAAATTGTTGTGCTGCCATGACATAGCCATATAGGTCATGAGCAGTCACGCAAGGAACCCTATTGGCTCCTCTCCCAAAGATTGACAGCAGTAGCATCCCTCAGACGTTTCCAAAGGATATTAAGAGCACTATGGGCTAGGAGAAGATCCTGACGTCTGCCTGGATAATAGCCCAATAATTGGTTCTTACCTCACATGGGAACATATGAGCTGGTGATAACATTCACAGCAATATGGAGTCAATGGGCTTTATAGACTGCAGGCAGTGAACCTAAAAAAAAAGAACTAGGACCAAGTTATTCCTTTAATTACTGTTTGCCGTAAAATAAATGCTAACTGGATTTATTCCATTTGAACTGCTTAACAGCAGGCACCTAACAGGAATGCTTAGCATTCCTAAGGAAACTTGTGAAGAAGTGAAGCCACTATTTAAAAGTGTTATAGTGCATTAGTTTGTAGGCTATACTAAAGCTGGTTATACCCATAGTAAAGGTTCACATGCAGAAAGCCCAAGAGTCATCGACAAGTTTATTATAAACAAAATGTTGACTCAGAAAATTTACTAATGCTCTGCATTATCAACAGGGTTTTGGATAAATGGCAATAACATTTGAAGGGATTGAAGTAATAAATTCAGTGACTTATAAGATTAGACAGTCAGAGAAGAGAAAGATTAAAAGCAAATCTAGTGCATCAATGTACTGTAGCCATGGAAAGAATTGAAGATTTAAGCAGTGTGAGTTTGCAAGTTAAATTCATATGGGACTGAAGCAAGACTCTCTCCTGGAAGTTATTTTGCTCATTTGTTTGAAAAAATACAAAAACAGGAGGTAAGAGAGTTTCTGAAATAAATAAATATGTGTTCTCAGTCATGCAAAGGAAAACTAAACTGATTCAGCATAACATAGAGATATCACCAGAAAGGAAAGTCAGACTGAAGTCTTACATGGTACCACAGTTACAAAAATCAGCAGGTAAGAGAAGAAGTTCAAAAGATGCTAGACCTAGGAGTGATAAATGAATCCCAAGGTGAATGCCACAGCCCACTACATCTAGTTTCTAAATCTAATGCAAGCATTATAGAAATAACTTTTGGAAACTGGATAAAAGTTCAGCATTTCATAGGTCTTCCATGCCCAAAACTGATGAGTTAATAGAGACCCTAAGAAAAGCCAGAAACTTTACTTGATGTAGGGATATTGGCAGATGTCACTTACTCTGCTGCCGCAAAAAATATATATATATATTGTGACTGTTGCCTGCCCTTTCACATATTTTACAAGAGATAAAGCTCCTTCCAAGGCTGAATTGTCTCTGGTAGCAGACCGGACATTTATGAACTAAAAAAGATCCTCTGCTCTGAACCTATATTACTGGCTCACTATTTTGTTAAAATTTTCAGCCTTGCATTAATGTTTTAGCAGTAGGTTCACTGGCAGGATCACATAATGCATTCAAAGTGAGGAAAACCCTGCGTGCTGTATCAGCAGAAAGCTAGGTAGTGTAGTTAGGTAGTGCAGAAAGGAGATATTTCAATACAGAATGAGAGCATTTAGCAGTAATATGGACCCTCTATTTCTTTAAGTAATATTTATTGGGTAGGCTTTAAAGTTTTGGTAACTGACCATACTTGTCTACAGTAGCCAAGTAAGCAGATGATAGCCATGCCCAGGTGTGCTGATGGGCACTGGCCCTAAAACCCATTAATTTTACAGCAACTCACAAGTCTGGTCTAGAAAATTGCAATGCCAGTGAGTTTTACTAAGTCCTATGATCCATACTACTGATCCTAAAACCCATGTTTTTTTAGCTTGGATGGATAATAGTGTAACATGTTGTGAGCTCTAAGTGTACTTTATCTTTAATTTCATAGGTTCATAGATAAGTACTAGGCTATCGGCCCTAAGGCCTATACAAGCCTAGCCAAAAAGGTACCCTGGCTTTTGCCATCCAAGAAAATTATTTTCCTGTGCCCCTGTTGAGCAGAGCCACAGAGGTGATCCCCGGGGTGAATTTCCTTTTTCCCATCCAATCATCAAGATTTTCTTGAAGAGTGCTAATGAGGAGCTTTGTTTGATATAGATAGGTAGTTTGTTCCACAGTATGGGAAGTCTCTGGGGCAGGAATCTATCCCTTCAGCATGTTCTGTTTATTGTGGTGACAAGGTTTAGGTCCCTAGAGCATGTAGCCTGGAGGGATTGGGATTTCTTTAAGTGGAGCATGTCCAACAGCTCTGGGTTTGACATAGCTTTGTATGTTAGGCAGAAATCATCTCTGAGTAGGTGATATGCAAAGGAGTAAAGTTGAAGTTTTTTGAGACGGTCTGCGTAGCTCATCTGTTTGACGCCAGTAATCCGCTTTGTGAGATATTTCTGCAGCCTTCCCAGTTGTTGTAGATATCTTGTGAGGTACATACCAAAAGGGGTGTTGTACTCTATAATGGGTCTAATGAGTTATGAGTATAGGGGAACAATGACCTCTTTTTTCCTGGATGAAAAAATGTTTGTGATGAGGTGTGCCATGTAGAAGGATTTCCTGACTATTGTGGTGATGGAATTATCAAAGGAGAGACTACTGTCCTCCTGTGCCCCAAGGTTTCTTATCACACTTTCAGTGTTAAGTAGACTACCACCTATGTGGTAGCTCATGGGCACAGAGTTTTTACCAAAGGGGATGACAATGCACTTTTTGGCATTGAGCTTGAGGCCATGGCTTTGACATCAGGCATCTGTCATAGTGAGGCCTTTTTGTAGGATGTCCACATTGTTAGGAGTTTCAATTATGGCTCCTAGTTTGCAGTCATCTGCGAACTCCATTAGCCAAAGACCGTCTGTGCTAGCCTGTACTTCAGAAAAGTAGATATCAAACAGGAGAGGACCCAGGAACGAACTCTGTGGTACTCCACTTGTCACTGGTCTGAAGTCGGATTTGGAGTCTGCTACTTTCACAGTGTGGGTTTTGTCCGTGAGCCATTTGGCAACCCATCTTGTGACATAGGGATTTTTACCTAGTTTAGTGAGTTTATCTATAATTCCAGAGTGGGGGATGGTGTCAAAAGCCTTGGCGAGATCTAGATAGGCTGTGTGAACCACCTTACCCTCGTCTATGGCTTTGGTGACTGCTTCAAAACAGTCAGTCAGGTTTAGGAGACATGATCTTCCTTTTACAAACCCGAACTGGGTGGGGTCCAGAGATTGGAGATTACCAATGTCTTTGTTTATAAGTTCCATGATGGTACATTCCATGACCTTGCAGACCGGACTCATGGGGCGATAGTTCCCAGGGTCCATGGTGGCTGCCCCTTTGTGGAGTGGGATAACCGTCGCTGTGCACCATTCAGTGGGCAGAAAGCCTGAGGTGAGGCTATGATTGAATATGGTGCTTAGGTGGGGTGCCAGTTCATTCTGTAGTTCATGTAGAATGCAGCCTGGGATGCTGTCAGGTCCCATGGATGCTGTGTTCTTGGCTTTGGAGAGTGTGGTTTTTACCTGTGCAGCCATTATTACAGGAACTTTGCATTCTTCCGGTATAGAGATTGGCCCTTTAGGGGGTGAGGGGGTAAAGTTAGCACTGAACCTATCTGCCAGGATATTGCCAATATCAGTTGGTTCTGTATATTTAGTGCCATTGTGCTGTAACTCAGAGCAGATCTGAGTTTTGCCATTGAGATTCTTGACTTAGCTGTAGAATGCTTTGTGGTTGTCTTTAGAATCAGTGGCAATTTTGTTTTCATAACTAGCTTAGGAGGATTTTATGAGGGATCTCAGCTTCTTACTTAGGCTGACCAGTGAGTTTTTCCAGTCATGGGATTTTACTCTTTTTTGCAACAGTTTCTTTTTTCTGATGTAGAGTTTGTTTATGGCAGGGGACCACCAGATTGGCTTCCTTATTTGGAGGATAGCATCTTGGTTCTGTTAAGGATATCATGATTCATGCACTTGTGTAAGTGCTTATGAAGTGCATTTGTGTAGGATTCAGTAGTCGTACCTCTATTGTCCGTCTGCATGGGTGTCGTGAAGTTTGCCACTTCTGTCTTAAGAAGCGTGAAGTTGGCTATGGAGAAATTTTTTACGGTGGTTTCCCTAATGGGGGGGTGGGGCGGGATGTGGATGTCTAGGCTGATTAGCTTGTGGTCAAATCTGACCAACAATGAATTGACCTCTGGTGTGGAACACCAGTTGTCCATGCTGGTAATGACCAGGTCGAGGATATTGCTGCCCCTGGTGGGAGTGTGGATAAGTTGATCCAAGGCTCTGGAATTTATGAATTCCAGAAAACACTGAGCAAAAGAGTTGGTACATGAGTAGTTTTCCCAGTTAATGGTGGGGTAGTTGAAATCACCCATTATTAGGGTATTGGTTTATACCCTAATATTTTCCAGTGTATCAAAAAATGAGGAGTGGGAATCCTTGGGCATGGTGGGGGATCTGTAGCAAGTTACAATTTGTATTGCAGTCTTGTCCAGAGTTAGTTGCACTTGGATAATCTCGGATGGATTATGCTGAGCAATTAGCCTGAAGGTGTGGCTATCCTTAATGAATATGGACACGCCTCCACCTTTAGTGCTTCGGTCCAGGTTAGGTGGCCGAAAGGTGTGGTATGAATTATAGCGTGGTAATGCAGGGGTGCTCTCTGGAGCCTTGAGCCAGGTCTCTGTCACTGCACAGATGTCGATGTTCTCCATTTTAAGGAGTGTCTCGAGTGAATGCATTTTGAGGTTTAGACTTCTAGCATTGAGTAGCATTACCCTCAGATTTTGCTTGCTTGTACCTGTTATGGTGGTGAATTTGTCATTTAAACCTTGCCTAAAAAAGGCACTATAGGTTTGGCAAGAGCCTTAGCCAGTATCTGGAATCCCAAGGGTGACAGGTGCAGGCCATCTCTGGCAAAGCATCGTGGTCTGTCAATCATGTCATCCCAGGCAGACAGATAATGGATCCCCTTAGAATGATACCAGAAGCTTAGCCAACTGTTGAAGTCAATCATTTTGTCCTTGCACTGTGGTATCATTCTGGGTGATGGCAGGATGCTATTCATGGCTAGGGTCATACCTGCCTGGGATACAAGATTGGAGAGCTCCTCCATATCTCTTTTCATGTAGTCCAGGGAGGTAAGTGTAACACGAGTGACTGGTGTGTGGGAATATTCTGTCAGAATGTGAATGAGGAAATTGGTTTGTATTATCTTGTAAATTGCCAGTACCAGTGGTAAAGAAGAAAGTTGCCTCCAAGAAAAAGAAACCTAGTTCTTCATCTAGAAGATTGTGAAAGAGGTAAGAAGGAGCTTACCTGAAGTCCACAAATGTATAGTGCGTGATAGCCCCATTAGATCCTGTTGCAGAGGTGCATATTGTGGACTTACCTACAATGGAGAGCTAAAATCTAGAACTGAGAGAGACTTGCAGATCTGGACTATGGATTTTAGTGCAGCCTATTGATGGGACAATTAAATGGATATGCTATTTTTGTTTATTTTAAAAGGAAAGAGCCAAGTGAGAAACCAGAATGTGATTTTTTATTGCATTTATTCATAGGTTATTGCTAGGCATGTGGTCCAGGAAACCTTTAAAGAGACCTAGCCCAACACCCCAACTGCCACTGATTACTGTTAAGTGACATGATCAAGTTCACACTAGCAAATGAAGGCTGAGAAAATCAAATGTTGTAACAACAGAAACAGCTCGTTAACAGCTTATAGCCTTAGTCCTCTGTGCTAACTGTTAGACAAAACTAAATGTTTATTTGCCATTTTTAACGAGGTAAGTGAACAGGTCTGAGGACACTTTTCAGCCATAACCAGAGGCACTTGAGCAAGAAAACATGACACAATAGCACAAAAATATGTATATCAAGCAACAACTTTGCAAGTGAAATCCAAATTCCTAAATACTTTTGCGTGCAAATAAAATGCATAAATACATTATACATAAAATAAAAATATCTAACAATTCAGTCAAGGTCCGTAATGCATACATCTCTCAGCAAGTGCAGAGAAAATGTTGCAGTGCACAGCAAACATTATGTCAAATTAAATACAAATTCCCAACAAAGACTATTTATTTACTAACTGGAAACTAAGTAGGTGGGCTAGTGTGAAGACTCTCTTCAGCCATGACATAAATGAGCAAAAGAAGTGAAAACATAAATATTTAGAATGTACATTCTGTGATTTAAAGATTAAGATATGACATGCTGGAGGTAGCTCTAGGTAGTAACAGAATGTAATCCAGTGAACAGCAGTTAAAAAAGTCATTTACTTATCAAGTGAAAAAAAAAAGACATGTCAGTCAGTCAGGTATGCAAGACGGCATAAACAAAATGTCCTAACATGGGGCTAATTGGTTGCTAAAGTAATATGTATTGTCATTTGTTGCCAGAAAGGCATAGATCAATATTGCAAAAAATCTGTTATAAAATTCAAGCTCAGGGTCACTCCTTCCATCTAAATGAATGCTGTGGAAGACAAACAGTAGCACACATCAAAGAGTGCAACAGAAAATGGTGGCATTGCACAGGAACAATATCTTCTGTCCATAAGTAACTACATATGTTTTGATTGAAAAGATAAACTCAGAGAATTTTCCTGAAAGTCAGTACATTTCCAGTTTCCTGATATTCTCTGAGCTTTCATTCCATACAGAAGGTGCTAATAAGGAAAATGATGTTTTGCATGTACTACATGTGAATAATGGTCTGTATATTCAAATTCGTTCAATGTTTCAGACAGCAAAATTCTGATTTCTGAATTGTGGTTTGTTTTGGAGTTTGCAGTAATAATTGCGGTGCAATATTTGAAAGTAAAAGGGTTTACAGAGGTAGTGCAGCTCTCGATGTTAGATGAAGACATTTATCTGAGTAGAAAGCAATACAGCAATGTTCTCAAACTGATTAATCTGAGAATTGCAGACTTTCCCTATGAGACAAGCATGAAGCTCGTTGATTCACTTTATGAGGAACATTTGTACATTCACCAACTGCACCAGGTAACACATGATTAAGTTACAGAGCTGAGTTAAGTATTCTATAACTGGACTGAAAAGAGCTGTATGAAAGGGAAAATGCCTTCTCTGACTTAGCTGACAAGCTCAACCTTGGAGCAGATGGGCAAGTCTCTATTCTTTAGAAGCAGTAGTGGTTACATGAGCATCACATTAAAGGAAGACATCTAAGGTCTTATACTATTTTGTTAGTTTTTACCAGCTACCCACCAATCATGTATCACACAGGTGAGGGTGCCATGCCGTTAAACTGTTAAATTCTCCTCTTAAACCTACTCTGTGTTACTCACCAATAATTAATGTAAAAGTCCACACACTGCATATGCAAAACAAAGACACACAAAGACACAGGCACAAACAGAGACACACACACAGACATATACACTCACAAAAAAATCTCTAGCACATCTAAACCAACAACAACTTAATATGTATCCTTAGCTATCATCGGTTAGTGAATGCTGAGGAATAAGGCCATGGGCTTTTAATCACCTACTTCAAGTGGTACAGGATTCAGTTCCTCAACCTTCATTTGCCTGCTGTGTCTCATCACACTTTCGGTGTTTAGTGTACTGCCACCTATGTGGTAATTCATGGGTAAATAGTTTTTTCCAAAATAGATAACTATACATTTCTTGGCATTAAGCTTGAGCCCATGGCTCTGGTACCAAGCATCTATTTCTGTAAGGCCCTTTTGTAGAATATCCATATCATTTGAGGATTCAATAATGACTCCCAGTTTGCAGTCATCTGCAAACTTTGTTAGTCAGAGTCCCTTAGTGTTGGCCTGTACTTCAGAGAAGTAGATGCCAAACAAGAGCGGTCCCAGGACTGATCCCTGAGGTACTCCACTTGTCATTTGTCTGGAGCTGGATTTGGAGTTGGCTACTTTTGCAGTCTGGGTTCTGTCAGTAAGCCAGTTGGCAACCCATGGAGTGACATAGGGATGGTGTTGAAGGCCTTGGCGAGGTCCAGATAGGCTGTGTGGACCGCCTTACCCTCATCCACAGCTCTGGAGATCGATTCAAAGAAGTCAGTCAGGTTCAGGAGACAAGATAGACCCTTCACAAACCCAAATTGGGTGGGGTACAGTGTTTGAAGGTTGCCAATTTCTTTGTTTATAAGTTCCATGATAATGCGTTCCATGCCCTTGCAGATCAGGCTCATCAGACTGATGGGACGGTAATTCCCGGGATCCAAGGTAGATCTCCCTTTGTAGAGTGGGATAACTGTAGCTGTATGCCACTCAATGGGCATGAAGCCTGAGGTGAGGCTATGATTAAACATGCCACTTAAGTGAGGTGCCTGTTCAGGGCACAAGCACATTTCTCTACAATGTCTCTCATCTTCAACACTATTCTCTTTACACTCACTCTAAACCTCTATCTCCTTCTACAGCTTTCATCATATCAACTAACCTACATAACTTACAAACCCACCTCTATAACTTCCACTCATAACCAGTCTCTTTCCAGCTACTTTGCAGTAGGCTGTAATCTATATGCCACAGATTTAATTTTACAAACCAAACTAACAATCCTCTCTCTTCAAAACAACCATCACATTAATTTGTCACTGAACGCCACCATAAAATTAAAAAGAAGCTCCTACCTGTTACTTTTCCTACCTACCACAACCTAATTCAGTGTGGACACATACACCCAAACCATGGCCCCTTCCCTGCCTGCCATAATCCCATGAACACCTTAAAATCCCTAAATTTCACCACCATCAATCTCCAAAGCATAAGACATAAAATCCCTCATCCCCATGCCTGGTTAATCAAAAATAAACACAATGTCACTGCCATTACAGAGACCTGGCTAAAACCATACATCAAATATGCTGAATTCCTTCCCCCTAGTTATTCATGCCTTAGAACATACTTCAAAAAAAAAAAGGTGGTGGCATTGCCTTGATACATCCAAATACCTACACTGTAGTTCCCTATACAAAACCTATCCCACAGTTTTCCTCTGCATAAATGCTTGTCAACTTCCTAAAACTGAATAAGTGCAAAAACCTTTGTATTATGGTCATATACATCCCCCAGACAATAATATTCATATACTAGAAGATATTATTGCCTGGATAACCAACAATATTAAAAATGAAATGATCATCCTAGTTGACATTAATATTAACTGGCTGGATATCTCTAACCATAACCCTTCCACCAGCATTAACCTTCACATCTATACCCAGCTAATTACCAATATAACCAGACCTAACATAACAATGATTATGGCTCGATCCTGGATTGGATTCTGGTTTCTGACCCTAACAAAATCTGTTCCTCTGGAACACTATCAAATAGTATTAATGTCCACTTACCAGTCTTTATAATACAGGACTCCACCTCAATACCAAGTAAACATCAATTCAAGCAAACCATAGATTTATCTAATTTCTCCCCTAATACCTTTAATGACATCTTGCAAAACATCAACTTGTCTCCATTAAAATATCTCCCATTTAATGAAACTGTTGAATTCTTTAATTCTGCATTTCTTAGGATCTTAAATAGTTTATCCCGTCTCCGTCTAAAAAGAGCCAAGGCAAAACATACCACCTGGCTTACCAAATTCACAAAGCAAATCATATCCACAATGGACAAAGCCTGGAAAGCATGGCAAAAAAACAAAAATTCTTCCAACTTCATTCAATATAAACAGTTTCACAATCAAGCAAAATGACTAGTGCTCAAAAATAAAAAAGAACAATTCCAAAGCCTCCAAGACCAACACAAACAAAACCCAAAGAAATGTTGGGGTGCAATCAACTCCTTACTTAAAGAACTTGCAAGCAGCAGAAGATGACCAGAAAGAAGGCAAGATTAATGTCCGAATCATCCACAGACAACGAGTAGGTGAGGTTAAGTTTGAAAAGGACATTTTAAATTTATCTGACTGTATTTTAAACAAATTTCATGTTCAACTGTTAAAGTTAGGTTTAAATTTCATTCCCACTAGGTGAGCTGATGTAGTTGAAACCATCATTGATTTAAAGAAATTTACTAGGAAGTTCAATTTAAGATATATTTTGAAAGATGTGAGAAAAAACAACAGCATGTTTTTTAAACCTTCTAACTTTAATCCAGCTTTAATTCATACTATTCAGGTGATTGAAACAACATGTGAGAATGAGATTAGAGCTTTGCTCAATAACAAGAGTCAATATTATTTTAATAACTTGAATGTCAACATGAGAAAAGCTATGAAAGAGTTAGTGACTTCTAGAGACATCAGAATAATGAAAAGTGATAAGGGAGGGCTCACTGTCTTGATGAATCAAAAGGATTATATTAATAAAATGGAATCTATGCTCAGTAACATGAATGAATATAATATTGTTTCGACAAAGGACATAGAGAAACGTTTCAGATATGTTAACAGCTTTTTGTATGAAAATTTGATGTGCAGTAATATGGATTCTGCAATGTACAATTTTTGTGAAGTAGAACATCCTAGAATAGGAGTGATGTTTGGCATTCCTAAGAGTCACAAAAGCCTAACGGACCCTCCCTTCAGACCTATTATTTCTGCCCCGAATTATGTCACAGTGGGTATGTCAAAAATGATTGATGCAATGCTTAGTCCTATTGTTTGTAAAATGAAGTCATATTTGAGGGACTCTTGGGATCTTTTTAGATAGTATTCGTTTTGTGAATGAAGCTCATTTATTCAGTCCAACACAGCACATTATGTTTACTCTAGATGTAGTGTCTTTGTACACGTCCATACCCCACGACAAGAGGATAGAAGTAATGAGAGCATTTTTACAGCAATGTAGTAATATATCTAATGGAGAAGTCAGTTTTTATTGTGATTCTATGGAAGTTATTTTAGAAAATATTTTTTTTATTTTTAATCATATATTTTACAAGCAAGTTCAAGGAGTTGTGATGGGGTCCCCAGCAGCCCCAGTTTTTGCCAACTTAGTTATGGGGTGGTGGGAACACACCATCTTGGACTGCTTGAAAACTGAATTCAAGGTCATTTATTACAAAAGATTTATAGATGATTTAATTTTTATTTTATATGGAGGGGTTTGAGAAATGCAGTTATTTTGTAATAAGTTGAATGAGGTTTCTGACTTCTTGAAGTTTGCTGTGGGATGTTATGGAAATTCCATTAACTTTTTGGATGTAACTTTAACATGGAATGCATTGGGAGAAAACTTTACTAGCAGTATTTTTCGTAAAGAAACTTTCAAGAATACTTATTTACATGCAACTAGTCAACATCCGAAATTCATGCTGAATAATATACCTAAAAGCCAATTCATACGAGCTAGCAGGATGACGAGTGTTGATGAGACATTTATTAATGAGCTTGAATTCATCATACAATTGTTTTTGGGGAGGGGGTACAGTGAGAGTTTGTTAAGGGAAGCAGCTGATGACATCTCTAAGCAACGTGCAACCTTGTATCCACCCATTTTGAAAAATAGGCCAACACTCCAAGTTAAGGAAACTGGAAAGTATACTGAAATTTTATGTTTCAGTATGAATGTGAGTGTTGACAATATAGGTATACGTAATATTATAAACCACAATTGGAAGATCCTCGAAGGAAATGCTGATTTAATGGCAGCCATTAAGGGGAAACCGAAGTTTGTTTATAGGAATGAACATAGTCTGAAAGGAGCATTTGAAAAGGGGAGAGATAGAAGCACATGTAGCATTAAGAAGGGGCATATCAACAGGGGTATGCACAAGTGTCATGACTGTTCCGTCTGTAGGTTTATTTTAGAAGGACCCTACATTCAGCTTCCTCACATACTTTATACCATAGGGGTCCCTGGTAGTTTTTGTTGCAAAACAAAAGGAGTTGTTTATATTGCAGTGTGTGACAAATGCTCATCATTTTATATTGGTATGACTAAGAAAAAATTAAATGTTAGAATGAAGGAGCATATGTATAATATTAGAAAAAAGGAAAAAAAAAACAAATATTTTATAAACAATGTGTTGAATGTATTGGTTTTAAAAAAAATTTGTTTTCTATCCTGGAACACTGTGAACCTGACATCGGGGGGGGGGGGTGATTACAGGAATTTTTTGGCTCAAAGAGAGGCTAGATGGCAAATTAAACTACAGGCAGATCATTTTCCTGGGTTAAATGAAGCCATCAATATTAAATTTTTCTTAAAAGATCGTGAAGCATATGTTTTATAATGTTTGTTATTGTAATGTACTCAATTATACCTATTCTATAGTGCATAATGATGAATGAAGAGTTTGCTTTTTGTAAAGGGCTCTTTAATTATGTTTTTACACTATGTAATTGATTAATTGATTTTAATTGTGTACAGTATTTAAATGAATGCTTGATGTAACATTACTTTTGGTTCTGAAGAATTTTTTTACGAAAGTATTGAATAAAGTGGAAGTTACGCTAGTCCGTGGTTTCATATTTTCCAAGCCTTGAGCAGTTTTTTTATCTATTTTTTTGTTCAGCTGCTTTGTCGACTTTTTTATTTTTGTTCCCAACCCTCTCTAGGACAGCCATCAACACATTCTTCCACTTGTCCTCTACCTACATTTTCATTCTCACCTATACCAATCTCCACCATAAAAACAGACCTTTAAAAACTGAAACTATGTACTGATGCACCACATAACTCACCTGCAGAATTCTTACAGCTATATGCATGCTCTATTGCCTACCCTATCAACATTCTCCTCAACAGGTCTATTCAGGAGTCAAGTATACCATATATCTAGAAAAAGTATTTGTTAATCCACTTCATAAAGGTGGTACCGACTCCAAAATCTCTAATTTCTGACCCTTTGCCATTCTTTCTCCTATCTCCAAAATATTAGAAAAGTGTGTTCACATTCAGCTCCTTGCTTATCTGGTTAAACACCAAATCCCATCCCCCACTCAACACGGCTTTAGGCCTGGATATAGTACTAGCACCACTCTCATTTCCTTCATGGACACAGTAAATAGACCTCATGATGCTGGCTACATGGTGTCTTCACTCTTTCTTGATCTATCAAAGGCCTTCAATACAGTTTCTTTTCTGCTCACCAAACTCTCCAACTTAGGCATCTCACCGCCAACCTAACACTGGTTTTATATATTTCCAACAGGTAGCAATCGACTATATGGCAACATTCCTTCTCTTCCTTCCTCAGCACAACTACAGTTGTACCCCAGTGATCTATATTAGGTACCCTCCTATTCAGTATATTTGTCAACAACCTCCATACTACTCTTACCAATGACACTGTTATCCAGTATGGAGATGATTCTACTATAATCTGCACTGCCAAATCAGTCAATGAGCTACAACGTCTTACTCAAGAAGCATTTACATTAACTAAAACCCATATGTCTAAGAAACATCTCACACTAAACCATAGCCATAAAAAAAAAAAAACTTTTAATATTCATTCCCCCAAAAACCCACCCTCTCAACATGAGTGAATTCCCAGTGTTCTCCTAAAACACTATCGTTGAAGTCATTCCAAGCACTATGCTCACTCCTCTCCCCTCCCTGCCCCCTATTCCCACCTGCCCCAGTACCTCTTCATTTATTCATAGCCTTAACCCCACCCCTAATTGCCAGCAATTAGGCTACACCACTATTCACCCCCTCCCCTACATCCAACAGCAATCATGCTACTACCTAATATAATAACAGTCCTAACCTACATAGTTCTAGCTCACATTACATCCTACCAAGGCTCCACAGTCACATGCCCCAACAACTTCCACTGTACTCTCTCAACACCCTCCCTCAAACATTTACACTATAACTATACAACCCCTGCCACAGAAACCATCCTCCCAATGCACTCACTCCATTACCAAACACCTAACACACTCAAAAATAAAATATCCCTAAGATACCATAAGCAATTTTCTATGTATATAAAACATATCCTAAACACCCTCTATAAACTAGCCCTCGCTGGAGACATCCATCCAAACCCTGGTCCTCCCAAATCCAACCCAACCAGAAACCCTAGTCCAAGCAACCCCCCACAACTCAACTTCTAGTCAACAAGAAAACAACAGACCTACTTATAATGTCCCTAAACATCAAAAGCATATGCAGCAAAATCCAAGAACTACACACCAGCATAAGCATATATTCCCCATATATTCTCTTCCTAACTGAAACCTGGCTCAAACCTCACATCAAAAGTGAGGAAATACTTCCACCTGAATACAACATCCTTCGCATAGACAGATTGTCCAAAAAAGGATGTGGTGTAGCATTGATATTTAAACACCACCTCAATATTCAACTCCTGAACTCATCTGCCACTCACCACAACAATTAAGAGATTCTTTATGCCAATCTCAAACTACTCCCAAACAAAACAATCACTATCATAGGATGCTATTTCTCACCAGGGCAAAATATTACACCCCTAGAAAATCTCCTAAGCTGGGTTACTCTATCTCTACCCCAGGAAATCATCATTCTCGGTGACTTTAACATCAACTGGCTATCCTGTAATAACAGTCTCCCAACCATTCACCTTAATCTCCATGGGTTCACTCAACTCATTCAATCCCCTACACAAATCAACAAAAACCCTAGCAATCATACCTTACTTGACTAGATCCTAGTCAACAAAGCCCCTCACTTTTACCTAGCAGGCTGCTTACCTGACAGTCTTAGTGACTAGTCCCCCACTTTACCACTTCGGCACCACACAAACAGTCTGAAGCCCATTATCCACATGCAAATACAGAACAAGTCCAATTTCAACCCCAACTCCTTCATCTCCTCCCTGCAAAAAATTAACTGGTCACCACTAAAATACCTCAACCTAAATGAGGCTGTCTACTTCATCAACAGTACCTTCCACTCCATCCTAAACACCCATGCTCCTGTAAGAAATGCCAAAGTCAGATCCAGGCATGCCCCATGGTTACAAAAGACCACCAAAACCCTAATGAAATCCAGAGATAAGGCCTGGGAGCACTAGCGACTAATAAAAAATAACTCAGATAGGCAATCATTCCTTGAACTGCACAATAAAGCCAAAAAGCATATAAAATTAGACAAATCCCTCTACTATAAATCCACACTAAACTTTACCAACCACAACCCTAAGCAATTCTGGTCCACTATTAACACTATTCTCCACCCAGGGAAGATTGATATTCCCCAGCCGTCCATTCCCCCCTTCCTCCAGCAGTATTGCTGAATCCTTCAACAAACACTTCACTGAAACTATAACATCTCTAAACAAACAACACTTCCCTACAACAGCCCCCAACTCCTAACCCTAAACCCCCCACTCCTCATTTCTTCTTCACCTCAGTACCTACCTCCAACATAAAAAGACTATTGTCAAAACTTAAACCCACCAAACTCGCAGCTGACAACCTCCCCTCTGACTACTTGGGAATGGCAGCTGCTACACTAGCCTACCCAATTTCAATTCTAATCAACCATTCCACAACAGAAGGCTATGTTCCCTCGATATGGAAAATATCCCATATCATTCCCCTCCACAAAAGCACCCCCTCCACCGACCTCTCCAATTACCGCCCCATTGCTATCCTCTCCCCTCTCTCCAAGATACTTGAAAAATGTATCCACACCCAGGTCTCCAACTACCTCTTAGCTAATAATCTCCTCTCTAAATCTCAACATGGTTTCAGGCCTTATCACAGCACTAACTCCACTCTGCTTTCCTTCACCAACACTATACTTCATCACAAAAACAATGGCCTCTTCTCTACTGCCGTATTTCTAGATCTCCCAAAGGACTTTGACATGGTATCTCATGAGCTACTATTCTGTACTCTCCCCAAACTCTCCTTCTCACAATCAGCCTACAAATGGTTCCACAGCTATCTACATGGATGCCAGCAATCATTAATCTGGGATGATAACATATCACCTCACCTCCCAGTTACTCTTGGAGTTCCCCAATGGTCTATCCTTGGCCCTCTGTTATTCTCACTTTTCGCTAACAACCTACATAGTGCCACCATGCAAGCATATCTTATACAGTACGCAGACAACTCTACTGTCATCTGCTCTGCCCCCACTCTACCAGAACTACAACAAATCACACAGGAATCATTCTCTTCTGTAGAAAGCTGGCTATCTAATGCTCAGATCCTACTCAACCCAAGTAAGACAAAACTTCTCCTGTTCCAACCTTCCAAAGCCACCCAAAACACCCCCCACTTCAACATTCTTGTCAAAGACAATACCAAAATCTCTCCATCAGAACACACAAAATTACTTGGTGTATAAACAGACAACAAACTTAGATTTGACACCCAGATATCTCTCACAAAAAAAAAAGTTCACAAGAAACTTGGAGCATTATACTGAAGCCACCAATTCCTAACCAAGGCAGCTAGAATCTCATAAGCCATTTCCAAGCTAATCTCCACCCTACTCTATGCATCCCCCATACTTACCAATCTTAGACAGACAGACCTACACAAGCTGGATGCTTGTTACAGCAAAATTGCTAAATTTGCCACTGGAGCCTCCTACCGCAGTCATCATTGTATCTCCCTTAAAGAACTAAACTGGCTAGAACTCCCACAATTCCTTCACTTTAATAAACTCACCCTCGCTCATAAACTTATTAACCACCTCCTTAACATTACTTCCCTTCAAACCTTTCTCCAACCCTATCACCCCACTAGGCCCCTAAGATCAAGCAACAAAAATCAACTCACTGTTATCAAACCCAAAAACTCAGCAGGAGAAGCCATATTTTCATGTACCATATCTAAACTTTGGAACAATCTTCCACCCTCTGTAACTACTCTACCTTCCAGCAGCCTTTTCAAGACGGTGCTCAAATTCCATTTAAATTTGCACTGGTTTTGTCCTTGTTCTAATCAAGACTAACACCCCCACCCTTACCCACCCCCACCAATATTCTTAACCCAACTATACTACCGCCACTACTAACCACAGTCAGAAATAGCTAGTTGTCTTTACATACTTTAACATCTTGTCTGACAACTTTGTTACTAATATTATAAACAACAAGAAACTATCTTAACTTGCAACATTTACTGTATATACTGTTGATAATCAATATCTTGTTATTGTATTAAAACCAACAACCTGTAATGTTGTTTATTATTGCTGCGACTTTGTATCTCTATTTATCATGTACATGATGTGGAGCTTTTCTCCCCAGGCATCTGCTGAAAAAGGACCTGCGTCCAGTCAGAATTTCCTGGTAAACAAATATAAATAAAATAAAAAATAAAATAATAAAGATGTCATCATTGATGATAATAGGCTCATAGTTTCATAATCTAGCATTTGACCTTCATATCCACAGTAACATAGAAAACAGATAAAAAATTAGGCATATTTTATAGGCACAAATAAGTTCTTAACTTCTCTGCAAAAAAGGATCTAGCTTCATCATTCCTGCTTCCATCTCTCTTATATAGCTCCCCTATTCTCACCAATATTCAGTCCTCCCTGAAAACTAAACCTGCCTCATGCTACAAAAAGGTTGTTAAATTTCTAACAAATGCAAAATTTTTAGCCCACCACTGTTCCTCTCTGCATCAACTAAACTAGCTCGAACTTCATTACTACCTCACTTATCTACAATTAAGTACTGCACATAAACTTATATAGAAACAGTCAATCTGCCTCTCTCTCTCCTCTATACTGACTATGTATCATCCTAACCGACCTTTTAGATCTGAAAACAAAATGTTGCTGAAAGTTGATAAACCCAATCTCTCAGCTGGCCAAATGCTGTACTCTTTTACTGTCTCAGAACTGGAATAACTATGGAATGTGAATGACCTGAGATGTACCTCCCTGGACTACATGAAAAGAGACATAGAGGAGCTCTCGGACCATGTAGCCCAGGCTGGTATGTCCCTGACCTTGAGTAGCATCTTGCCCTCACCAAGAATGATGCCACAGTATAAAGACAAAATGATCAGTTTCAACAATTGGCTAAAGAATTGGTGTCATTCAAAGGGGATCCAGTGTCTGTCAGCCTGGGATGACATGCTCGACAAGCCACGTTGCTTCGCTAGGGACGGCTTGCACCTGTCACCCTTAGGCTTTCGTATACTGGCCAAGGCTCTTGCCACCCCCATAGTGCCTTTTTTAGGCAAGGCTCAAATGACAAACCTACCTCCATAGAACACCCAAAGATAAAAAAACTAAAGGTAATGCTACTCAATGCCAGGAGTCTAAACCTCAAGATGCACGCACTCGAGACTCTCCTCAGTATGGAGAAAATCGATGTCTGTGCAGTAACAGAAACCTGGTTCAAGGCTCCTGAGAGCACCCCAGCACTACCAGGTTATAACTCATACCATGCGTTTCGGCCCCAAAACTCGGACCGAAACACAAAAGGAGGGGGAGTATCTATATTCATCAAAGATACCTACACCTCCAGGTTAGTGGCACTGCATGAAGCATTGGAAACCATCCATGTGCAACTAACAGCAGGCAAAACTGCCTTTCAGTTTGTAGCCTGCTACAGAACACCCTCCCTATTACAGGAACCCCACTTGGCATTCCTGAGAACACTGGAGAATATGAAGGTCTCTCCAAACACTATGTTATTGGGTGACTTCAACTACCCAAACATTGACTTGGAAAACTACTCAAGCCCAAACACCCTCGCCCAATGGTTCCTTGAATTTATAAACTCTAACGCAATGGAACAACTGGTCACCACTCCCACAAGAGGGAACAACATATTGGACCTGGTCATCACCAACATGGGGACTCTATGTTCCACACCAGAGGTAAACCCCTCATTGGTAAGATCAGACCATAAACAAATTTCCCTGGACATCCATATCCCATCCCCACCCCCAGCCAAGGAAATCACTGTAAAGAATTTCTCCAAAGCCAACTTTGCACTTCTCAAGACTGAGGTGGAATCCTTCAAAGCCCCTGGGCCAGAGGATAATACAGCCCAATCTGCAGAATCCATTACAAATGCATTCTATGAGCACCTGCAGGAATGCATGGATCGTGCTATCCCAAATAAAACCAAGACTCACTCCTCCAAAAACAGGAGACCGGTCTGGTGGACCCTGGCCATAAATAAGCTATACAACAGAAGGAGGAAGCTACTACATGACAGAGCAAAATCCCAAAAAGGGAAGGCATCTCTGATCAGTATTAGCAAGAAACTTCGATCCCTCATAAAATCATCAAAGGCCAGTTTCGAAAGAAAAATTGCCCTAGGCACTAAAGATAATCACAAGGCCTTCTTTAGTTATGTCAGAAACATGGGCGGAACCTCCCAGATATGCTCTGAATTGTTGCATAACGGTACAGAATATACCGAACCTACAGACATAGCCAACATCCTGGCAGACAGATTCAGCGCAAACTTCTCCCCCCCAAAGGAGCAAACACCTATCCCAACTGAATGTAACCTCCCTGACATCACAGATGCACAGGTGAAAGCTGCCCTCTCCAAAGCAAAAAACACAGCATCTATGGGACCAGACAGTGTCCCAGGCTGTGTCTTACATGAGCTCCAAGAAGAACTGAACCCTCACATTAAGTCACTGTTCAAACTTAGCCTTACTACAGGATATGTACCCAAAGAATGGCGTACAGCTACAGTGGTCCCACTCCACAAAGGTGGTGCCACAATGGACCCCGGAAACTATCGCCCCATAAGCCTGACTAGTCTGGTCTGTAAAGCTATGGAGCATATTATCATGGAACTCATCAACAAAGACATTGGGAGCCTCCAGACACTGGACCCTACCCAATTCGGCTTTGTTATGGGCAGATTTTGCCTCTTAAACCTAGTTGATTTCTTTGAAACAGTAACCAAAGCCATAGATGAGGGCAAGGTAGTCCACACAGCCTACCTGGACCTCACAAAAGCCTTTGACACAATACCCGACTCGGGCATCATAAATAATCTTACCAGCTTAAATATCAACCCCTATATCACAAAATGGGGTGCAAACTGGCTTAGAGATAGAACAAACATGGTCAGAATCGCAGGTGCCATGTCTGAATCCAAACCAGTTACAAGTGGCATCCCACATGGCTCAGTTCTGGGACCTCTCTTATTCGGTATATACTTTTCTGAGATTCAGGCTAACACGGGGGGATTATGGCTGACAAAGTTCACAGATGACTGCAAACTGGGGGCCATAATCGAATCTCCAGCTGACACAAGAATCCTCCAAAAGGGTCTCACAGAGACGGATGCTTGGTGCCAGAACCACGGCCTCAAGCTAAATGCTAAAAAGTGCATAGTCATCCCCTTTGGGAAAAACAAGGTGCCCACAAATTACCACATAGGTGGTAATCCATTAAGTACGGAAGAAGTAATTAGAGATTTGGGGACCAACGTAGATAGTAATCTCTCCTTTGATAATCACGTTGCCAAAGTGGTTAGAAAGACCTTCTATATAGCCCACCTTATCACGAAAGGGTTCGCATCTAGATCAAGAGAGATCACTGTGCCTCTCTACTCATCACTCATCAGGCCCATAATTGAATACAATGCCCCTTTTGGGATGTACCTTACCCGACACCTGCAGCAACTGGAGAGACCCCAAAAGTACCTCACCAAGAGGATCATGAGCTACAAACAGATGTCCTATGCAGCTCGACTAAAGAAACTCCAGCTCTACTCAGTTGCTTACCGCCTACTCAGAGGCAATCTATGCCTGACGTACAAAGCCATGTCAAACCCAGAATTAATGGACATGCTCCACCTCAAAAAATCCAAGTCCCTTAGAGCTACACGCTCCAGGGACCTAAACCTCAGCACAAAAATAAATAGGACATGCTGGAGGGACAAATTAATTTCCCAGAGGCTCCCCTCACTCTGGAATAGAATCCCAATTCATGTTAGACATAGCCCCTCGCTGACCCTCTTCAAGCGAAATTTGGACGCGTGGATGGGAAATCGCAAATTCACCCCTGGGATCTCTCCTGTGTCCCTGCTAGACAGAGGCACAGTAAACTAATCTTAAAAGGGTACCTTCTGTGACCTACTTTACAGAGGCACAGTAGGCTAATCTAATAGGGAGTCAGAAGCCAAATACACTCTGGCTAGGCTTATAAATGCCCTAGGGCAGATAGCCTAGTATCTACCTATGAACCTATGAACCTATGAACCTCCCACCTTTGATCAGAACAATTAGCAATTTTGCTTTCTTTAAGAAATCCCTCAGACTACATCTCTTTGGCTTGGTACCTGTGCCTTAACAACACACCCCAAAACCTGACTTCCTCCATTATAACTTTACTTTATTCCATCTAAATACTTGTATAACCTCTCCATTCTCTCTTCCATAACTAACTCCATGTGATCTCACTATGTCTTGCTAATTCCCAACTATTTAGACTACAAGTCTCCAGTAATTCTTGTCCTTAATCTGATACTCTTCACTGCTAATAATAATACATATATAGATGCGTTTTATGAATATATACAATTTCTACTTCTATACTCATATGATGGATGTACAGTGGATATATAAAGTTTACACACCACTGTTAAAATGCCAGGTTTTTGTGATATAAAAAAATGAGACCACAATAAATCATTTCAAAACTTTTCCCACCTTTAATGTGACCTATAACCTGTACAATTCAATTGAAAAACAAATCTGTTAGGGGAAAATATAAAAAATAAAAAAATGTACAATAAGCTGGTTGCATAAGTGTGCACACCCTTAAAGTAATACTTTGTTGAAGCACCTTTTGATTTAATTACAGCATTCACTCTTCTTGGGTACACACCTGCCATCAATTAAAGAGACTCTGATTAACCCCAAATAAAGTTCAGGTGTCCTAGTATGATTTTCCTGACATTTACTCAGTTGCCTGCTACAGAAAAAGCCATGGTTCGAAGAGAACTTACAAAGCATCAAAGGGATCTTATTGTTGAAAGGTATCAGTCAGGAGAAGGGTACAAAAGAATTTCCACAGCACTGGATATACCATGGAACACAGTGAAGGCAGTTATCAAAAGTGGAGAAAATATAGGACAACAGTGACATTGCAAAGAACTGGACATCCCTCCAAAATTGATGAAAAAATAAGACAAAAACTGGTCAGGTATGCTGCCAAGAGACCTACAGCAACACTGAAGGAGCTGCAGAAATTTCTGGCAAGTACTGGTTGTGCACTACATGTGACAACAATCTCCCATATTCTCCATATGTCTGGGCTATGGGGTAGGGTTGCAAGACGGAAGCCTTTTCTTACACAGAAAAACATCTAGGCCTGGCTAAAATTTGCAAAACAATACATGAAGTCTCCCAAAAGCATGTTGGAAAATATGTTATGGTCTGATGAGACAAAGGTTGAACTTTCTGAACACAATTACAAAATTGGCGTAAAAGCAACACTTCGCATCACCAAAAGAACACAATCCCCACAGTGAAGCATGGTGGTGGCAGTATCATACTTTGGGGTTGTTTTTCTTTAGCTGAAACTGGGGCTTTAGTCAAGGTGGAGGGAGTTATGAACAGTTCCAAATACCAGTCACTTTTGGCCCCAAACCTTCAGGTGTCTGCTAGAAGGCTGAAGATGAAGAGGAATTTAACCTTTCAACATGATAATGACCCCAAGCATACATCCAAATCAACAAAAGAAAGACTTTTCCAGAAGAAAATTAAA
>NC_056727.1:1037040315-1037285315 GCF_019279795.1 Protopterus annectens | reverse complement strand
ATAGATTTGGTCCATCGAGACCTCTCCTCAGAGTATTGAAGACAAGCTTTCCCAGATGGTGACAAACACAGTAATAATAGGGACCCCTACCCCCTCAACATCGAGGTCCTCCAGTATACCACCATCTGGCAGTGGAAGTGTTTCAGGCTTTGTGGACTGGAGACTTCTGATGACATTTCCACAGCCCTTCTTCACTTATTCTTTCTCCTACACTTTCTTATCTATTTACCTCCCACACTAACCTCTTATATGAAAAAAAAAAAATAAAAAAATAAGGGCAGTATATCCCCTGCCAAAACCCATTGTGCCCCTCCTCTTCCTCCTCCTCCTCCTCCACATCCCTACTGATGTTTTTCTTCTGTGATTCAATCTTTGTTGTGTTACCCCTTTTTCAGTCTTTCCTACTACCCCTTTATATTCTTTAAAGTAACCAACTGGGTGGCCACATAATGATGCAACTATATAAAACATTTTACATCCTGTTATTTTTTTTAAATATTAATAAAAAAAAGCTAAACAGTCTGCTGCTTGCCTTGCGTCTTTCATGTATTGCAGTGCATAACCAAGTCTGTCCACAATATCTGAATGTATACAAAGTAATATGAAACTTACATCTTTTACATAGTACTTTGTATGTACTTAACACTTAACTTTAAATACTGTATGGACTTGCCATAAATAGGCATGCATTTAAAAATGTCTTTGCATTTCCTTATTCGGCATTAAAAACCTGTACTTAGCTTATTTGCATTTAGAAGTAGTAGCGCTCCTCTCAGATAATCTACAAAACAGCTTTGAAGTTGTAGACTGTGACTACCACCCTATGCGTAAGTCCATCCATCCATTCACAACCACTTTTTCCCATTTTTTGCACACGGGATCAGGGTGTCACTTCAACAGTGACAATCATCTGCAACCAAGGTTTACACCTCTGGGTGGCTTTTCCTGGTAAATTATTTAGGTATTTTACACCATGGATGAAATAAGAAAAATGTAAGGACTGTTTCATAGTTAAACATGGTTTAAAGACTGAACAGTTATCTTACGCAAACATGTTCATGAATATTTATGAAAAGTTTAATTGTGAAATCAAATGCCCATATATAATGTTAAAGTTAATTTACAATGATTAACATAATGCATTCTTACACACACACACACACACACACACACACACACACACACACACACACACACACACACACACACTGGTTATATATTATTTAATCACTTTAAGGATAATGAGCTAGCTAGATTAAGTAGCATGTTATGTAATACCTGTTGTTTCCAGAGAAACCAGTCACACTATAAACCTTCCCATGACTGTTATAAAAAAATTCACAAACACATGAATGTGTATTGCACCTACTGATATAGCAAAATACGCTCAGATGCATTGGTATCACTGATATATTAAATAAAGGAAAACAATTTTAGGTATTTTGCTTGGTTTGTTTGTATTCAGTGATAGGAATACAGCAAAGTAAAGAGTTTGGTAATTTGAGTGTTAAAATATTTTGTTTAAATGATACAAGTGAATTTCCTTCAAATAAAATCACAACACTCTGGATATGCTGATTAAACTCTTAACAGATCAGATATAGCACTCTAGCAGCAATGGAAAAAAAATCTTCTAGTGTCATGGTTTCAATGCTTATTTATACACAGCACTGTTATTGTAACATAACTTAATTAATAACATTGAGAATACAGTCCCTGCTCTTCATAATGTGGTGTTTAACTTCTTAGATAAGTTGTACTGTATTTATGCAACTCACTGATATAGTATCCCATTTTCTGCTCAATATCCAGAAGGCACACAGAGACATACTGTACAGAACACAAGGTAATTATTGGCAAATATTTTAAAATATTTATGTATCCAATAGCTCCATGTGTTTTAAATTTTGTCTAAATGTATTGTTAATCAGCATGTGCCTAGTCACTCTTGTTAAAATAACATAATAAATGTTCCCACACTGCAGGCTTAATCAATAAAATCACTGGGCTCATTACATTTTTATAAATGTTAGCAGCATTAGTGGGGGTGGTCTGAACCTGATTCACCCTTGTCAACTAGTAGTAAAATACTGAGCAAACCCTTTGAAAACATTGATCTTTTCATGACGCATTCTATTTTGGTGAAACAAAAATATAATGCAAAAATCTCTTTATTTATCTTCATGACACTATAAGGATATTACCTTATTTTTACACAATACAGAACTGAGAGCAACTATAAAGTTAGTAAAATGAAATAGAATCATTGCAAATCAACATGCAATCATTTTGCTGTGTTTGACTTCAGTGAAAAGCAGTAACTTAAAACAATATCAATTCTTTGAACAATCTTTCATTGGGAAACTAAAGAGCAATACCTAATTAAAAGAGAAACAACCTTTGGATGGGCTGCACAATTTGAAGTAAATTAAATCATTTTATATGGACTGTGAGATAATGGAATGGTCAATATTGGCTAATATACTTGTTCTTACATGAACACATAAGTGCAGAGCAGAAGCATACATTTTCAGTAACAAATTACCAGTCCTTCTCCAGACATAATAATAGGTGATGGTAATTACCAATGCAAAGCTGCTGGGGTAATAATTACCAAGCAAAGGACGTTCTTTCCATTTAAAACAATGTATGGATTTTCTCATTTCAAAATCATTCTACTTCTTTTATATTTGATTGATTTATTTATTTATTTTCTTAAAAAGTATTCACTGTCACCAGTTGGTACTGCTGCTACAAGGCCCAGCCATAGCTCTGGTGAATACCTGATTTTTTACTGGATTGGTATAATACAGACTACATCATCTGGCCACATCTGTAATTTTGTTATCAGTAATTACTATTTTAAGTTAAAAAAAACTCAGAAAGATCATTTCAAATCATACATATCCCTTACTGGCATCTTCACAGTAAGGGTAACATAAAGTCTTCCTAGTTAGTATTATGTTGAATATTCCTTCCTCCCATGTGGGAGACCAGGGTTCAATTCCATGACAAAGAGAAGACGAATGCTTTTGTCTGGTAGTTAGCACAGTGGGGTAAGACTGTCATCTGTTACAACTGTGTAGACTTGGGGTAATGGTTAAGGTCTTTATCTCACAGAAGCAAAGTGGAGGGTTTGATTCTAACCACCAGTTATTGGCTAAGTTTGTAACAGTCTTCAGACTGATAGACTAGCATTTGTTTACAAAGGGGTTTGAGTTTAGTATAATGGTTGTGTTTACCTCCCTGACACAAGATACAGGGCTTGATTCTCACCTTTGGAAAGAAAATTGGCTAGCTTAAAATGGCCCACAAGGGCAGTTAGAATAGTACTTACTTAGAAACCTACATTAGACGACTCTACCATTGCAGTAGAATATTTCCTTACTATACCATGGTCAGTACAATATAAATTCTACTTATTACAACATGGATGCAATATCAGGTCATCCTAAATATTAATTGACTACCTACAGCTCTCCTTTAGCAATGAGACAAAGCAAAGAAAGGCACTTTTGCCACAAGAAAAGTGGCGCTTCAAATGACTGAGAATGGTATTCGTAATCATTGTGGGAAAATGTTACAGGTAAACCTATGTCTAAGAATAAGCATAGCTAGCTGAAGATTCATAGAGGTCATTTATGTTAACATGTGATGCCCATGAATTGTTAGTGCAAGCCAACTAGCTGTAAATACATGTAAATAGGAAATTGTGTAAAGTAGTGTGTGGTAATGAAGCAAACTTCATAACCAGATGTCTGTGACATCTGGTTATTTGTCATTAAAAAATGTAGCTGCACCTGTTATATCTACTTTGCAATCCATAAACTTGCCATACTGTAACAAAAAAAAACATATGTAACACAATCCTCATAATCATATACACATACAAAGTCCAGTCAAGTGAAGAAAGTATCAAACAGCCATCCTTGAGCAAAAACGTTATGGGACACAACCTCTATTATATACACATGCAAAGTCAAGCCAAGTGAAGAAAGCATGTTGTTAACACATCTGTCCTTTCTACCATACACATGGTTGCCACCTGTAGTGGGTAAGTATCTCCCAGTGGTGCCCAATATGTGCAGCCTTGTCACACATCCTTGCCACTTCAGCACTTCTGCTATGCATGTACAATCATTAAAAGATACCGCACCTCTTAGCTGTCCAGATTTTCACAGACGGTCCAGATTTTTGCCTCATATTTTTTGATCTATTCCTCATAAAATCTATGTTTTTCTGGTAAATGATTGTGATGATCTGAGGACTGATATCACTAATTAATGACAAACCTTTCAGTTTCTGACTTCAAATCCTTCAGAAAATGTAGGTTAACAAAAACCCTGTTACTCTAGCCACATTCTGAGTTTCTAAGAAAAATATTTAAAATCTGTCCCTATTTTTGAGTCTTTGCCCCCCTTTTTTCAGGCTTTGTCCACATTTCTTGCACTTAGAGATTGAGAGGTATGAAAGATTCCAAAGTAAAAATATTTTTTCACAGTGATCACTAATTATTTGCATTCCTGTTGTAATGATTTTCCATTTACAAATGACAAATTTACAGTATTGTAATATGCCTAATGTATGAATAAAACATTTCTTTAAGTGAACTCATTTCATTTTGGTCTACTCCATATTAAGTTCCCATATTTCTAATATGTGTTCTGGAGAACAGAAGTGGAAAATGTTAATATGTGCAGTTATATTCTGTGCTTGTGATTGCAAACTGAAATGTTATAACATAAAAGGAAAATGCAAATGTGCAGATATATTCTTTGTTTGTGAAATGAAATGTCCTAAGTGAAAGCTTAGTCAGCTTTTTAGGGAAGATGTGCTGTGGAATTGGTTGTATGATAAATTACTGACTTTTTGTTATAGGTTTCTATGTGTTTTAGAGAATAGAAGTGGGAAATGTAAATGTGTGCAGATATATTCTATGCTTGTGACTGTAAACTGAAATGTTATGGAAATTTGAATCTAGATACTTTATAAATAGGCTTTTAGAAGTGTATACATATACATTCAGATTTCTAGTTCAGTTAATGGCATGTACCTTGTAGAATGTTGCTTTAAATTTGTTTGTTCACACCAGAACAATGCATTGGTTGGTTTTAGTTATGTGTCTTAAGAAGATATTTAAACTACGAGCTGTTTTTAAAATGTATTAGATATCTGAAGAAGTGGGGTTACCCACGAATGCACTTGTATCACATAAAGATTTTTATACTGGATTCTACAGCCGTCTCCAAAGTCCTGGTGTTTTGCTTTTTATTCTAGATCTGTTCTGTGCAGGACAAGTGAGTTCTAAAGCTTTGGTGGCAGTTTTGTGTTTTTGTTTCTATTTAATTAATTTGCTGCCTAACTCAAGTAAGTCACAGGTAATAAGGTGTTGTAAATAACTCATGCAAATTCAGGGTCCTTTACATGTCTTGTATGCAAATAAAGCCCTTTAATTTTATCTCTATGAATTGTAGAAATACACCAATATCTAAGATGCATTATCCATGTAACAGCTTTCCTCATAGTGTTTATCCCTTAAGTACTTTTTGCTTTTGTTGTAGAAGGCGTGTTTATCAAAATGCCTTCACGTTTCTGTAGTCAGAGTGAATGACGTCTGCTAACCTTACTTGCATAAAAATGTAGTGCCATTCTGTGCAGATTAATGCTATGCATAAATGAAGAGCTGCACTATGAATATTTCTGAGGCACGTGTAACAATAAAAAAAAAAGAAAAACAGAGGTGGTGAATCTCCAGCAGTGAATAGGTGGGTCAAGCAGAAATGGAAACACCTAAGTCAAAAAATATCACGTGTAACAATAAGCAAGAATAATATAAGCATATACCCACAATTGCAAAAGCAATATTTGCAAAAAAGAGTTACTGTAGAAAAAAGATAAGTATATTGCAGTTAGAAAAAATAATGATTATTGCCTCTATGAAAATATAGGTGGTACCAAACAGAAAACAATAATGCATGACCTAGCAACTTATTTTATCTTTCACAACTTGTCTGGAGGCTCAGTTACTGCGATAGTTGAAGTGCTACATATGGAATAATTAGATTTTTTATCATATCTTTTTCACTGAAATCATAATCATGAATGCATTTTTATGTGAGCTAACATGTTTTTTGGGAACCCCAGTATTGATCGATATCCAGTGTTTTCTGGGCCTGTAGACTTTTTCTCTCATTTCTCCCTACAAGGAATCTAATCTTTCCTTCATTGCTATAAAGCGTTTAAAGCTGAAAGCTGTCACCCTTATTCCTGATCACATGAAACGGACTGCAGTTACTATTTTCTTTTTTTGTTTTAGCAAAACCTTGGGAAAAACGAACACCTCACCAGCTTAAATAATAACCTGACTACAGTGGTCTAACTGCTGACAACCAATACTGGATGGAAAGAGTCCGAATACGTGTAAAGCTAGTGCTTCCTTTCCTGAGCATCTACCATAACATGAGTGGTAGACAAAGCGCAAGCATGGTCTTTGCACATGGAACAAAAAACATTTCATCTTGTGCAGTCCACTAATCAAACAGCTTGGTGCCAATGGCTTGCCGATCTAAAACAATTCAACAAAAGGCTTGTTACTTCTGACTTTGCTTATTACCTCAGTCTCATACAACAGAATATATTACAAAAAGATAATGTATGCCAATCCACTAATTCATTCACTTACCTATTTTATCCACAAATTATCCACACATCCACTATAGGGTTATGGGCAAACCATTGACTTTCCCAGCACTAAGCAGACACAAAGCATAGAACCTGTTCAGGAGTAAAGCATCAATCAATAGCATAATTCACACAGATACACATACATACACACACATACACACACACACACACACACACACACACACACACACACACACACACACACACACACACACACACACACCTACAGACAATTTAGTAAATCATTAATTTACCTACATCATGTCTTGGGAGTGAAGAAGGAAACTAGAGCTTTTACTGAAACCCAAATGCAGAGAACACTTTACAGATCAGACACTGCAGGCAAGAAACAAAGTGATGAACCAAGCATTTTGAGGCAACAAAGCTAACTGTGTGCACAATATGCACACATATCTAGAGAAAGTCAGTCCCCCACCATTATAAGCTCATTTGTAAAACTACAAGGTGGACTCTATATTCAAATGTTTTTCAGGTGAAGATCTTGAATGTAAAAGCTAGTGCACCATTATTTGGAATAATATCTAAACTAACCACAGTTATGAGAAACTGGTTAATTTTGCATATGATTTGTGCATTACAAGAGATGTATTTTGTTTGTGTCTTTCGGCTTTTCCCAGTTAGGGGTCGCCACAGTGGAACTCCGGTCCGCTAATAATTGGTTGTGGATTTTTATGTACCGGGTTACCAGCCCTGATGCACAACCTTCAATGAAGGCACGCCCCATTCGCATTTGCCTCCACACAGAAGACGCTCTAGCTGAGAATCGAACAGGACAACGTCTTGCATTACAAGAGATGTATAATTCTTATAAATATATGGATGATTGAATAGATCTATTCCTCTCCTTTATGTAGCATATTCATAAGGGCAACAGAAAAATAAAAACAATGTAAATATCCTACTATTCCTGTTATTATTATTATTATTATTATTATTATTATTATTGTTATAGTTATTTTTGTTAAATTCCCAGCTATAACAGCAAAAATAACACCAGTTAAGGGAGTAGTAGCTCTAAATGCTGAGTTTACACTGCCTATACTTCTAACACAAACCAATTTAAGATTCAAGTCTCAAGAAACAAAATCTGCCATTTTACGGTGGGGTTTCCAAACAAGAACACTACTGCCTCATCCTTGTAAAGGCAGACTTGCATCTTGCATTTCTAAAAAAACTGCTGCTTCTCTGCACATGCTCCAGAACTTTGTATTCACTGATTAGAAACTTAAACTCCTTATATAGTCCTTTTAGTTACTCTTTGAGGTAGCAAATCTTTTTTTAATATATCCACCAAAAAAGTCTAGAACTTGCTTCCATCCAACATTTATGTACAGTAAATGTTTACTTTTTTCAACCCTGCCCTCATTAGTCATCTTCTAACCTTTCCTCTTTGCAGCATGTGCACTGGTATAACTTAAATGTCTGTATGCAACTTTTACCAAAAATATTAAGAACATAGTACAACAGTGCACTTTGTACTGTATTGCACTATTCTAATGGATTACCATGCTAGACACTCCATGACCTTATCCATTAGGTATCAGTTTGATAGGTTCCTTGCAGCTGAATTTATAGACACTTTATAGTCTGGTAGTCATTGGTATTTATTGAGATAACTGTTGCCATTTCTGAGCCATGCAGCATTCTGACCACTGATTTAGATGACAGGTATTTTAGACTAGACTTAGTGCCAGAAAACACATAACCTTGATTTTCTCAGGGTGATTTAAAGTCTGTGGGCTCTGAAACAGTTATGCAATAGGAAACAAACCACAAGACCATTATTCAGTGTGCTGAGATATGGACACCGGAAGAAAGACTAACAGTATTTGAAAATGGTGGCATATTATGAAAGACTAACCCTAAGTGCTTATTAATGAAGAACAGAACATGTCCTGGAAATATCTACATAAACATGGTAGTAATGACCCAAGGATACGACAATGCAACTATAAAGATCCCATTAGTCTGTTAACCATAGTAGCATAACAGTGGTCCATTAGAAAGGCAAATATTGCTTGGTTTGTTCAAATGAAAATGCAGAATGACTGAAAGAAAGACCTTCATTAGCTTATCAGGTAGCAAACATGCAAGAAGGCCATTGATCAAATCATTGAAAATTGTTCATTTTTGAAGAAAAGTGCTCTTAACACACTGTGTCTTGGTCTAAATCAGTAGAGCTAACAGTTGATAAGGACACATTAACAAACGTTTTACTCTTTTCTTTAGTTTATTTCTTGCAAATCACTAGAAATGGAAGGGATCAAAGAGCAGAGTAATAAGTTAGTGTGTAATGCAAGTTAATGATGTAGCAAGGATATACAGTAGCTTGATGCTAAGCCAGATAACTATGTGTTTTATATAAATGGTAGGGCAATCAGTCTTGTGGCGAGTTGTTAGCAAGTTACTGAGAGCATGGTCAGCACTTAACTTCTACTCAGTTTGCTAACAACAGTCTATTACCACGTTTATTAAGGCCTGAGGTAATGCTGTGTACTTGAATGCTTGGTCTAACTGAATAAATGTCTATGAGTTTGATCCACTCATATGGAACCAGAATGCATGACTAGCATATCTGGCTTACAACTGACACTGAAACAGGTACATCCCAGGCAAGCTAATGAGTTAGGCGCTATTTTGTTGATGAACATTTCTATACGCTGCATATTTAACTGACAATTGTGAGTATACTCAAAGAGCTGTCAAAGGGAAACAGGGCACCATTCATCCATCTAGACCCTATTTAATAAAAATTAAGCAAGCATGACATGTCTGAAAGGATCTAGGACTATTGAACGAAAGTTCAATAGTCCAAATCCACAATTACTAAACACACTTTAACAAAAGTGCTTTCATTAAAGTGTGTTAAAAAAAAAAAAAAACAATGCATCTACTTTTATGCAGGGGGCAAGCCCCCCTCACCCTCCATGTGGGGGGGCACCCCCCTACTTTAATATTCTCACTCCGAGATCACACTACAGTGAGGAAAAGGGAATATTCCCTTATCCGCACCATAGTACGATCTCTGCAACAGTCATTCCCCCACAACTCCCTCTAGCTGAAGGCATACTTCTGCGAAAGTGCTTTTTCAGTAAAAAGCACTATCGTGGAAGTATGCCCAGCTGTTTGTGCTTTGTTGAAAAGTTCCTTCGTTGATCAGTACTGATCCCTTCTGAAAACATCAGGGACAACACTGGTCTCATGCATTTACATTTATCAAGGTTTGGGACAAAGGCTTGGGGTCCATCATATTTCATTTATATGTGACATCCATAATCAGATTTTAATAACATTATAATTCACTTTATTAACCTTGGTTCTGAACTTCTTAATCAAATACATAGCTTAGATTATTATTTATTCTATAGCCTTATTCTCACCCTAACAGTGTTTTTACTGCTGCTAGAGGAAGACAGCCGCCAGCTCTACTTTGGCATTTATTCCTTTTGTATTTGTACTTATTACCAATTTTTATACATTATATTTTTGAAGCACCAGGCACACCTGACTATTTTTACTCATACAGAGGATTTTTTCAAAATATTTTGCAGGTAAATATGTAGCAATAATCTAATCAGCATCTACCTTGTTAGTGGGTTTACCTTTGTATTTATTTAGAAATTTTTCATACTGAGAGGCAGTAATGTTGCTGGCTACATTACCTGATCTTAATTCAATTTCTCAAACTGTTTTCTTAATCACTGCAATCAGTGTAGGACTGCTCCCATCCAAAACATTTAAAGATGAAAGAGATGAGCCCATGTGTCCTCTACTGATTTTAGTCAGGTTATACATCTGATATATAAAGTAAATTTGAAATTATTTTTACTTGCCTTAATAAAGGCTGCCTGCTTTACCCAAAGAAAAACTTCCCTCTGACCTCACTATACTTATACCTCTGACCTCGCTATACTTAATTTCTTCAAGTTCTAGGCTTGGCTTTTTCTTTCCAGAATACATGCCAAAATCCTGAACACTATCCTAGCATCATCTCAAAAGGTATCTTCAGCTGTAAAATAAAATATGCATTTCTGCATAGCTATTTTGCAGGTTTGTAGATTTATCTGCTTCTCCAATGGAACTGTTAGCAGCTATTGCTCCATCACTCATTTTCCTAACAAGTACATTATGTAACAAATTGTGGAAGGGCATCCCTCGAGACTAAAGGCTGTAGGGGTCCTGTAGAAGTTAAGTAACAAAAAAAAAAGAAAACTTCTCCAGCCACATCGATATACGTGTGTGTGTGTGTGTGTGTGTGTGTGTGTGTGTGTGTGTGTGTGTGTGTGTGTGTGTGTGTGTGTGTGTGTGTGAGTGTGTGTGTGTAGACCAGTCATTTTGTGTTATATTCTTTACAGAAGTTGAAGTTTAAGTTTTAGCAAGAAGGTCCAACCTTTGCGGCTTTGGTTTAACCTCTGT
This sequence comes from Protopterus annectens, assembly GCF_019279795.1. Classification (NCBI taxonomy): domain Eukaryota; kingdom Metazoa; phylum Chordata; order Ceratodontiformes; family Protopteridae; genus Protopterus; species Protopterus annectens. Next base: position 1,037,274,194 of record NC_056727.1, on the reverse strand, counting down.
TTTAATCAGGCATTGCTATATTCTCTGTTTTTGGATTTTAGTGCTGCAGTTATGCAAGCAGAGTGGATGCCCCTCACTTTGCATGGTTTATTTGGTAGTTGATGGGATCATCAATATCAGCTTGGGCCTGTTACACCCTTGATGTGTGTGTGAGCGTGTGTGTGTGTGTGTGTGTGTGTGTGTGTGTGTGTGTGTGTGTGTCTTCTGTTTATGTGTGTGAGCAGTGTGTTTGTGTGTGTGTGTGTGTGTGTGTGTGTGTGTGTGTGTGTGTGTGTGTGTGTGTGTGTGTGTGAGTTTGTGTGTCTGTGCCTGTGTGTGTGTGTGTGTGTGTGTGTGTGTGTGTGTGTGTGTGTGTGTGTGTGTGTGTGTGTGTGTGTGTGTGTATGCGTGTGTGTGTGTAATGTGAGTGTCTGAGTGTATATGTGTGTTTGTATTTCTGTGACTGTGTGTGGATGCATACACATGCATGTATGAAACACTTGGAAGCGCATATTGTGGCAAATTGGAAAGCAAAATATCTTCTACTATAGGTCTTAGAAATAACTTTCATAATGAGTGGAGATATTATGAGTCATACTCTGAGTTACAAAAATTGTACAGTCCAGGATATTTCATGTATCACACCTACTGGATGCTTACATTTCTCATTTATTCACTTTTTCTGTGTGGTTTGTAGGTTAGAGTAATATTTTCTATTTGACTGGAGAGGACTGTGTTAGCTGCATACATTTCTATTAAAAAGAACTTGAGATAGTTTGCACGCATCTTTTATGAATGGCATGTGTCACTCTCCTACTTTGGACACAATAGAAGAGTCTTCGTGAGTTCTGTTCAAGCAGCTTTCACTATAGGAGTTTACTGACTAACATATACAAACTAACAACTGTGATCATGCATGCATACACTCTGGCTGCTCTTACAAAATGGCACTAGGGATTGCACGTGTCTGGAATTTATACGTGCACATACAGCCTTGATATGCTTCTTAAAGATACAGCACACACATCGCTTGCACTCTGATCTACATCCTCCCTCTTTGAGAAACAGATCATAAATGAATCAAGTCCACGTTGCTGCATATTTCACACTGGGCTTAGATACTTGTCCATATCATGTGACATGAAACTGAGAATTAGATTTAACAACTGGAAATGTCTTTGCAAAATGTTTGACCTGTGGAATGTTCAGAACATTTTCTAGAATGGAATCAGAATTTTAACACATTCTGGTATGGAAACAGTGAATCAGATTTGATGTCTGCATCACAGAAACAATGTTGTCATGGTAATGAAGATTCTGGTACAGGAAGACAATATCTATGGTTGTTCCTATACTCCACACCCTCGTAGCCTACCAAGTAGGATCTTGGCTCAGAACAGATGCCTGTAATCTGTCCAATTCAATCAAAACCTTTTGTTGTCTGGATTCGTACCGTCTCTCCTCCCCTCAACGGACTAAGTTGTTGTATCTTTCGGCTTATCCCGGTTAGGGGTCGCCACAGTGGAACTCCGGTCCGCTAATGTTTGGTAGTGGATTTTTACGTGCTGAGTTACCAGCCCTGATGCACAACCTTCAACGAAGGCACGCCCATTCACGCATGCCTCCACAAAGAAGACGCTCTAGCTGAGAATCAAACGCGACAACGTCTTGCTGTGAAAGTAATCTGCTCAATCTGTCGTAACTAGATTTCTGGATATTACATTTTTAAACAATTGAGCCTTGATGGTTTTGTTGTTCTTAGGTTTAGGCTTCAATAAACTGGAAGTAATGGGTAGCATAGTTCTAGTTTGTCTGGAAAGTAGTCTTTGAGCAGATGAGCCGAAAATATTGTCACAGCATATGTTTCTGAGATTAAGCAAATTCAAGAACACATTGGTATTGTCATGCTTTGACCTTTCAAGTAACTGCTTTGCACTCTGCACTGCACATTCAGCTGGACCATTTGACTGAGGATATGCAGGACTACTAGTGGCATGTATAAAGTCCCATTCTTTTGCAAATTTCTCAAGCAATTGGCCAGTAAAGAGTACCAATGTCAGAAAGAAGTTTGTGTGGACTACCATGAACTGAGAAATGAAGTTTCAGCTTAGTAATAACAGTAGTGGATGTTAGGTTAGGTAGTAGATCAATCTCAAACCAGTTTGAATCAGAGTACTAAAACTAAGTAGTGTTGATTCTTCCACTCAAAGATATCAGTTGCAACTGTTGACCAAGGTAATTCAGGAACTAGACTTAGCTGAAGTAGTTCCCTTTGCAATGCAGTCTAGTGCTATTGCATACAGAACAAGTAGAATGTACTTTATCAATTTCTTTTGGTAATGAAGGCCAAAATACTATTTCTCTCACTCTTCTCTTAGTGGATGTGGATCCTAGGTGACCACGATGCAAAATCTGGATATAGTCTTGTTGTAAGGAAGTAGGAACAACAATTTTAAGACCTTTGAAAATAATGCCAGCTTCCATCAACAATTCATCTCTGTAAGGAAAATAGGTTTGCACTTCAGTTGGTACACTAGATTGCTTTGACGGCCATCCAACATTAATATAGTGAGTGAGCCTTTGTAAAATTGGATTAGTCTGAGTGTGATCTCTTAACTCATCAAGTCTAGTGGTGGAAAAATTATGCACTGACATCACATCAAAGTCAAAATTTTCTGCATCAAGCTGTGCTGTCGTATTTCTAGGCGATCCGGGCATGGTATCAGCCAGATAAAGTAACTTGCCTTTCGTGTAGACCTTGAAATTGTACCTTTAAAATTTGAGCATCACTTTTTGCAATCTCACTGGAGCGGAATGCACAGGCTTCTTTAGAATAGTAACTAGAGGCTGGTAATCGGTTTCAATCTGAATACCTCAACCATAAATATAATCATGAAACTTGGAACATGCAAATACAATTGCCAAAAGCTCCTTCTCAATCTGAGCATGCTGCATCTCAGTTTGGGTAAGTGTTCTAGATGCATAGGCTACTGGTCTGCCCTCTTGAAGTATAACTGCCCCAAGACCAAATTTTGAAGCATCACAGGAAAGCGTAACTGGTCTGTTCGCATCACAGTATCTTAATATAGGTGAGGTGGCAATTTGCTGCTTAAGGTCTTCAAATTCCTTATGGTGCTGTTCCAACCATGAGCATGCAACATTTTTGCATATTAGCTCTCTTAAAGGTGCTGCCAACTCACTGAAGTCTGGTATAAACTTGCCAAAATAGTTGTCCAGGCCTAGAAAACGCTGTAGAGCTTGTACATTATCTGGTGCTGACATCTCAAGAATAGCTGCTTGCTTGGTCGGGTCTGGTCTCAAGACTGCACTCATGAACAAATGACCTACATATGTAACTTCTGGAAGTCTGAATTTTTCACTTCAGAGGACTGAGCTTCAAGGTTACTTGACGTTCTCTGTCTAGAACTTTCTTGTGGTTTTTGTCATGCTTTGCTTTACCATTGCCTCCAACTGATAAATCATCTACTATTATGGCACAAGGATAACCCGAAGACATTTGCTCCATGCTAAAAGACTTCACTTGCAGAATCTATCCCAAGTGGCATCCTTAGAAATCTGTATCTGACAAATGGAGTACCAAAAGTAGTTAGAAATAAGGATTTGTGATAAAGCTTCACTTGCCAAACATGATGAGCTTCTTTAGCAAAATAAAGCAGATTCATTCTTAAACTATCTTTGAGACCCAATAAAGATTGAACTGGTTTTTGGACTACATAGAAAAAGAAGTTGTAACAGTTCTAATTCCACAGCAGGTAGAAACCAATAACAGTTAAGCACTTTCTTCCCTGAATAGGGACTTCTTCAGAACAATTTACAAACTAAAACACAATCCTTATAAAGGGATAACCCCACCCTTCACTCAATAATTAAATAATAACATCATTAGTACAATCAATTATAATTTAACCCTATAAATTTGTTAAAATCATGACTCATCAGTAAAATATATACATTTACATTGTCATAAAGAAAATTACATGATTTAAAACAGAAAAAAATAGAATTCAAAAAATTCATTTTGCCCTATAGCAGCACCTATCAACCTAAAATATGCTTCAATTTCAATAAACACAAAATATTAATATTTTCATTAATACCAGGGAGCTGGGTGGCATTTAATCTTAGTTACCACCTAAGTTCACATATATCCTAGTGTACATCTAACACTCTCCCTTGGGTATCCTTATCTAATTGCTGAAGAACCAAAAGTTTAAATATATGTTGATCATCCTCTTGTAAATGTCTACTCAGAGCATTAGTCATTTTACGATTCCTGATATCCAATAATGATCCTTAACCCTGTCTTTTAATCACTTGCAGGTCTTCCTCACATAAAATGCGAGGCAAATTTAGCACTTAGCCAAATAAGCCCCATTTTTGCTGTTACAATTCTGATGCCCTGTTATATGTATGTCATTCTCATTCAACCTAAAACAATCTTTAGTTTGCAACAAATTCCTACAGCAAACTCCCATACCACATTTAAAGTTCCCTTGGGTTCTGGACCAAGCCAAACCATCTTTGTTTCCTTTGGATTCCAAGATGTTCTTAAATGACCTATCTGTCCTATACACTACCACTGGGGCCAGTCTAACTTTATTATTAATTTTGTGGTCATATGACAACATCGCCCAATTTCATCTAATAATCTCAGCTATTGCATCACCATCAAGACTAAAGGTTGTAATAAAGCTAAGGGTTCTACTGGTAAGGTAAATGAATATGTTTTACTGATGATTCTTGAATATACTAATGATGTTATTATTTAATTATCGAGTGAAAGGTGGGGTTATCCCTTTAAAAGCATTGTGTTTTAGTTTGTTCTGAAGAAGTCCTGATTCAGGGAAGAAAGTGCTTAACTGTGTGGGAACCTATTTGGAAAATAAACTGTTATTGGTTTCTACCTGCAGTGGAATTGGTTTTGTTTTGTATAAAGCTTTGTCTTTGTGGATTTTTGGGTAACATGAAAGCATCACTGAACATTTGGTCTGAATTTCTTCACCTCCATAAGCAACAAGTCTCACACTGCTGGACACATTGAGTTGTTTGTTAGTTCTCACTTTAGCAAATGTGTCTGCTGATATAGCATTACACTCTGAACTAGTGTCTACTTTAATCTCTGTGGATTTTCCATGAATCCAGACAGTACAAAACACTTTGCTTCTTGCTAATAAATTCACTACATCAACTCTTTTACCAAGCACTGATACACCATCTACACAGGAAGCTGTCTCCATCAGCTCTACTTGATCAACTTGCTTCTTTGTTTGACTTGTGTAAGGCTTACTTGATTTTAAAAACTTTTGGAAATGGTTCCAATTTTTTACACTTGTGACATTGCTGACCAAATGCTAAGCACTTTTGTTTTTTAGACTCATGATTTGCACCACAATTGCAGTAGTTAACAAAAAAGCTAGACTTGGGTTTTGCTTTTTCATGTTTGTACTGAACTGAGCTTGAGTGTGCTCCTTTCCTATAACTTACTGGAAAGCTACGGGGTTTCCCTGGTGAACCAGCAGGGTTGTGGTTGCCATGTGCTTAGGGCTATTTCTGTTTGCCATGTGTTACATACTATCTACATTTGCTCTGGAGCCAACTGAAACCATGCTCTTGTCACTCAGAAACATACTTGTATGCCTTTCTGTCACGTCCTGGATTTCACAAATCTCTATAGCTTTGCTCAATGTTGAATCACTGCCACAAAGTAACATTTTTCTCACAGCAGCACTATTAATACCACAAACAAGCCTGCCTTTATCAACTAATCTTTTAAGCCATCAAACTGACACATTTAAGCTTTGTTTCTCAGGTCAGTTATATAAGCTGCAAAAGTTTCCTCTGGTTTTTGATCTCTCGTGTAAAACAAATGTCTCTCTAATGTAATATTTGTCTGGGGGATACACATTTCTCTGAACTTGGGCTTCAAACACTTTGTGCCTTCCCTTGATTCAGCCTCTACAACAATATGACAGTTTTCACCTTCTCCTTCATATACTGCTGGTGCATACACAAATGAACACTCTCTTTCTATGGCCTCTGACCCAGCTAGGTAGAGCAAAATTAATGCCTTGGTGCATGCATCTCTATTTGCTAAGCTGCTTGTATAAACATATCATATTCTTGCTCAAATATTCTCCAATTTTCTGCAGTCTTCTGATCAAATACAAGTGGTAGGTGCTTTCAAAGTCTGTTGACCATATTAACACATACCAGTGAAGGATTTTGCAGATAAGCACAGACATACACACATGCACATATGTCAGAAACGTATGCTAGCATTCATAACTTTCTCCGATGCCTTTGTACTTCTGTATTTTTACCTTTTTGAGCTTTTTGAAATTATGCTAATGGACAAACTCGTAGTACCTTTGAATAATTGGACTTTGCAAAATAAACTTCTTGAGCACTTTTACACTCTTGTAATATTGTTTTACAATGCTAAAGTCATTTACCATCATTTTAAGAAACAACTCAAACAACTTTACGATGCAAATGAAATAAAACTCTCAGGCACTGTAATACTCTTGTAATATCCATAACTAAAATAATTCCAAAAGATGGGATAGCCAAGAAAACACCAAAAATAATAATCAACCACACTAGCAGAACAGGACCAAACAGGAGGAAAACACACTGTTTGGTCCTGTTCTAAAAGTGTGGTTGATTATTACTCTTTAATGTCATTTTGCAAGAAAGCACTTCTTATCAGTGCAAAAAACATATCAAATAACTGCATGGTGCGAATGAACTGGAGTCTCTTGCCCAAAATTCAATAACATTTCAAAATAATTGCACTTTGTGAGTAATTGTACACAGCACACTGAAATGTTGCAAAATGATGGTACCTTGCTAGGCAAATCTTTACAGTGCGAGAAACACTTGGCAATGGCGGCACTTTGTGAATAGACATACCTAGCACATGACGCTTTTCAAAATGGCTATACTTTGTATTTCATGAAATAGTTGCACTTTGCACACAATAAACTCTTCAAAATAAATGCACAGTAATAAGCACACACTGTAAGCACACTATGAGATGCTTCGAATAACTGTAGGTGTTTCCTTGATACAATATGAAGTCGTAGTTATTCCCAAAAACAGCATTTTGCCAAAACACATGTAGTCGCCTTGCTTTTATTTTTGCTTAATGTACCCTTTTTGCCCTTATTATATTTGCTTTACTCATTTAAGCCCTTTCAATCCCAATGTACTTTTCTTGTGCCCGTTTTACTCCATACATGCCCAGTTTTCCTTTAAACACACTTGTTTTGCTTTAAACATGCTCACTTTGCTTTAAACAAGCAAATTTTACTTTAAACACACTTGTTTTGTTTACTGTTTCATCAGATACCTTTATTTTAAACATTTCCTTTAGTTAACAAACTTGTTGTGCCTTCAGCTTGCTCAGTAATACAGTTTCTTCCCTTGTAATGCCCTGTTTATGCCTTTTCTGTCTAATAAACAGTTTGTGCTACTTCTCATTACCTTTGATTCTTTTCTGGCTGTTTTTGTGCTCATTTCTATTAGTTTTAACTTCACTGTCATCTCAGCACCTCATGGCTCTGAATATTACTCTCTTTGATCCCACTTCTGACACCATGTCACTCTCCTACTTTGGACACAATAGAAGAGTCTTAGTTGGAGATCAACCCAGTTTTTCTTTTAAAAACGGGAAAAATCTAAAAAGACTGCTATGCTATAAAACAGAAACTGAGGCAATCTCCGAAAATAGGAGCTTTTAAATGAGTAGGAGAGTTGGTACATTCAGATGTGGAAGTTGCAAGGCATGTTCTTACATTAACAACTCGAATATATATTCACATCTCTTAACTATGAAAAACTATAAATTTGAAGGATTTGCAAATTGTCGGAGTAAAAACATCATATATGTGGCAACCTTCAGTCACTGCAAGGCATACTACATAGAAAAAACAAATCAAATGTTTAAAGAACGTATCCTAAAACATTTATCCGACATAAGAAATAAAGTTACTAGTAATGTACTTTCTATGCATATTAGTGCAAATGGTAGCCATTTATTTAAGTTTATGACACTGACTAGGCTCCATGAAACATTAAGAGGTGTTGATTTAATATATCAAACAGAAATTGAAGAATTGAAGTGAACAATGGTCTTGCATTCTTATCAGCCACCAGGTCTGAATGCATTTGTTCCTTTAAAACCTGCACTAAAAGGAAAACCTCTTCAGCACTCTAAATAACTTAATTGAAAGGGTGTATACATTGCTATGGCTACTAAGTATCTTTGAATGAGTGAATGAAGTTATTTAACAGGAAGTTTTACTGGCTAACATTTAGGATTTGAAAAAGGTATTACACGGAAAGCTCTTATCCGGTTTATGAGCCAGTGTCTTTTATTTTATCATCATTTTATTTTTGTTACAAGTTTTCAAGTTTCAAGTTTTTAGCAGGATTGGTGGCAGAACCGTTCTTTCTCTGAATGTTTATTACTTTGTCCAATGCCTTTGTACTTCTGTATTTATACCTTTTTGAGCTTTTTGAAATTATGCTAATGGACAAACTCGTAGTACCTTTGAATAATTGGACTTTACAAAATAAACTTCTCGAGCACTTTTACACTCTTGTAATATCATTTTACAATGATAAAGTATTTTACCATCATTTTAAGAAACATCTCAAACAATTTTATGATGCGAATGAAATAAAACTCTCAGGCACTGTAATACTCTTGTAATAGCAATAACTAAAATAATTCAAAAAGATGGGATAGCCAAGAAAACACCAGAAATAATAATCAATCACACTAGCAGAACAGGAACAAAAAGGAGGAAAACACACTGGTCCTGTTCTGCCAATGTGATTGATTATTACTCTTTTAATATCATTTTGCAAGAAACCACTTCTTATCAGTGCAAGAAACATATCAAATAACTGCATGGTGAAAATGAACTGGACATATCTTGCCCAAAACTGAATAACATTTCAAAGTAATTGCACTTTGCGAGTAACTGTACACAGTACACTGAAATGTCCCCAAAATAGTGGTACCTTGCTAGGCAACTCTTTAAAGTGCAAGAAACATTTGGCAATGGCATCTCTTCATGAACAGACATACCCAGCACAAGAAACTTTTCAAAATGGCTATACTTTGACTGTATTTCATGAAATAATTGCACTTTGCACATGATAAACTCTTCAAAATAAATGCACAGTAAAAGAACACACTGTAAGCACACTATGAGATGCTTCAAATAACTGTAGGTGTTTCCTTGATACAATATGAAGTCGTAGTTATTCCCAAAAACAGCACTTTGCCAAAACACATGCAGTCGCCTTGCTTTTATTTTTGCTTACTGTACTCTTTTTGCCCTTATTATATTCGCTTTACTCTTTTAAGCCCTTTCAATCCCAATGTACTTTTTTTGTGCCCGTTTTACTCCATACATGCCCAGTTTTCCTTTAAACACACTTGTTTTGCTTTAAACATGCTCACTTTGCTTTAAACAAGCTATTGTTACTTTAAACACACTTGTTTTGTTTACTGTTTCATCAAATACCTTTATTTTAAGCATTTCATTTAGTTAACAAACTTGTTGTGCCTTTCACTTGCTCAGTAATGCAGTATCTTCCCTTGTAATGCCCTGTTTATGCCTTTTCTTTCTAATAAACAGTTTGTGCTACTTCTCATTACCTTTGATTCCTTTCTGGCTCTTTTTCTGCTCATTTCTATTAGTTTTAACTTCACTTTCATCTCAGCACCTCATGGCTCTGAATATTACTCTCTTTGATCCCACTTCTGACACGATGTCACTCTCCTACTTTGGACACAATAGAAGAGTCTTAGTTGGAGATCAACCCAGTTTTTCTTTTAAAAACAGGAAAAAATCTAAAAAAGACTGCTATGCTATAAAACAGAAACTGAAGCAATCTCCGAAAATAGGAGCTTTCAAATGAGTAGGAGAGTTGGTACTTTCAGATCTGGAAGTTGCAAGGCATGTTCTTACATCGAATATCTATACACATCCCTTAACTATGAAAAACTATAAATTTGAAGGATTTGCAAATTGTCAGAGTAAAAGCATCATATATGTGGCAACCTTCAGTCACTGCAAGGCATACTACATAGGAAAAACAAACCAAATGTTTAAAGAACGTGTCCTAAAACATTTATCCGACATAAGAAATAATGCTACTAGTAATGTTCTTTGTATGCATATTAGTGGAAATGGTAGTCATTTATTTATGTTTATGACACTAACTAGGCTCCATGAAACATTAAGAGGTGCTGATTTAATATATCAAACAGAAATTGAAGAAATTAAGTGAACAATGGACTTGCATTCAGATCAGCCACCAGGTCTGAATGCATTTGTTCCTTTAAAACCTGCACTAAAAGGAAAACCTCTTCAGCGCTCTAAATAACTTAATTGAAAGGGTGTATATGTTGCTATGGCTACTAAGTATCTTTGAATGAGTGAATGAAGTTATTTAACAGGAAGTTTTACTGGCTAACATTTAGGATTTGAAAAAGGTATTATACCGAAAGCTCTTATCCGGTTTATGAGCCAGTGTGTTTTATTTTATCATCATTTTATTTTTGTTACAAGTTTTCAAGTTTTAAGTTTTTAGCAGGATTGGTGGCAGAACCGTTCTTTCTCTGAATGTTTATTACTTTGTCCAATGCCTTTGTACTTCTGTATTTATACCTTTTTGTGCTTTTTGAAATTATGCTAATGGACAAACTCGTAGTACTTTTGAATAATTGGACTTTGCAAAATAAACTTCTCGAGCACTTTTGCACTCTTGTAATATCGTTTTACAATGCTAAAGTCATTTACCATCATTTTAAGAAACATCTCAAACAATTTTACGATGCGAATGAAATAAAACTCTCAGGCACTGTAATACTCTTGTAATAGCAATAACTAAAATAATTCAAAAATATAGGACAGCCAAGAAAACACCAAAAATAATAATCAACCATACTAGCAGAACAGAAACAAACAGGAGGAAAACACACTGGTCCTGTTCTGCCAATGTGATTGATTATTACTCTTTTAATATCATTTTGCAAGAAACCACTTCTTATCAGTGCAAGAAACATATCAAATAACTGCATGGTGCAAATGAACTGGACATATCTTGCCCAAAACTCAATAACATTTCAAAGTAATTGCACTTTGCGAGTAACTGTACACAGTACACTGAAATGTCCCCAAAATGGTGGTACCTTGCTAGGCAACACTTTAAAGTGCAAGAAACATTTGGCAATGGCATCTCTTCATGAACAGACATACCCAGCACAAGAAACTTTTCAAAATGGCTATACTTTGACTGTAATTCATGAAATAGTTGCACTTTGCACACGATAAACTCTTCAAAATAAATGCACAGTAATAAGCACACACTGTAAGCACACTATGAGATGCTTCGAATAACTGTAGGTGTTTTCTTGATACAATATGAAGTCATAGTTATTCCCAAAAATAGCACTTTGCCAAAACACATGCAGTCGCCTTGCTTTTTATTTTTGCTTAATGTACCCTTTCTGCCCTTATTATATTCGCTTTACTCATTTAAGCCCTTTCAATCCCAATGTACTTTTCTTGTGCCCATTTTACTCCATACCTGCCCAGTTTTCCTTAAAACACACTTGTTTTGCTTAAAACATGCTCATTTTGCTTTAAACAAGTTAATTTTACTTTAAACACACTTGTTTTGTTTACTGTTTCATCAGATACCTTTATTTTATACATTTCCTTTGGTTAACAAACTTGTTGTGCCTTTCACTTGCTCAGTAATGCAGTATCTTCCCTTGTAATGCCCTGTTTATGCCTTTTCTGTCTAATAAACAGTTTGTGCTACTTCTCATTACCTTTGATTCTTTTCTGGCTCTTTTTATGCTCATTTCTATTAGTTTTAACTTTACTGTCATCTCAGCACCTCATGGCTCTGAATATTACTCTCTTTGATCCCACTTCTGACACCATGTCACTCTCCTACTTTGGACACAATAGAAGAGTCTTTGTGGGCTCTGTTCAAGCAGCGTTATTTTATATAAATACATCACTATAGAAGTTTACTGACTTTAACTTAAGTACTTATATACAAACTAACAACTGCGATCATGCATGCTCAACACTGGCTTCTCTTACATAATTGCACTAGGGATTGCACATGTCTGGAATTTATACATGCAAGTACAGCATTGACATACTTCTTAAAGATACAGCAAATATCACTTGCATTCTGATCTACAGCATGAGTCATGATCAGTTAAATATATATATATATATATATATATATATATATATATATATATATATATATATATATATATATATATATATAGTCCTAGATATTACAGAGAAAGAAAGCTTAAATTTTGGTCTGTTTTTCCAGTAATTCTGTTTTCCATTTGGTTAGTAGAGGCCAATGTGCTCATGTTTCATGCTTTTTCTAATGATTTTTAATCATATGCCTCTGTCTTGTAATGTTTATTTAGGTGGATATTTTGTTTTATATTTAGTTTCTATTTATTTATTTGTTTCTTTATTTAAAAGAGTTATGTACCATGTTTTAAGTTATTTATTTTACATTGAGGTGAATGTGAAATAGTCTGGGTTCTGTTTTTCTTTTCATATTCATTTCATTTTAATCTGTTTTAAACTCAGCAGTTGCTAGGCATACAGGTGATTGTTAATCAGCCTTACCAAATCCCAGTTGCAGCAGTGCACTGTCTGGTTAAGTTACATGCTCAAGGTCAGGTGGACAGTGGTCTCACCTTCGATAACCACATCGCCAAAACAGTCAGGAAATCCTTCTATGTGGCACACCTCATCACTAAGGGCTTTTTCATCCAGAAAAAAGGAGGTCATTGTCCCACTGTACTCACCCCTCATTAGACCCATTATAGAGTACAATGCCCCATTTGGTATGTACCCCACAAGACATCTGCAACAGCTGTAAAGGCCACAGAAATACCTCACTAAAAGAATCACAGGCCTAAAGCAGACGCCCTATGCTGACCATCTAAAAAAACTCCAGCTATACTCTGTGGCATATCGTCTACTCAGAAGCGATCTCTGCTTAACATACAAGGCCATGTCAAACCCTGAGCTGTTGGACATGCTCCACTTAAAGAAATCCCAATCCCTCAGAGCCACATGCTCCAGGGATCTAAACCTTGTCATCACAATGAACAAAACATGCTGGAGGGATAGGTTCCTGACCCAGAGACTCCCCATACTCTGGAATAGACAGCCCATACATTTCAAGCTGAGCACCTCCTTGGCCCTCTTTAAAAGGAACCTTGACAATTTGATGGGAGATAGGAAATTCAACCTGGGGATCATGTCAGTTGCCCTGATAGACATGGGTCCAGGGAAGTAAATATTATGGGAAGAAATATCCAGGGAATTGTTATGGCTAGGCTTGTATATGTCCTAGGGCTGATAGCCTAGTACCAACCTATGAATCTATGAACCTATATGGTTTATAGAATAATAATGTTGAAAAATTATATAAAGAAAGTAGGAGTGATGGTGTTTGAGGGAAGTATAGCTAAGATTATTGGAGTATATAAGTAGAGTAGAGGTGCCTGGATAATGGATAAAGGGATTTATAGGCTGTGGATGTATGAAATAAAGGAGCAGGTTAGAAAAAAAGACGTGAAGTGGTTAGGAATAGGAGGACTGGAAGACAAGGGGAGGAGTAAGATGAGTGAGGGGATAGATGGCAAGTTGGTGGGAGGAGTGTAAAGGATGGGGAGTGTTATTGGAGGCTGTAGCTGGTAGGTGGAGTATTGCTAGGTTTAAAGATAATTGAAGTGGAAGTGGGTGGGAATGGGGGCAGGACAGGGGAGCAAATTGAGGCTGAGTGAAGCGAGAGCGAATGGAGTGGTTTGGAGCAGAAGCAGAAATGTGGCAAAACCAAGAAAAACAATCAGTGTCATCTGCAGGTAGGTGCAGAAGGATGTATTTCTCTTATAAAGATATACTGGAACCAGGAAAAGGGTAGTATATTGCAGTTTAACCTAAATTACCTGTATAGATGGAATAAAACCAACCAATGCTATTTCAAGATATCTAACAAAAGTTAGATAGGGAGCTACAGGGTAGGATAGCAAGTAAGTGACATGCTAATGCACTATTTGGATTTGGTGATGTGCTTACAGCATTAATTACAAAATATTGTCAGAGAGCAATATACACATGCAATTATGTCTGAGTGGCTAGCTTAGCTCCGTGTATGCCTGGCTTGTAGAGTTGTGGGCTGAAAGGGATTGAGTTACAGTAGAGGTTTATTCTGATTAGGGTGGCACTGAATTGATTGGTAGAAGAGAAAGAGACAGCCAAAATTAGTTAATAACACAAGAGTGGGTTAGTAAATGTAGAAGAGTAGGTGCCAGTCTGGCTAGGTGTCTGAGACTGAACTGAGAGATGGAGCAGAGGAGACAATGAAGAAAAAAGGGGTTAGGAAAATGGAAGGTGATATAAATAGAGATAGAGAAAACAGCAATGGAAGGAGAAAGAGAAGAGTCAGAGGGTGAAGGTGTAAAAAGCAGATTCCTAGTACAGTTATGAGTGACAGAAATGCAGTAATAGTCAGATAGTAGGCTTCAGAGCAATTTAAGGGAAGCACAACATTTAACAGGATGCTATTACAGCAGTATATATCACAAAAATACAAACAGCAGGTACGCCTTTACACATAGGTTACATGGCCTAGCATGCAATATTCACAGATCACTTTTTGTACATATTACAAAACTACTGCAGGTATAGGAATAGATAATCACAGTTTGTCTAATGCACTTATCAGACAAGGTAAGCAGCTCTAAATGCAGATATACACAACACAAATATAAATATTTGCAATTGGAAATGTAGCTAAGCTGTAGGTATTCCAATGATTAAATAGATAATACTGTAAATATTCATATTCAATTATTTATCTATATAAACTACATCTATGTACCTATTCAAGCTAAAACTGTAATTATTCCAGGTCTAACATGTACCTATACAGACTAGATTATATAGCAGTAAATACAGGCCACAATGCTAACATATAACATTTAGACAGCTTATACAGCTAACCAGCAGATGTATATAACACAGGACTATAATGTCAGGCAGTTTTGGTGAATAAAGCTGAAGACAATACTCTAGGCAAATTTAGACTTAATTCACAAGTAGATGCATCCAGAAGTGCACTACTCAAAGCTTAAAAAAAATATCCATGTTGGCCATATAGAAGTGTGCCGAGTCTGGGCATAAGTCACTTTCTTTTCACACAGCAGGCAAAAAAAAAAAATTAAGACATTCTGCAGATAGCAGATACAGCAAAGTGATCAGTAACTGTTATCATGCAACATGGGTAGTGAAAGAAATGGCCAGGAAGGTAGAGTGCAATCACTCAGAAGCCGTTCACTAAAAATACAATAGTATTTAAGCCACAACTACATTTAAGTTACTTTGCTAGAAAACACAATGGTATCTAAGCCACAATTAAGTTTAAATTACCTTGCTCGCAAGAGGGCACTGTAAAAGCAGTTGTTAATTTAATTTGAGTGAAAAACCTTGAAAATAGCAGCTAGGAATCCAATAAAATGTCTGTAGCACATCCCTAAGACCCGAACACTGTGAGGGGATAGAAAGAGGAATACGAATATAAATATTCCTGCGTGTGTCATTACCTTTATTAAATGTTGACTGGCTTGAGGTGAGATAATGTGACATTATGTTAGATGGGCATAGAGTACACTTCACGGTTGTGCATACTGCCATACATATGGCTCCATTTTATCTTTTCTAAATATACTCAACTTTGAGCATTTCTGATGCTATCCATGTGTTCCTGTGGCATGCTGGGGACTGCTGAGGACTCTTCTTTCTCCAGTGTGTTCATGTGAATGCAGGGCTGTGTTTATGAGTAGCTGAGACATATGTAAGTTAGTAAGTGGCTTTAGAAAGTCATGTACTACTGCTATTCATAGATCTAACTGTAAGCATCAGAAATGCTCAAACTCGGCTTTCCTGAAAACATTGGAGAACATGAAGATCTCTCCGAACACCATTATATTGGGTGACTTCAACTACCCAAACATTGACTGGGAGCACTACTCAAGCCCCAGCACCTTAGCCCAAAGGTTCCTGGAAATTATAAACTCAAATGCTATGGAACAACTAGCCACCACTCCCACAAGAGGGGACAACATACTAGAACTGATCATTACCAACATGGGGACTCTATGCTCCACACCAGAAGTATATCCCTCATTGGTAAGATCAGACCATAAATTAATTTCACTGGATGTCCACATCCTGACCCCACCCCCAGCCCAGAAAACCACAGTGAAAAACTTCTCAAAAGCGAACTTCTCACTTCTCAAAACCGAAGTGGAATCCTTCAAGGCCCCAGGGCCAGTGGAAACTACAGCCCAAACTGCAGAATCCTATATAAATGCATTCTACGGACATCTCCAGGAATGCATGGATCATGCTATCCCAAACAAAACCAAGACCCAATCATCCAAAGGCAGGCATCCAGTCTGGTGGACCCCTGCCATAAATAAACTGTACAACAGCAGGAGGAAGCTACTACATGATAGAGCAAAATCCCTAATAGGGAAGGCATCTCTGATCAGTACTAGCAAAAAATTATGATCCCTTATAAAATCCTCCAAGGCCAGCTTCGAGAGAAAAATTGCACAGGACACCAAAGACAATCATAAGGCTTTTTTCAGTTATGTTAGGAACCTGGGATGCAACTCCCAGACTTGTTCTGAGTTGATTCTAAACGACAAAAAATACACTGAACTCACAGACATCGCCAATATCCTGGCAGACAGGTTCAGTGCAAATTTCTCCACCCCTCCCCCCCAAAAGTATTTATCCCGGCAGAGGGCTGCCTTCCAAACATCTCTGATGCTCAGGTGAAGGCTGTCCTCTCCAAAGCAAAAAACACTGCTTCCATGGGACAAGATGGTGTCCCAGGATGCGTCCTACATGAACTCCAAGAGTAACTAATCCCTCAAATAAAACAGCTATACAATCTCAGCCTCACTACAGGATATGTGCCCACAGAATGGTGTACAGCAACAGTGGTCCCACTCCACAAAGTTGGAGCCTCTACGGACCCTGGAAACTATCGCCCCATAAGCCTGACTAGCTTAATTTGCAAGGCTATGGAGAGGATCATCATGGAGCTCATAAACAAAGACATTGGGGACCTACAGACACTAGATCCTACCCAGTTCGGCTTTGTCAAGGGTGAATCCTGCCTTTTGAACCTGGTTGACTTCTTCAAAACAGTCACCAAAGCCATAGATGAAGGGAAGGTAGTCCACACAGCCTATCTGGACCTTGCAAAGGCATTTGACACAATACCCCACTCGGGCATCATAGATAAGCTATCCAGCTTAAATATAAACCCCTATGTCACAAGATGGGTCGCAAACTGGCTCAAAGACCGAACCCACAGAGTGAGAGTTGCTGGAGCCATGTCAGACTCGAAACCGGTCACAAGTGGCATCCCACAGGGTTCTGTCCTGGGACCACTCTTGTTCGGTATATACTTTTCCGAGGTACAGGCAAACGTGGGAGGACTATGGCTCACCAAGTTCGCAGATGACTGCAAACTGGGTGCCATAATCGACTCTCCAGCTGACACAAACATCCTTCAAAAAGGTCTCACAGAGACAGATAACTGGTGCCAGTGCCATGGTTTAAAGCTAAATGCTAAAAAATGTATAGTCATACCCTTTGGCAAAAACAATGTGCCCACAAATTACCACATAGGCGGAAACCCATTAAGTACAGAGAAAGTTATTAGGGACCTGGGGACCCAAGTTGATAGCAATCTCTCCTTTGAAAACCATATTGCGAAAGTGGTTAGAAAGACCTTCTACATAGCCCACCTCCACGAAGGGTTTCACATCTAGATCAAGAGAGGTAATCATGCCCCTTTATTCATCCCTCATCAGGCCCATCATAGAATACAATGCCCTTTTTGGGATGTACCTTACCCGACACCTGCAGCAATTAGAAAGACCCCAAAAGTATCTCACCAAGAGGATCAAGGGTCTCAAACAGATGCCATATGCTGCTCGGTTAAAAAAACTCCAGCTCTACTCAGTTGCATACCGCCTATTTTGAGGCGATCTATGCCTGACATACAAAGCTATGTCAAATCCAGAATTAATGGACATGCTCCACCTCAGTAAATCTAAATCCCTTAGAGCCACATGCTCGAGGGACTTGAACCTCAGCACAGAAATAAATAGAACTTGCTGGAGGGATAGGTTCATAACCCAGGGGCTCCCTTCGCTCTGGAATAGAATTCCAGCTCATGTGAGGCAGAGCACCTCACTGAATCTCTTCAAGAAGAATGTCGATAGGTGGATGGGGGATCGTAGGTTTGTCCCAGGGATTACTCCCATGTCACTATTAGACAGAGGCACAGTAAACTAAACCTTAAAAAGGGCACAGTATACTTAAATCAAGGGGTGGCGTAAGCCATACAGAATCGGGCTAGGCTTATAATTGCCCCAGGGCAGATAGCCTAGTATGAACCTATGAACCTATGAACCTATAAAAGGGCCTAATTTGCATTCAGTACAAATACATGGACACAGATGTATATAAAATGCTTTAGCACCATCATATTCAGTTGTGATTTCTTGAGTTAGGCTGCAAACGACTTAAGAAACTATAGGATTACAGAACTCAAAGTACAAAAAAATAATACAAATACTGAAATTTAATATAAGACACTTCAAAATGATGTAAAATTAATGAATTTCTTTGAAGAAATGTTTAGTTTACTGATCTGATGAGCATTTTAGCATGGCTTTAGTCAATAGTGTAAACCCATCACTTGTAAGTGGAAAGTCATTACAGCAACAGTGGAAGTGTTTATTGATCACTGAGAAAAAATCTTTTGGTGTCATTTAGTGACTGTGCATATGTGGGAGAAATACAGTATTTTAATTGTGAAGTGCTTCAGTGGTAGGGATGTGTTTTGTCTTTATTTGGAGATTTCTGAGTGTCACATAAGATTGAAAAATGACAGTAGTATGAATACATGACAATGGTAGGGACTAGGGTAAGGAGGAATCTGTTAAGAAAATGCTTGCCTTATTGTTCTGAATGTATTTATGATACTGCAGACATTAGTAGTGTGCAATGTTACTTGACTTGACTGAGATTTTTCACGTGTGTAGTATGTGTTACCTAACATTTTTTATAGGAGGATGGCAGGCACACTTGGCCAGTGCTGCATAGTTTGACTTATTACATTAAAATGTTTTTTGTGTAAGGTTCTGACATTTTTTCATGTGCAGTAATGATGAAAAATAACAGATCAAGGCAGAGAAAAGACAACTTCAGCCATGAAGAAAATCTTATCCTCATAGCAGCTCTTAAGACATAAGACATATGGTAAATGTATGTTTGGTAAAGGGGGGCCCAAACAAAGTGAGAAGACAAAAGCCTGGAATCAAGTTGTCCTGGACAGAAATGCAATAGCTGGCACAAATTGCACATTAACACATTTCATCAGGGTGGCCGATTATATAGTCGAATGTGATAAAAACAAGATGAGGCAGTATGAAATTGTCCATACCTGTAATGGGGAGCATCCAACAGTTATCCCGTGAATACAAAATGAGGAATACCTCTTCTCCATCCATGTGGATGATTATGACACTGAAGAGTCTGGCAATGGAACAATCAGAGGTGGTGTGGACACTGGCTACTATTAAAATCTGCAGCAGCAACAACTATCTGTTCAGAAAGGTTGATTTAAAAATAGTAACATATATTTATATAGAAAATTGAATGCTGACAAGTAAGGATTGGTTTACCATCAAAATGTTGAAATGCATCTGTTCAACCAAGACTTGTGTGAAAGGTTGATATCAAGGTTACCTTATGTCAGAAATAGTTTTACCGAATCTGCAATGCAGAAACTCTATTCTCATTCTACGTCCTGGACGGCAAATTTGTTTTCACACACAACTCCAAGAAATAACAAATGTCGAACTCCAATTTACCATGTTCGACATTATGGGTAAAATTTATTTCAAAATTTGACATTTAAGTTCAGCATTCCAAACATTCACATGGATGAGTTTCAACCTTTTGATGGTAATCCATAAGGATCACATTAAACACATGATTACTATTAATAAGTGAACCATCCACACCTGCACAGAATGACAACAAAGGCAGTGTGTATTGTAAGTCTTCTCCACACTTCCCTAATAAGCATACAGTAATGGAAGCTATTTCTTTATTATTAATGTTTTCAAATAATTTTTACAGTCTAAGAAGCAGAAATTAACAGTTCCACTATACCAATAAATTTGAAGGACATCAGCAGCGGAATGGCTGTTGAAGGTTATGATGACAACATAGTTATATTTGTGAGGTAGCCTGCTGAAAGTGGCTAGCAGTCCCTAAGTTTAATGGTAGGATATCATACCCCACAACATGTTAATACCTGTACAGAAAGTGGCAGTTAATCATAAATTCAAACAAATGTTGGCATCACACTCACACTTGTACAAAAGGAGAGCCCATGCACCTCTGCACCAGTATCTTCAAACCCAAATAAACACTTTCAGAATGGGCATTCAAGTAATAGTGTCCACAGTGACAACTTTACATAGGGGTGCAATTATAGCAATTTGTTACAGCTACCCCAGAAAATACTTAAAGCATTGACTGCCCAGTAGTAAATGTGTTGTGACATTGTTAGGGCTCAGAGCATTGCCACAGAGAGTCAACTGGAAATGGTTGAGTCCCCCAGGGTATGCGTGAGGATTTATAACACAACTTGGAAATTGCACAAATTAGGAGAAATACCATGATCACACTGATGCATGTCATTTTGTCACACCAAGCATCTGTGGCCACCTCCATATTTATACCAGTTAGGATTTACCAAACTTAGGTAGGAGTCAGTTTTGGAAGTGAAAGAGGACGGGGTACTGTCCAGACATGTGGGGTCAGATCATGTGAGACTACAAGTGCTTCTCAAGAAAGTATTGAAATTAATTGGGGGAATAAACACAACAGATTTCATGCAGGCCACATCTCTGTTCATCTGTACATAGCAGTACCTCTCATTCAAGGTCCCGATCACATTCTTGCAGTACTGTCAGATCAGTGTCTGCAGGATCACCTGCAAAAACGACGTTGTGACATCGATCCAACTCATCCTCCAGCTCTCATGACAGCCCCTCTTCAAAAATCAGTTCTGCTATCAAATAGCCTATCTTTAGGACATGTATATGACACAGTGGACCATGACCTACTGTGATTCAAGTGTGACATTTCTGTTACTTACAATTTAACCTTTACAAACACAGGCCAATGTTTAACTCAAAAGGGAATAAGGTATTTAAAAAAGGGGATGTGCTTAAGATACTCTTCAGCTTTACGCATTTGATTACTATAATGGTGCTGCTTAAAATCTCATAGAACTGTGGACAGAAATCTGTTTGTAATAACATATGATCTCAGTGATTAACACCAATGCACTGTGCATTACCATTGTTACAGCTAGCAGTTACCTACAACTTAAAAGTAATAACACACATGTTTTCATGGAATAAATGAAAACATTACAGATTAAAATGAGTGTCCTGCCATATAAACAAATACTGTTACCTCTTCACTCTCACCACAGCACAGATGATGGTATTTTTGTCTCCGAAGTCACAAATTATTTTGTATGACAAAATAGCATAATCTGACGTGCAGTACCTCAACAGACAACTTACTCTAAACTGAGAAAATATTACACAAAATGAAAAAAATTATATATTTTCATTCAAATGCAATGTATGAACTCATATTAAATACTGATTTAACAGATTTTACTAATTGTACCACTTGTGGACAGTTAGTATGTGCATGCTTAGGAATGCCACCTTACTAGCATTTTTATTGTCCAAAAGCATTAACAATGTGATTCTTAGTTATATGATGTTTTACAACATCACTCAATCCGAGCCAGTTAGCACTCAGGCATGACTTTTACAAACAATAATATTAGGAACTGTTCTGAAATAAAAAAAAAATCAATAATTTAAAGATGAGAAGCAATATCAGATGAATGGTGATAGTAGATCATGCACCACACAGCACAGCCCACAGATATCACTGCATGCATCAATTATACGCTGCTTTTACAAAAAAGGAAACACTAACCTGAATTGCATGGCACATTGTTCTGGACTAGACACAGCCTCTTCATCTGTGAAGATATATACCCTGCATGAGGCAGCTGCTTGGGGTCCCTTACTGCTGCTGCTGGCTGGTCATTATTAGTCATAGTAGGACCTGCACTAGGAGCTGCAGTGACAGCATGAATCACTTCACCACGAGAGTGGTACATGATCATTTGTGCAGAATGCAACATGCAGTAAATACCTTGCATGCAGTAGTTGGGTCATATTGAAAGGTACCATCAGACTTATCCAGGTACCTAAAATGACTCTTTAGGAGGTCTCATATCCTCTCAATGACAATATGGATCTAGGACAGGGATGTGTTGTTGGTGTCTTCTGCAGTTCCACTTGGATTTCTCATTGGTGTCAAGAGCCTGTGGATATCCAATTTTCACCTGAAAGTCAAAAAAAAAAAAAAAAAGAAGAGAGATAGAGAGAGAGAGAAGGGAGAGAAAGAAAGAGAGGGGCGAGACAGAGGAAACGTGCTTTAATATTCAGCAATACATTTTACTGAGAATAGCTAATTAAATGCATTAAATGCAATACAAAAAATATTTTCCACTTACCAACAAGATGACTACTGGACATCCTACAATGCAGGAAGAGGTTATGAGAATCATGTGCACTACCAGAATGCTGGGCAGACACTCTAGTGATGCACCCCCCATGCATCACACACTACCTGACATTTGATGGAATGGAAACCCTTCATATTGTGGTACCACTTATCCCATGGACCAGAAGGGGCCCTAATAGCAACATGAGTGCAATCCATTTTACTGAGTACCTCAAGATAATGTGCCACCTCATAAAAGGCATGCATAGTCCTGGTTCTGCCCTGAAGTGCTGAAATGACACTTGGAAAAAGATATACTGATCCACATGTGCTAAGAGTATGTCTAGGAACTGCTGTAGTATCCTTGAATCAGAAACCTGTGAGATCCCCAACATGTCCTCAGTCTGTTTCTGGATGGTCCCTGCAGCAAGTATAATGAAGGCTATGCATACTTTGGTATCCACAAGGATAGGAAGTCTATGAATACTTCCAGTATTCCTATGGAGGTCATACATGCTCACTAAGATCTCTGTCTATTCTGAACCTATCAAGTATGACCTGATTATCAGTGTTATATTAAGTTATCCTCTGCCTCTGTCTCCAGCTTCTTGGCTGGCAAGCTCATTTTGGCACAAGTAGTTTTGGTTCGGCCAAGACAAGCAACTTACACCTGGAAATAGCAATTCAAGTAGCGAGTAACAGCACTTGCATGCATTGCAAAGTAGATTAGATTGGCGAGACTCATCTTAATATAATGCATCTGTGGATGGTAAGAAAAAGTGATAAAAATTCACAATCATTCATAAATAGTTTAGGGAATCTTTCATTAGCATACAGTAGGTTACATCATTCCTCCTTCTCATCTAATTAGGCATTCATTTGCTTAGGCTTTTTCACTGCCATCACATGTTAGTGTTAGTGGCCTCTATGAATCATGGCTTAGCTGCACTTCTACTAAGTATGTGCAGGACATTCAGATCAAAGGCCATAATACCTCCATGGCTCACAGCCTTCATCACACCAATAACAGTATAATGTCTGCAGACAGCACAGATAGCCTTAACATGTCAACATAATGGCTATGAATACCACCTGCAGTATCTGGTATTCTTTACATGATAGTTCTTCCTGTACTGCATCTTTTTAACAGGTACACATTCAGGATTGTGACTCTGCTATGGATGACTATCATAGTTATCATAATCTCTGTTTTCATGTATTATGTATGTTATGACTTATGACTTTTCTGATTCCTCATTTTCCTTGAACTTTTTTTAGCTGTACAACTTACAATAATCATCACAGTCTATACAGACTCTTAATTTATCTGCATTACTGAAAACTTTATCTTCAGGATGTGGACCTCTACATAGATTTTTGGATTCTTACTTTGTCTCCGACCTGTAAATCTGGTAGTCTTCTGCAATTTTTGTTGTTGTATAATTTCTGTCTCTACTGTTTTCAATCCAGCATTATATATATTGAGATCACTTCTCAGGTATCGGCAATATAGTTGAATTAGGCATTCTACTTGTCAGCCTTTTACTCATCAACAGTTGAGGTAGCAGATAACAGTTGTGAGAGTCATGCATGTGAATCCCAGAATAGATAGAATGTGTGAAAATGAGGACTTAAATATGTTAAATCTCAAATGGCTGCATAATGAAGTAATATATTTTTTTCTGAGGTATAGTAATCTCTGCGTTAATATATATATATATATATATATATATATATATATATATATATATATATATATATATATAAATATATATATATAAATACATATATATATATATATATATATATATATATATATATATATACATATAAGTTGCAGGGGGTGCAGGGTGGGTTGAACAACTGCAAGAAAAACTGTTGTGTTTTGGTTTTACTTGTTTGTTTGTTTGTTAAGTCTGGGAATCACACGTACAGGTCTCAGAATAGCAAGAGGAAGCCATATTTCCCAAATTATTCTATAAGAATAGCTTTATAATTGAATAACCCTTAAGAAAAACCTTAGTGAATTTGTTTTTGACTATTTGTAATAATGAATGTTCTTATTGTGTAAACTGGTCTCTTCAATCTATCATTTATATTTTTCATATTTCTGTAATTTGTATTTTTGGGACTTTTCTCCCCAGGCCTCCACTGAAAACGGGTCCTCAGGGCCCAGTAAACTTCCCTGGTAATCAAACTGAAAATAAATAAAATAATAAATAAATATTTCCATTGTACTATTAAGATGTTAAGAGGCTGCATCCCTGTCTAACTTGTTACTCCTATATTGCAAAATTGCAAAATGACATTCCGCACAACATTTGTTACAGATCTTTTTCATAAGATCATTCAGTGATCAGATAGCTTTCTTCATGTGCCCATTGGGTGAAGGATGCTGTGGACTGGATTTTAATGAATGAATTCCCATTTGTTTACATATTTTATGAATTCTTGATTGGTGCATTATGGACCATTGTCATTTATGAGAATATCAGGTATCTCCTGCATTAGGAGTATGATCTTTACTGCATTAAACTAAATTATTCATGCTGTGCCTGCCAGCCTGATTGTTTCAGACAATGTGGAATAATAACCCATAGATGTGAATAGCTTTTTTGAAAAGGAAAAAAATGTACTCATTCAGCTTTACAAATATGGGCTAGTGTGTTCACTGAAATGTGACATACTCATCTGTGTTTTCTGTCATAAGTGAGAATTGTGTTTCCATCTTATGTTATGCTATTTTTGCTCATATATTATAAATATGACTGCTGCAAGTAACTATGGCAAATTAACGTATTGAGTGGTGAGCTCCATTAACAAATATGGGAGAAACAAACATACTTGTCAAACGAGAAGAAAGAGTCATATAGGAACTCAAACAACCAGTTTAAAATTACAAAGTTATACTTCTCAACTGCAAAGATTTTCACAGTATGTCCAGATTTTTGCTACATATTTTTGGTCTAATCCTCATAAAATTTGTGGTTTTCTGGCAAATCACTGATGGCTGAAGTCATTAAATATGACATATATTTAAGTTTTACACAATCAATCCTTCAGAAAATGCATGCTAACACAAATCCTCTTATTCTAGCAACTTTTTAAGTTTATAAAAGGAATACTTAAAATCTTACCCTATTTTTGGGCCTTTATGTCCCCATTATTTTAGGCTTTGTCCAGATTTCTTCTCTTAAGAGGTTGAAAAGATATATGCCAGGCTGATAATATTTTCTTGCAATGACTAAGCTGGTTTATGGCAACCTTTTCGATCTTGTCTGCACTGATTGTTCAATTTAGTAATCAACTCTAGCATATTTGCATTATGTGACAATGCAGAAAGCATGAGTAATCTTTTAAAACATGCTATAGAAAACTTCACAACACTGTATGTATATTACCGGGTCGACTTTGTTTCATTGAATCTCATTTCACTGAATTTCATTTCACCCCGACCACTTCACTGAAAACTCATTTCACTGAATCTCATTTCACGGAACTGCAATTAGTATATATGGCACTGTGTAGAGTATTGTAAGGCAAGTAAAAGGTATATGCCCTTTTCCCGACTGTATTGTGATCCTGGTGTTAGTTTATATAGTTGGTGGGGTGGGAGGCACAATCGCCCACATTGGGGCATGTGGGGGTTGTAGCCCCCCCCCACTTAGTTTGAGTACATATTGTCTTCTGGAGAGAGTTAGTCATTGGTGTTGCAACTATGCATGTCTATTCTTTGGAAATTATTGTTTTGAAGTTTTTGGTAAAATGCAATATATATATTTGTTTTTTTTAACTTGTATTTTTGACTGGTCAGAGGTCTTTTGAAATGCAGTGAACAATTTTTGAAAAAAGTTTGTGCACATGTAATCTAGAGGTGAACCAGATTTTCACACTGCTGTGCTATATGGATCCTGTCTAATTATCTGTCCCCAGTGATATTGAAATATTGCTTGTGAGTTTACTAAATGTTATGGTTTACAGTTACAGCAAACTTTCCCAAAGAGAAGTACAGCTGTTTTCACATGCGCCCATCCACTCACACAAACACACACAAAGCTAGTATTCCATAAGCTATTGCTTCCTGTAACAGAAGAAATATTAACTTAAATGGATTAGGAACTTTCTAGCCAGGCATATGGCACAGCCATAGCTAAGTCATTAAATCATGACAGGCATTTGCATTTCAGACTTCATATTCTTCAGAAAATAAATGGTAACACAAAACCTTTTATTCTATCAATTTTCTAAGTTTATAAGATCAGTATTTTAAATTTGTCCCTTAGGGCTGTATTCCCCATTATTGGCTTTTTCCAGGTGTTTTGTGCTAAGAGTTGAGATAGCTATAGTAAGAAGTGAGAACTGGATTTGTATTCCCCCATTATTGGTTTTGTCCAGGTTTTTTGTGCAAAACGGTTGAGAGCTATGGTGAGAAGTGAGAACTGAATTCACTAAATGACAGCCATTTAAGTTTCAGTCTTCCTATCTTTTGTGAAACTGCTGATTTGGCATAGTGGTATGTTGCTCTGACTGTAGTGTACAGGGTCCTGGGTTCGAGACTTGCCAATGAAATGGATGATGGTAACACAACATTTTATTCTAGAAACTTTCCAAAATTATACAAGCAATGTTTAAAATGTGCCCCTGGTTTTTGGCCTTTTGTACCCCCCCCCCCCAAAAATGAAATTGAAAATAAGTGCAAGAAGCTGTGCAAGATGCCTATGAATTACACTACTGTCATTCTATTTATAGTGTGGGTATGGACACACTGGAAGTAGGCTTTTATGATGGAAATGTTCTGAATTGGGCAGTGTCGTCATTATTTGGTTCATGCATTTTGTTTCATTGCCTATTGCCTACTGGAAAAATGTTCAAACAATAAATGTAAAATGTGTTCTGTCTAACACGTGTACTGTATTAGACAAGGAATATAATTTAATAAAGTCAGGAAGGTGTATCAAAGAAAACACGTATGTTTCTTGTTTTGTGTGCAAGAGGCCAATGATTTGTAAACAGCCCAAAGGTAATCTTTATCCACCTCTGGCCAAACGCATTTTCTTTGAATGTGGTGTGGGTTTCAATGCTGTTTCAATGAATGTGAGTTTCAAGGGCAGAGATGTTTTAATGCCAAGTCTGTTTTTGTTGTGATTTTGGTTGTCTGTTCTTCAGTTTACATTTGAAAGTTGGTATCCCACAATCTTATTGGAGTGGGCAAGGTTACATAATTATGTATTCAAATTTTATGTTAATCAGCGTACAGATTTGTACCTATTTTTCATGGGCCTTGACCAGATTTTTCATGTTTTCAGGTTGAGAGGTATGTAGTCTACTTAACACTGAAAGTGTGATAAGAGACCTTGGGACACAGGTGGACAGTAGTCTCTCCTTTGATAATCACATCACCACAGTAGTCAGGAAATCCTTCTACGTGGCACACCTCATCACAAAAGGTTTCTCATCCAGGAACAAAGAGGTAATTGTTAGACCCATTATAGAGTACGGTGCCCCTTTTGGTATGTACCTCACAAGACATCTACAAGAACTGGAAAGGCCACATAAATACCTCACAAAGAAGATTACCGTCCCCAAACAGATGCCCTATGCAGACCATTTCAAAAAACTCCAGCTTTACTCCACTGCATATTGCCTACTCAGAGGCGATCTCTGCCTAACATAGAAAGCTTTGTCAAACCCAGAGTTGTTGGACATGCTCCACTTAAAGAAATCACAATCCCTCTGAGCTACAGGCTCTAGAGACCTAAACCTTGTCACCACAATAAACAGAACATGCTAGAGTGATAGAGTCCTGTCCTAGAGACTTCCCATACTCTGGAACAAACTACCTATCTATATCAAACAAAGCTCCTCATTAGCACTCTTCAAGAAAAATCTTGATAATTGGATGGGGAATAGGAAATTCACCCTGGGGATCACCTCTGTGGCTCTGCTCAACAGGGGCACAGTAAAATAATTTTCTTGGGTGTCGAAAGTCAGGGTACCTTTTTGGCTAGGCTTGTATAGGCCCTAGGGCCGATAGCCTAGTACCTACCTATGAACCTATGGGAAGACACCAATAATTTATTTGGACTGCAGGTTAGACATTGTCTTCCTTATCAGGGTATAGGTGAAGAGAAAGAAATAGAGGGTCCTAAATTAAAAACCAACACTGCTAGAGTTTTTATAGAATGTAGAACAGAAACGGCCATTAGAAAAGCAATAATTAGTAGAGCATATAAAATAATGCATGATAATTATAAGAATCAATCAGCAGAGGGTAGAAAGGATTGGGAAGAGAAATTGGATAAGCAGTTGACGAAGAAACAATGGGAGGATATATGCATGTCTCTGTCTCACAACTATGAAATAAAATCTAGAAGATTTAGGATTTTTGCCTGGAAATATTTATGTGGATATTTTTATACCCTATGTAGAATCCAGATAATGTTTCCTCAAGCAGACAGTAAATGTTGGAGGTATGAAGGGGAAGAAAGAGGTTACTGGGAGCATAGTTTATGGGAATGCAGCGAGTTGGTAGACTTTAAGGATTTCTTGTGAGATGCAGTGTATGAGATGATGGGTGGGCAGATTGGTCTGACAAGGGAGATGATTTTTCTGAGCTATGATACAGAATCGGAATTGCCTAGATATGGTAACACCTTGCTGTCTCTAATAATGATGGCTGCCAAAAAGCAATTACTAGAAAATGAAAATCTAGACCAGCTATACTAGAAGTAGTGTATACTGGAAGAAGTGTATATAATAACAGAGATAAAACAACTGGAATTTAGATCTTTTAAAAAGGGTAGGATAAAACTACATAGGAAAAATGGGAATTGTAGGAACAATACATATAAGAGAGTAATGAGGTTTAAAAGGCAACAGGACTTAAATGAGCTATCTAATGTCCGAGTGAGAAAGATTGGGTAGATTACAAATGTTGTATAATGTTTACAACTGGTAGTGTGCCAGTATAGTTTGTGATGTAAAATGTTTGCAACTAGGATTGTGCCGGTGTGGTTTGTTTTCATGTCTACAAATATGTGATTGCCTATGTAGTAAGTAATGATTTAGTAAAGATGTTTTTTGTTTAAAAAGCAGGGATTGAATAATATATGTAATATTGCTTAGGTTATATGATATATAGCAATATATGTGAAGCATAATGTTTGTTATGTTAATATAGTTTGATTACTTTTATATGACTCAGCAAGAAAACCCAAAAGCAGTGAGTGTATTCCAGCAGCAGACCCAAACAGAATTCCAAGCAAAACCACAGCTGGTAACAGACAGAAAGGCAAGGCTCAGCAGTTGTAAACTCCACAGGTTTTATTAAAAGTTAGTGCCTCCTTAGTGTTCACCACCGCTTCATCAGACAAAAAAGTAAAGCAAATGAACTTTTATAATAAATTTTAGTATCAGTTAACATAACAATGCAGAATCATAATTGATCTACAAGGCATTTACTTTTAAAACAAGAGCATCTAAAAACAGCACATAAAAATAGCAGTAAAAACACAAAAATTTAGAATAATACATTTATCTACTTTTCTCTGCCTTTAATACTGGTTTTAGAGGTACATGGTCATTAAGACCCATTCCTCTATGCACTCCTAACCTTCACATTCATTGTAATTCTGCATTTTCTGTTATGTTTACTATTTCTGGGTCAGGTAAGTTGGGTAGGTAAGGAAGCAGATGTAAACAAACAGAACAAGAAATGGCACAGGAATAGTGACAAACAGAAAAGGTTGGGGGACATCATGATTGTGGTTTGAGAGTGGACCACTCAAACCCATGCCCATCAGACAGGGGAAAAGTGAGAATCCAGTCCTCCCTCACAGGACTGTCATCATTGTTCCCTTACTCCACTGGCTGCTGGAGTGCTTGTCTTCTCCTCCTCCTATGGACCACTAGGGAGATCAGCCTCTTCTTCCAGTATAGGCATACACCAATGGTGTGGTGCATAACCCTATGCACCAACCCTGAAATCTTCTTGTGGGTGATAAAATCCTCATGTTTGCCAGCACACCTGGTGGGTACCACAATACCAGCTGCCAAGGAAGAGCTACCTGGGGATGCAGGTAGTTCAGGGACAGCAGGGGCAGCAGAGGTAGTGCTGCCAGGTTGGGTCCCAGATGTGCTGGACATAATGTTTGCCAGCACTCCTGGTGGTTACCACAACACCAGCTGCCAAGGAAGAGCTACCTGGGGATGCAGGTAGTTCAGGGACAGCAGAGGCAGTAGAGGCAGTGCTGCCAGGTTGGGTCCCAGATGTGCTGGGCATCATTGTCAGAGCTGATGGAGTTGGGGTGGGCTGAGCCAATGGGGCTGGCCTACCTCACTGTGCTGTCAAGCATTTAGTGATATGTTACAGATGGATGACATTGAAACATTTTGATGACATGTAATATAAAAAAGGGATAAGGGTTGGAGTGAGAGAAAACAAAGAGATAAAATTAGTGAAAAATGTATGTTAATTCATGTGCTCTGCTATGCTGTGCTGGATCCAAAGTCTTTTTAAGACACACAGTCCTGCTGTGCTGTTTACTGCTGAATCAGAGAAACAGAGCTTTGCATGACGCCATCTGTAGTCTGTTTAAAGCACCAAGCCTTTCAAATAGCATACTGATAAAGAAATATATTTTGCAGCTATAAGCACAGTTACAGATAATTTATTTTATAACAAATGACACGTACTATTTCTGTCAGATTGTAGCATATATTTACAAAGTTTTCCTTCATTACAGATATGAATGTTGACTTCTACAAAATACCTCTCTGTCCCTTTCTCACATAACTGAATTACTACAATTGTTATATAGAGTGCTAGTCACGCACATAGATGTTATTTCCTCTTGGTATATTTTTTGGCCTTCTGTGGGAAGTCACATGTCTGTTTTTAGACTTTTCTATTGTCCTGTCAGCAGTTCTGCTGATGTGAAAATGCACAAATGCACGCAATCAGAATAACAGAAATATAAAAGTAAACATCTGTTCTGTTCCTTCTGAAAAACATCACATATTGCTGAGTTTATAAAAAAGGATGTCTGTTAATAGATATTTGTTCTGCAAACATGAGAAAATCATATAATACTTGCTTTTCAATATTGCTTTGTTAGGCATTTTCTTTTTGATGCTGTGAAGAGAAGCCTATCTGTTATACATATAGTATGAATGCACATTTTACATTGCTGTTCAAGCAAACTTTTTATTCTATGCTTTATCTTTCAGCACATTTACAACAGAAATAATTTCAGCCTTATATTCATAATATCTAACAATTCCCTCTATTTTTCAATATACTCAAAACATTCTATATAGAAAACACATTAAGAAACTAAACCTTTAGTCTTTTTTTTTTTGATACAAGTCAAAATGCAATTTTACATAGTTAATACAATTATATCAAGTATTACTACCAACACTGAATGTATCTAACAACTTTTTTCTTTTGCAGACCATTCTGTAAAAATGTTTTATTAGTTATGGGCTGTGTCTGCTTTAATTTTATTTTTTAACTTGATTAATTTATTATTTTGCAATCACAGAATTTAATTTATGACTTTAGAACTGTTCAATTTACTCTTTGCAACTGTTGAATTAACAACTGTTGAATTAACTATAAGAGACAAGAACCATGTGCTACTGCAAGCATTTCAATGTCATTTTAACCGTAACATTGTGGTCATGTTGCTGAAATTCCCATTAACATCTTGGTTGACAGTGAAGTGAACATAAAGTACTGAACTGGGCTTAGATATTTGAATGTAATTATTTCAGTATATTTAATACTTCATTTAAAAAAAAAAACATGATTTATATACTAAAGAATGCTATTTACATATTAGTCCATTAGCTGTATGAATGCAATATTTTAATATGACAAATTACTTTTTAACTTATTTCAATGTATCCTGTACGGAATGTATTTACACAGACTGTTTGCTATTTATGCATTTCAATCTAGTAAGTACCCTGGACCCATTTTTAAACATGGTTTTTCACACATATTCATTACTAGACATTAATTTCATTTGTACTTCATTCTTCTGTATTTGTACATACAAAGACTATCATTTGTACTGAATTTTTCTGCATTTGTACATACAAAGACTGTAAAGTACATTTAGTCCAGTCTTACAAATGTAGTAACATTAACATCAAGCAAAATCTTGGAAAATTTTTATGTCTCTTTAGAAATATCTAGTGGAATTGGCACCAAAGGCATATGTCCTGTTATTTTAAACTACATACTCAGCAATTAAAAACATTCATGCTTTTTTATACCAACATTGTTTTGTCAAAAACATATTAAAATAGTGACCAGTCTTATTCAATTTTTTACATATCTTCACTCTCTTGTATAGCTGTAATAAAGTAATTTTAAATCATCTTGCGTATAGCTTTGCAGTTTAACATGTTGCAAATACAATTTAATACTAAACAATACAATAACTAGCATAAATATCTTGTACTTTCAGATTTAATCTGTTTACCAGTGTTTCTTATGCACTAATACCTGTTTTTTCCTTCCCCCTAAAAGAGTATTGTCAAGAATGAATGAAATATTATTTTTTTCCTGTAGCTCTATTTCAGACCCTTGTGCAGTACTGCTTATGCAGTCAGTGTAAAACTGAGAAAGTGCCCCTCCCCCTGTGGTATAGCAGTATTGTTTATTTGCATTAGAATGTACATCAGCCCAATACTTTGGCCACACATCTGCTCCACTAGGCTACCAAACTTTGGCCCCCGTCTGATTTGATCATTTTTTTATAAAGCTTTTGCTGTTTGTTACCACTAGTAGGTATTTATACCCTCTTGCACAATTGATTTGAACTGTATGTATACTATAGCCCATTTGCTGGCTGTACTTGATGCAACTGAGGTTTTTTTTTTCTTTTTTCTTTTAACATTTACTTGCAAACAGATTATAAGTACCATCTATGCACAATTGTGACATCTTATTACAATTGCACTCTATAAATTATAGTTAATTATTTTAGCATTGTTCTTTAAATTATCTGTTAATACACTTACAATCTGAAATTAGAATGTAGTTGTAAAACATTTAGAAATATAATAAGTATTTGTGATTTGCATATAATAGACCTTATTTTATAATTAGTTTACATGGATTTCACTATTTTTTATTTATTTATCTATTTAACTGTCCAGCCATTAATTTTACAAAAACTGTTTGACTAATACCATCTGTGATTTTCTTTTTTAAATTGTCTATCAGAGCTTTAACTGTTTGGTGTTACTATGCAATTAGAAAAAAATGTAAAAAACAAAATAGATATTAGCTTTAACTAACACATTTATATTTATATTATTTATATTTGCTGTTGTCTTCCTTTTACTTTTGTACATTGTAAAGAAATGTACTCTAGATGAAAAGAACATACATGTATGTCTGTCTGGTATCTTTATATCTTTATACAAGCATGTCAGTCTTGTGACTTGAAATCTTTACTCTTATCATTTGATTTTTATGCACTAGAACAGTTTTGTGTAACTATTTTTATTTAATTTTTATACACTAAAACTGGTGTGTACCTTTTGACAATGCTATTAGAATAGCAGTTATATACTGTCTTGCTTTAACTGAATGAAAGTAAAACCTTTAAGAATGATTTGTCTATACATTAGATCTTAGCATGTATGCTTGACCATTTTCAAAACATAAACATATTATAAAATATATTTCTTTTGCACAGATTAGCTGTGTATGCAGGAAGTTCCCGGTCTCTGTAAGTTCAGCTAATTTATTTCCTTTATCCTGCAACTGCTGTTGAAGAATTTCCTGTAATGTTGCATGGTCTTTCTGACATTCTTTAGTAAGCTGTTCTGCTGAATTTGAAACTCCTAAGCACTTTTGAAAACATTTATGTATAACTTGTCTAAGCTTCCCGAACTCACCTGTGTCTGTCTTTTAGAAGTTTATTACATTATTTTGTAACAAAATGTACTAGAGGTTCTATCAGTAACTGATTTGACTGTTGTTGCAACTCTGAAACAAAGCTTTTACATCTGGTGACAGAACATAACTGTCTAACATTTGAATATAATGTCAACATATTAGTGGCATGCACTGTATTTTTATGACATTGCACACACAATAAACATTTTTTATACCAGACATGAATTTGTTTTAGATACCAGTCAAATATTGTAATCCATTTGCCTAATGCCTTACTATTAACTTGCAATCCATTTGCATAATGCCTTACTATTAACTTGCCCTAATAAGGTTTTACATTTGCTAATATGCTGTATATGGGTTCAGGCGCCTGGGCAGTGTGACATTTCCCTGTGGTATATTTGACTGGGGACAACTGGCTGAAGTGACAGTCAGCTGCAGAGAAATATGGCTGTTTGCAAATTCCCTGTGGGCAAAGAGAAGCACACACTGACATGCTCACAGCTTTAATAACCAAATGCATGGCGGCAGAAGAAGTAATGAGTATTGTGTCCAGTGTACAGTACATACTTATGTAACTGCAACATACAGAAGTGTGCTACAGCATGGAGGAAATTCTGCAGGCTACTGTAGTCATATTTATGCTCCAGTATGCGTTTTAGGTAATGTTCCCTACACTCTGTGAAGGGGGTAGTGGTCCACACACTCCAATTATAAAGACTGCCCATTGTGTACTGCATTTTTACTGCTACTGACATGCCCTCTGGCCAGCCTGCTGCTGATGCCTGCCATATTGCCTGCTGTCTCGTGTTCCCTTGGGGACCATGGACATTGTTTTCTCCCTGTGCATTTGGTTCTTGAAGTTGTGGGCATGGCAACATATTCTTCTCTTTGCCCACAGGGAATTTGCAGACAGCCACATTCCTCTGCAGCTGAATGTCACTTCAGCCATGTGTCCCCAGTCAAATGTACTACAGGGAAATGTCTCACCGCCTAGGTGCCTGCACCCGCTGTATATACATTTCATTCTGTTATTATTATTACCTCTATGGCATTCATACTGTATGTAACACAGAATAATTTTCTTACCAGTCAACAGAGAGGCAGATGGCCACATTGCTTTACTGTAGATGGTTGAAAAGTCTCTGTAGTCACTTGTGAAGTTGGTACAGTAAAACTGGCAGTTTCAGTCTTACAAGTTTGTCTTGTACCTTTTTTGGAGAATTTCTGGAACTGCTCAACTTCCTGCAATGCAGTCTCACTGGATTTAGATGTCTATTAAACTGTATTATTGCTGCAAATGTAGAAATCTGAAGTACTTCACATAAATGTTAGTTACTGTACTTTTACAGGAGTGACCTTATACAAGGCATTACCCACTCACTCCCCCTGGTTTTGGATACAGGCTAGGAATGTTGTCAAAGGGTCACCATTGAAAAATTTATGTTAATTTTGCGTGCTCCCTGCTCCTATGCTGTGCTAGATCCAAAGTCTTTTTAAGACACACAGTCTTGCTGTGCTGTTTACTGCTGAATCAGAGACACAGAGCTTTGCATGAGTCCATCTGTAGTCTGTTTAAAGCACCGAGCCTTTTAAATTGCACACTGATAAAGAAATATATTTTGCAGCTATAAGCACAGTTACAGATAACTTATAACAAACAACACATACTATTTCTGTCAGATTGTAACATATATTTACAAAGTTTTCCTTCATTACAGATATGAATGATGACTTCTACAAAATACCTCTCTCTGTCCCTTTCTCACATAACTGAATTACTACAATTGTTATATAGAGTGCTAGTCACGCACATAGGTGTTATTTCCTCTTGGTACGTTTTTTGGCCTTGTGTGGTAAGTCACATAATGTCTGTTTTTAGACTTTTCTATTGTCCTGTCAGCAGTTCCGCTGATGTAAAAATGCACAAATGCATGCAATCAGAATAACAGAAATATGAACGGAGACATCTGTTCCGTTCCTTCTGAAAAACATCATGTATTGCTGAGTTTATAAAAAAGGATGTCTGTTAATAGATATTTGTTTTGCAAACATGAGAAAATCATATAATACTTGCTTTCCAATATTGCTTTGTTAGGCATTTTCTTTTTGATGCTGTGAAGAGAAGCCTGTCTGTTA
Organism: Protopterus annectens; assembly: GCF_019279795.1. Lineage (NCBI taxonomy): Eukaryota > Metazoa > Chordata > Ceratodontiformes > Protopteridae > Protopterus > Protopterus annectens. The sequence goes on along the minus strand of NC_056727.1, from coordinate 1,037,237,354 downwards.
TGCATATAGTATGAATGCACATTTTACATTGCTATTCAAGCAAACTTTTTATTCTATGCTTTATCTTTCAGCACATTTACAACAGAATTAATTTCAACCTTATATACATAATATCTAACAATTTGCACCTTCATATGTGACATACAATGCATTTATGATGATAACACAACTATTTTATCTGAAGTTTTACATGCAAGTATACTTCCTAACAACTACAAACTATAACTGCAGATTGCTCAAAGTAGTCCTTGCAATTGCACACATGCTTGGTCCAATTTATACAAATTAAAGTTAACAGTAGGGCATTTATGCCACTTGTGTAGAATTTAGTTTCTGTAATACTATTAAAGAATTGCAGTATTTTCCACTTGTTATTCATGGTATTTGAACCCACAACCTCTGACTACAGTCTTACAACTGATTCCTACAGTTGAATAAATGAAAAGTGCTGGTAGGCAGAGTATCACAGGTACAAATCACTCCAGTGATGATGAAACCACAAATATTTTAATGGTAAAATACACAAATTAACTATCCTAAAACATTTTTTTAAGTACAAGCACTTTTGTATGCATTAAGCTTTTGAAAATTTTTTTTGTCATGTGAATACTTAATACATGAATTTAAAATGACTTGGTTTTAACCTTTTTCTTCATTTTTTCCTATTTATAACTTCTTATGATATAAGTATGTGACTAGTAACTTTTAATCACAAAGCCTCAGTTGTATTTAAGTTGTATTAGTTTTAAATGTGATTCAGTCACTAAGAGGTTAATTAATGTTCGTTTCTCAGTGTTGCTCAGCTAGCTTCCCTCCCCCTTTTTACCCAATTAGAGTGTTTTTACATGTATATAATGGTTGTCTCACATTTTAATGGTGTCTGATGAAGTTAACACTTGTTTAACGAAAGCACTCACGTTTATACTTGTTCATTTGTGGATTTTACCATTAAAATATTTGTGGTTTCATCATCACTAGAGTGATTTGTGCCTGTGATACTCTGCCTGCCAGCACTTTTCATTTATTCAGTTTGTTTGCCTGTTTTTTTTTTTTTTATTATTCCTACAGTTGGTTTCTGCTACAGACCAATGCATGCTTTTACAGTTAGGCTATGTATGCTTACTTTGCTAATACTGTATAGAAAAGAAAACATTTCTTTAAACTTTAAAGCTACAATAATACTACTCTTGTTTTGCATACATACCACTTGTTTCCCCTCAGTCTCTCTAGATTCTCAGCATAGGCCTGCCTATTTGCATCTATTTCAGAATCAGATGTGAAAAGAAAAGAACAGAAGAGTATTATACATACCAGTCTTGCCTATATTTAGCTTTACATGTGTTATAAATTCTCTTTATTAACAAACATACACAACTGTGGGTTGTTGCTAGTTTGAAACTCATCCAACCACTGATTAAGTGTATCCCTCTTGCACCTTTTTAGGTTGTTAAAGTGGTGTCTACACTGTTTTCCAGTATGTAGGATGCCAGTCGCACAGGACACAGCCTTGGCCAGGTTATTCCAAGCATCTGACTTGTACAGGGAGCCAGAATAGTCCCCCTGCAGAAGCCTTTGGCTATGGTGCTTTGCCAGGAACCCAGTAATTATTTTGGACTCATGAGCACTCCACTTCTGCACCCTAACTTGAGCACCTTCCTTTTCAACACCAGACATGGCTACAAATAATGATTTCCTGACAATTCCTGTCATCCTGTTAACTTGTACTGTGCAAACCCGAGCAATGATGCCAACTATGTCTGTGTGATGTTAAGTGGAGAACAGTAGTGCCAAACAGAGAGGAAAGCAATTTTCAAAACTGGAAGGTTAATCTGACACTTTACATTAGTATGAGGGGTGTCTGATGATGTAACTTGTAGGTGATTTAACTTTGCAGATATGCAGTGGGGGCATACATTTCATGACCTGACACATTTGTTTGGCTTAATTACTGCTAAAACTGATTTTTACAGTGTGAGATTCAAGCCTACACATAAGGGACAACACATTTTCTTCCACAGTAGTGATTTTCCAACTTAGCCACAGAAGAAGTGCTTTCCAGACATAGTTATGAATCAGTTATAAATAAGGATTACAGATTGAGGTGTTAATCATGTATGTGTGTGACCTGACAAGGTCTTTGCATATACATTTGTGTATGTGTCTTATTTAAGTATGAAGGCCATCCAAGTCCAGATAGCAGAATTATGCTTACAGAAACATATTGTACAGTATACCCTCAGTCATACATCTGAACCTTCAAAACACAGTAAGGGTATCTTATCCTTCATACATATAATTTATATCAGGTCCACTATTTATAATTATGTGTAGATTTTTATAAGTGATATTTAACATAATGTGACATGGAACGACAGTGAAAATGTCTGGAATTTCCTGTATTAGAATGCAAGATATGGCAGCCCTTCACGTACACCTGTTTCTACAGGAATATTGAATTAATATTTTCTTGTTCATTACTATAAACTGTACTGTCACAACAGTAAAAATATGTTGCACTTCCTGTAATAAAACCCAGGACCATTTGCATTACAGTCCTACACTTACACCTACTGCCATAGAAGTAGATAACTTCTATGTGGTAATTGCCACACAATGCCACTTAGCAGAGTAGCACGCTGGAAAGCAATTGCAACAATGTATCCTTTTTGACATTTGGAATGTCTATGTACTGTCTGCATGTATTCTGCCTGCTTCCTGTATGGTCCAGGTTTCCGCACTGCTAAGTGTCGTGCAAACAAGATAAGCAAATCTAAACATGACATTTATTGTGTTTCAGTGTTGTCCATGTTTCTACTAAGCCATGCACTGTGCAAACACTGGCATTAAAATATTAAAAAAAGGAAAATTATGAGAAAGGAAGAAAATAAATCCATTAAACAACACTACAAAAATGTATGTGGTATACATGAAATATTTTTACACAGGTCTGGATGTGAACTCTCACTCCAATGAACCTTGAAAACATGTAAGGGTGTCTTATCCCTTTTTGCCACCAAAACATCATTGTAGCAGAGAATAAAAATCATTGTGTATACAAGCAATTGCAACATCATCCATAGTATTAACAAAACATATGACAGTTGTTTGTGCATGTTTTAATTTCAGATATACTACACTGAGTGATCACATAACCATTTATGTCTATTGCTTGCATAAATGCAGCTCTGTCTTATCACTCTGTGTTTGTCACTCATCCGTGTCTTATCTGACCAGTAATCTGAGACATGCAGTCAGTCAGGCATTCTGTATCATTGTCCTTAAAATGTGTGAGGATATTAAATTGCAATAATATAAAGTTGTGAAGAAGTGAAGGGAAGGTTGGATCTTACTGAACAGAAACTGTGAAATGTGTGCTGCTTACTTACATTTAAAACCTTGATACAATTGCTTCTACACTTTGGAAGTCTAACCTGTCTGACACACCCACTGGAGGTAGGGGAGTCTGAGGTGTTGTGTTTTCCTTCTCCTTACCAGTAATCATTCACAGTTGCAATCCATTAGTAATAAACACTGATTGAATGCCGGCAATATGTTTACATCTGAAACACGGAGCCAAGTATTTGGCAGTCAGCAATTCTAATGAGTTCACACCTCATTTGCATCTTCATTGTGCTCACAGTCCTGAATCTACTCTATAAAAAGGGAACTGTATAACTAGGGAACTTCAAGGTGAGGAGACTTGTTTATATGGATAACAAGGAAGATGATATTATGTTGGGATTTATTTGCACTGAAGAACTCTGATCTTGATAATGTATGCTTGCATTTTTCAGTCATGTACTGGATATGCTCAAATGTCACCAAGAAAAAAAAAATATATATATATATAGAGAGAGCGAGAGAGAGAGAGATACAGCTATAGATATGCATCAACAAATGCTACTTTTAGCTGTATGCACATCTTAGAAGTTTACTGATGGTGTAGGCATGTTTGCCAGGATATTAAATTTTCTCAGATGCACAGCCTCATTAACTGTCATGGCAAGTGCTAATGTTACAACTGTTTTTCTCTTTACACTCTTCTATTGTTATTTTAGTGAAATGTAAATGTTCTGTATTGTCAGTAATACAGGGGTGTTAGCCTTCTAGGATGATCCATAGATGCCTCTAAGGGAGTGCTGGCCACAGGTAGATGTAACTGGCAATTGCATAAAGTTGACTGTTCTGTGGTAAATGTGTGCACATGGTTTTGAGACAGTGTATTTGATAGCACTTTTAGCAGTTCACTGATGGTGTGTCAGCAAAATGTGCCATTTCCAGTTGTCTTGTGGGTGGGAAAGCCAAGTTAAATCTTTGTGTTGGCACAAACAAAATTTGCTATTGTTGTTTTCCTTGTTTTGGATCCACCCTTGCTCTGTGTGTGATTGTAATAAGTTACAAGCACATGATTCCTTTTTTATATTTGAATATCTTGACTTTTTGTTTCTCCAATGGGTAATATTGAAATACTATATTTTTATGTGTTATATATAGTCAGGACTTTTATTTATGTGATACCTATGTGTATTATCCTTCTTTTGTGTTTTATGTCACTTAGGACTATGGCACCCAGACATCCAATTCCTCGCAAACTCCACTTCAGTGACCCCGAGAAGGAAGTTATTGTGGAAGCATTGGCAACATTGCCTTTCTCCTTGAGAGGGGACGTGGGGATATGTATGGCAGAATGCAAATTTGGCAGTAGATAGTGGCTGATGTAAACACAGTAGGTGGCCAAAGCAGGGCATATGATCAAATGTACCATATGACCATTGACATGATTTCATCAGCTCGGAGGAGAGTAGCTGCAATGGCCCATGAATGGATGGCTACTGGGGGGGGTGCCTGCTACAAAGCCACCACTGACACCAAATGAAGAGTTTCTGTCCAGTGGATCTTGTCCACTGTCAGGGATCCTTAGAGCTTAGTGGAAAGTGCATAACAGCATGTCATTGAAGTTGGTGCTGCTGTTTCAGGGAGGACATGTATGTCCCAGGAGGAGTTTCCAGGTAGGTTTACCTATCTCAATTGTTAATTACTTCTTGTATAGTAAATTATTGACAGCAATACTTAAGTTCTGTTTAACACACATTTTTTTTTTGGGGGGGTAGTTGTAGACTGATACAGATAACAACACATTCTGGTTGATTACACATGGGCTTGGGGTGGACGTGTCATCCAAGTTCTTGTTAAAAGTATCATTAATGGACATGTAATAGGCAAAAAGTTTTAACCCCCTGTGTTACTGTTAATTGTGGTAATAGTGTCCTTACCTTTTGCTTAACTTCTTCCAGGATTGTCCTCCATTGGGAACTTACAATCATCTGTACATACTAAGCCAAACATTTTTATGTCAGCACTGATGAACAATTGAAAGAAATATTTGTTTTATCCATATATGTGATGTAGATGTCAGTGCTGTTATATGGACTGCTATACTGTCTGTAATAGTCGCACCACTGTTAGTTTGTTAGCATATATTGGACTATAGTAGTGTAGGTATTAATTTCTTTCCCGTGTTTGTGGTGATCTGGACAGTGGAAATGTAGGACTCTTACCATGTGATGTCATAGTATCAGCAGGCTCTGACTATGATGGTGGTCAAATAGAGGCACAGTTGGGGGGGTGCAGAAGTTGAATCTGACATTGATGTTGACATTCAGCAATACCCTGTAATGCCACTGAACAAAGACAGTAGGCCTTCACCAACCCATTGCAGTGAGCCCTTAGATATTGGACAGGTGGAGGTGAGACACTTGATCAGGTTAGTGTGGTTACTGTGGCTTCATTGCCTGTTGACTCGGACCATACCCAAAATGTGGGTGAGGTGCCATGCAAGAGGGTTGTTAGGGGTGCTCGGAGGAGGTCTGTAGTCCATCTTCCACCTGATCTAGGTTTGTCTTCCCATGCCACTTGATGTATATTTAGGGGCATCATGGAGGTGCAGACTGATTCCAATAGGTCCTCCAGAAAAATGTTTAGGGATGTAGATGTGGCACATGCTGACATGTGTGATGGCTCTACTGTGTTGCAAATTCAATGTATCACATAAATGACACATTAGAATGGGTGACATCTATGATGTAATGTCTGCTGGGTAGGGACGGCATCCATTATAGTGTAGGTCAGCCACATCATCCGATGCTAGCCAATGTGACCATGCCTAATCACTTTCCCCTAATGGCACTACTTCCACTGCACTGTCAGTGGTTGAGGTGTCCACACCTAGACACAGCAGGCCATGGGATCATGGTTCTGGTATCCTCATAAGGAGAGCTCACCCAGCAGACATCAGTCATGTTCAGGTAGCATTAGTTCATCTGACCATGGGCGTGGATGTGCCAGTTCAACTCTTGGCAGAGACATCAATGAACTGCCACCTCTACCATGCACAGTTCACATCTGTCCAGCATTCCAAGGTGTAGAGCTAGTATAGAGCTTGGTTGTATTCTTGCAGACACTCACAAACCAATTTCATGATACATACACAAAAGTTACATGGTTCAGCAGTGAGGCTTAAAGTTCATTCTGTCTCATTGGCCATTTTTTACTTTATCCAAATATCTGCCTGTTTCTCTTTCTTACTCACACGGACTCACTTACTTTTTGTGTCAGCATAGACTTCTCCCCCCCCCACACACACACAGACACACACACACACACACACACACACACACACACACACACACACACACACACACACACACACAAACACAACACGCTGTGCGTGTGATGATAACTGTGCCATATCCTTGTTTTCTATCTTTTGGATTCAGATATACATAGGCTTTGTATCTGATGATGCTCAGGGTGCATAGCTGACTTAGTGCTTAGTATATCTGTGTTTGTGATGTTATTTTGCTAATTGTACTTTTGACATATTTCGGTCTTACATAATTAGAGTTGATAGAATCAAAACAGTTTTTGCATCAGTATTTTTAAGAATCTTCTGAGGGTTATGAAGTCTGAAACTGAAATGTGTCTCATTACTTTCTAACGTCTGTTTTAAATGATTTTCTAGTACAAAAGAATGAGGCCAAACTGAGGGGATTCAGTAAGCATCATTACTTCTGAGAGGTATACATGTGTGAATCTTTGATGCCTAAGGCCTATTACTTGATAGAGGACACATGTATTCACATAAGTCTCTGCTGTCACATGTTAAAGTCATTGCTGTACAAATCACCCACCTTTCACTTACTTACATTATCAAATAACAACATGAAAGGATATGCCATTCATTTGTATTATTACACAAGTCTGTTTTAATACTCAGGTTCAAGATTTACCTTGTAAATCCAGCAGTTGCTACAGTTTTAGTTCAGGGCTGAATCTGTCTGATGCTAACAGTACACAGCCGTTACATGGGTAGGTAAAGGTTGCGAGCATTGCTTGGCATCGATGTCATTATATGTTTCTGCATAGGATGAAAGTTGTATCCCCTTAGGTAGTGATTGAGTTCCCTATGTGTTGCCTCTTAGCCAATGAAAGGGCATATTGAGCATATCTATGTCTGCCTACACCCAAAACAGTTGCTGGTTCCCCCTCTGACTCCTCATCTGAGTGTGACTGTGGTGACCTTGCCATTGGTAGTGGGATGTGTGCCTCTTCCCCTTGTTGATCCTTCTGAAGCTGTTTTCTCAGGATGATGTGAAGCATGGCACAGATGGTAAAGATTTCAGTACATGTACGTGGATTGTGCTGCATGGCTCTCCCAGATATGCAGTGGAACTACGACTTCAGCAGCCCAAACACATGCTCTGTGATATTTCTGGTATGAGCATGTGCCTCATTATGGCATTCAGCAGACATGTGTGCATTCCTGATAGGTGTACTCAGTCACATTTCTAGTGCATAACCTGCATCTCCTGGTTAATGACCCTGTGGGATGTAGAAGAATGACTCATTGACTAAGTCTCTGACTTACAGCTCCATGGTTTGGGATTCATTCCTGACTGTGTCTGTGAATTTTGCATACCCTGACCCTGTACGCATGGGTTTTTTGAGTGCTCTGGCTTCCTTCAATGAAACTGAAAATGTTTGTTGATTGGCTACACTAAATTATCCATATATGCTTGAATTTACTCTGGCCTTGTGGCGTGCGCCATTGCTGAAAATGGTCTTTGGGCTAGCCAACATACTTAGTTAACAAATGCTAAATAAATAAAGGAAGAAATAAAGTGATTAGGAAACCCTGAGGTCCACAAATACTGAAAGAAAGAAAGAAAGAAAGAAAGAAAGAAAGAAAGAAAGAAAGAAAGAAAGAAAGAAAGAAAGAAATTGTTGAGGCCTACAAAGTCCATTCCAGTTCAATTAGTAAAATTAAAAACTGTAGACATCTCTCAGCTGTGGAAGTGCATTATATGAAGCAAAATATTTCAGCACTGAAACCAGGTGAGGGGAATTCAGACTTTCAGGAAAATATTGATTATATAATCATAATGCACAGTAGCATAATCTTAGCACTTATAAAATATCTGGGTTATGATAGATTATGCATACACCAGATAAAGATATTTCAGTGAAGCATCTTAGCTATGACTTGATAAATATTGTGAAGCATATATTAATACAAACCAAAGCAGATTATCATATTATCTTATGAGTGAAGCACAATATGCAAAAAACAACAACAGAAAATGCCAAACATTGCTTAGAATCGTACAGAGAATATAGTGGCTCTTCAAATCTCTCAAGCAATGGTCCCTTCTTGCTTCTAAAATTATAGAAAGACTTTAATCAATCTAAGACATGAGGATCTCGAGTAGGGAACATTTTCTAAAAGATTTTGGCATAGGCTAATAATAACATGGAGTGAAAAGTGCAAACAAAATTGTCGAAAGTTATAGTTCTGGCATTATTGCACCCAAAACAGAAAAGAGTAGGAGTACTGATACTTTAAATGGTTTACCTTTACAAGGTCACAAATAAAATATGCGACCAGCCAAAAATCTGACCCACATGGTCGGAAACTGCAATTTTGAATGTCTCCAAACACCATCATGCAGGGGGGCAGGTGCCCTCCACACCCCCTGCTAATTTAATATACTAACTCTGAGATCGCACCACAGTGAGGGAAGGGGCACATGTTTCGATCCCCACTGTAGTGCGATCTGCACTCTGAATTCACATGAGCAAATGCACGGTGACATTCACTCAATTGTGAATCTGGCAATTCAGAGTCGACATTCACAACTTTTGAAATCATACTTTCACACATCTGCCATCACAGATGTGCACTTTAAGGAAATTTTAAACAGCAGTGTGGATCTGTGGTGTAGAGTGAGATATCTCTGATAACAATTCAGACTAACCAAATACAGTTAGTGATTTGGTCACTGGAAGAAGTGGGCAGCGGAGAGTAGACCTGAATGGCAAAGGCCAACTCATCTTTTCTGTAGGTGATCTGGAGGCTGTTTCACCATGTGCAAGTAGAAAGACCTCTCAACCTCTTAATGCAAGAAATCTTGACAAAGCCTAAAATAATGGTGGAACAGAGGCCCATAAATAGGGACAGATTTTAAATATTTCTCTTATAAACTTAGAAAGTTGCCAGAATAACAGGATTTGTGTTAACAGGAATTTTTTGAAGGATATGAAGTCTGAAACTCAAATGTATGTCATTACTTAGTGAATTCAGTCTACTGTATTTCCCTGCAAAACCACAGATTTTATGAGGAACAGACCAAGACTATGAGACAAAACTCTGAACATGCAATGAACATCTGGGCAATAGAGACATATGTGTGGGTTTTAGGAAGAACATGCTTAACTAGAGGCATGGTATTAGCTTATTGAGCTGAATAAAGCATGTAGATCAATGTGTGTGTATGTACCTTTAAGAAGCTATCCAAGGGCTTGCACAAGTGTATAAATACAGAGCATGTGCAAGCCTGACTGCCATTTTGTAGTAAGCTGTTGAGATGTAAGCATGTATGTATGTAAAGTCTGTCTGTTAACTAGTTTGTTTGTATTTTATGATGCCGCTATCCATCCTGATATGTGCATCTAAACAACATACCCCACCTGCTTGTTATCTGTGTTAGAGACAAGCGACATGGTATCAGAAGAAGCATGTCTAAAGACATGGTGTTAGAGGTGGAATGGTTAAAACTACTTAAGGCATTTGCTTGAAACTGGTGGAATACAGAAAAGTGAATCATCCCTACAATGTGCATACTTTGCAAAACAGGTCAGAAACAAATTTCAGATATAAAACTTGCTCAGTACTGTTTCTTATTCACAAAATATGAAATGAGGCATACAGAACATTTTAAACAGTATTTGCATAAACTGATATGAATGACATTGATAAAAATATTCAAATTACTACGGAAAATTTTGAAATAAAGTCTGAATTGCATAAAATGAATAAAATAAGGGGAAACAACTGCATTTTCACAAAACCTGTATTTTCGTATTAAGCAAAGATATCCAAGTTATCAGAAGTGTATAAATTGTCCGCATGTTTGTGCAGTGTTACAGTAAAGTTATTTTGCAAAGTACGCCATTACAGGGCATATTTCACAGAATACAACCATTACAGAACATATTTTGCAAAGTATAGTATTTCAAAGAGTTTATTGTGCATTTGAATGTTATTACAAGCTCACAGAACAGTTTGCACATATATAATTACAAGAGCCATATCTTCAGTGTGTTTGTGCATACTTTGTGGGCATGGTAGATGGATTTTGAAAACCCAGTGCACTTGTGTTTGACAGCAATATTGCTCAGAACTAGACAGTCTTTAAGCAAGAGTATGACATTTTCATATAGGGTGCATTTTCTGATAAAGATGACTGAACAACGGCATTTATTCTACTTAATTTAGCTGGGTTAGAAGCCATTGAAAGGGAACATTAATTTGTGCATGCACCTGCTATCTATACAGGTGAAGGGGGCAACCATCATACTGTTGTACAGGCTGAGTCAAGGAAGAACCCTGAGTGCTTAAAGTATAAATATAGAGAAATGAGAAGCCCCAAGACAAATGTTGAAATGGAAAGACACTTATTTTACACAAGGGATCAAAAGCCTTGTGAAACTTTTGCAGCATATATAACTGACTTGAGAAATAAGGCTAAAATGTGCAGATTTGATGACTTAAGGGATGAGTTGATAAAAGACAGACTTGTGTGTGGTATTAAAGATGATGCTTTGAGAAAGATTTTGCTTCATGACAGTCATTTAACTTTGAATAAGGTCATTAAGATATATGAGCTCACAGAAAAACACACAAATATGCTTACAAATGAGAATAACTCTAGAAGGCACAGTGCTAAAGCTCATGGTCATAGTAAGCAGCACTTGATGAAAAGAAACAGGTCCAAGCACATTGCAGCAACTGTAGCCCCTGCAGCACTCACTTGTAAACCCCAGAGTTTTCCAGCAAATTCCAGAGTTTGCACAGTCTCATTGAAGCATAAGAGTGAGTCAGCAAACACAAAGCATGGGCCCCAACCCAGTTTCATTGCCAACTGTCATAACTGTAGTGGAAGTCATGAATTTAAAAGGGAAAAAATATTTAGTTTTTGGTCAGCAATAACACAAATGCAATAAATGGAATAATTTCAAAAGGTATTGTAAATCAAAAGGCCCACATTATTTTATAAAAAGGGAACATTCTAAGAAATGAGCAATTAGAGAGATGCAACCTACTCTTTATGTTGATAGGGTGTCAGTGCTTTATGAAACAGTCAATGCAGTAGATTTAGGGCAAAGAAGGAAGTATTTTGTACTGTTCGGATAAATGGCAAACCCATACAGTTCAAAGCTGACACACATTCCAAGTGCAATGTTATGTCAGCAGAAACATTTTCTACAGTGTGTCATGGTGAAAGGCTTGATTTAGCAATGTGTGTGAAGCTTGTTACATATGGAGGTGAAGAAATTCAAACCAAAGGCTCAGTAGTGCTTTCGTGTTACCCTGCTGAGAGATGCTACAACTTGTTATTCTATTTGGTCAAGAGGAAAGTCCAGTCATTACTAAGGCTCAGAGACAGTTTGAAAATGAGACTGCTTTCATTTAATAAGGAAGTCCACCAAGTTAACTTTAAAGATCACTACTCTAATTTTGCCCAATACATTTTTTTTACCTATGCTGATCTTTTCAAAGACAAATTAGGGAAGCTTACAGTTGTGTACTCCATGAAGTTAGACTCAAAGATCAGTCCAGTTATCAGGCCAGCACGCAAAGTTACAATAGCCATGCAGGACAGAGTCAAAGCCGACTTAGATAAAATGGTGCGACAAGGTGTAATTTATCCAGTTGCAACTCCAACTTAGTGGGTATTATACATGGTGATAAACTTAGTGGGTATTATCCATGGTGGTAGCTCATAAGAAAAGCTCAGATGTCATCAGAATATGTATGGATCCATAAGATTTGAACAAAGCACTTAAAGACCTCATCATCCAATACACAGAGTTGAAGAAGTTGCAACCTTGATGCCAAATGCCACTGTTTTTTTTTTTTGTCTTAGATGCAACGAGTTCATTTTGGGAAATTCAGCTTGACAAAAAATCTTCACTACTCACAACTTTCAGTACTCTGGCAAATAAAGATTTTTGAGAATGCCATTTGGGATACATTCTGCAAGTGAAGTCTTTCAGTGTACAATGGAGCAATTTTTTTCTGGGTATCCTTGTGTTATTATAGTAGATGACACAGTAGTAGGAGGTAATGGTTAAGCTGAATATGACAGTAACCTCAGAAATGTTCTACAAAGGGCATGCCAAATGAATCTTAAGTTCAATCCACATAAATGCAAATTCAGGCTACAAAATGTCACTTATATTGGTCATTTATTTACTAATGCAGTCCTACGACCAGACCCTTCAAAACAAATAGCCATTCTCAAGATGCCAGCTTCAGACAATGTTCAAGCCCTGCAATGTTTTCTTGACATGGTAATATGAGAATGGTGACAATAGATGTAAAAAGCCTATTTACTGCTATTCTCAATAATTTTGGGATAGAAGTGGTTTGAGAATTTCTAAGACACACTGGGATCTTTGCTAATAATAACATCTTTCAAATCTGTCCTTTACTAGAGAGAATATTGGAAAACAATGTACTTATGTATGGACATAAATATTTTAAACAGAAATGGGGACTTGTGATGGGTTCATCATGCACAAACAGTTACTCCAATATAGTAATGGCACAATGGGAACTAGATTATTTGTTCAATTATATAAATAACTGGAAGAAATGTATACCGTACTACATCTTTTGTGGATGACATATTGTTTCTTTGGGCAGGTGATGAACAACAACTTACTAATTTTGTTTATTATTTGAATAGCACTGCATCATTCCTGGAATTTGAAGTTAACAGGTCAGATAGAGAAATCACCTTCTTGGACATCACCATTAATATAACAAGGGATGCAAACATGTATGCAAGTATGCATAGAGAGGATTGTTGGAGGAATTATCTCCTCCATAGAACCAGTATGCATCCTGGACATATCTTTCTGCATGTCAGCAAAGGACAACTTCTTAGAGCATCAAGAATCTGTATGAAGAATAGCAATATGAAGATGAGATGGAACATCTAAAGAGAGATTTTATAACACAAGGTTACAAAGATAGAGAAACAGAGGATGGTATTTGGGAGAGTAAGGTTCTGAGATCTACCAGAGGTCAATCATATTTTAGAGATAGACCCAAACAGAATAAACCTGAGAGAATGAATAAGAGCATTGGACCTACTAAAGGATTAAGATATCTGCTTACTTACAGTAATAATACTAAACAAATCTGTCAGGTTGTAAGAGAAAACTGGAAGATTCTTATAGCTGATGAAGACATCAGACATATTGTTGGGGAGAATTCTCAGTTTTGTTATAAGAATAGTAAGAACTTGAAATTATTATTATGTCAGAATACATACAGGAACACCTGGATTGCTGTACATCATGGTATATATCCCTGTAGAAATTGCAAAGCCTGTGCCTATATAGATACTAGCAATTGTTTCCAAATCCTATCACAAGACGAAGTTACAGATTTACAAAATATGATGATTGTGGCAGCAAAAACATTGTATATATAACATGCTGTACATTATGTAATAGTTTTATATAGGTAAAGCCAACAGATCCTTTAAAGACAGGAAATTACTTCACTTGAATTATATCTGACTCAGCAATAAAAAAAATGTACTATATTAGCTTATTTCTATCCAAGAAGAGGTTGTCTGATTAATAGAACTGATTTTTTTGAAATCAGCTGGCTAGTTGATTTGCAGGCCAATAAACCTCTGGGATTAAATGGGATGATCCCTTTAAAACCGATTTTAAAAGGATGGAAGCTGTGGAGATGACCTACTATTAGATCGGTTCTTTTTAAATCTGGAACTTTTAAATAAGTGGAAGCTTAGTGTTTAATGAGATCTGAAGAAGGCTGCTTAGCTGAGAGAGCATATCTTTTGCATTTCAAGTATTTTATGTCTTTATTCTGCTTTATTAAAGTTTTATAAGTTTTCACACCCCACCGTGGTAGCATTGCCTGGTACTGAAACTAGTAACATTTGATTACTATCCATACTATCCAGGGTCCCCAGAAGTTTTCTATCGCTCTTTAGGGGGCGATATTGCCTATATTGAGAACCACTGGTTTAAAGGACATCAATGGGCTTCTATTATTAAATGCTCAACTTCTTTGTCCTTTTCTCCCTATTGCTGTCCCTGCTATGAATAAACAACAATACAGCATTCAAAATATTTTAAATCGACTGTCTCCACTAGAACAGTATCTTCACTTTAAAAAACTTTTATCCTGCCCTGGAAAAGCTTGCTACAGTCTCCAATTCATTCATGTCATCAAGACCAATAAATACAGGTAGTTTTCTGGCCAATTCCCTCCCCAAACTGACATCACCATTACCATCCTCTAAACTCACCCATGTTGTGATGTCACAGCTCCCTGACCCTTCCCCTATCCATACAGAAAGTAAAGGCTAGAACAATGAAACAGTACATGAGTCAAGTCTCCTGCTGTGTACTGTCAAATTACAGTAAGTAACAGCTCAAATTACCCTTAGCACTTTGACAGCTAGGGAAGTTAGGTGTAAAAGGGGATGGTAGACGAGTCAATGTTGTACAATTCAGGCTTCACAAAAGACTGCAATTTATCCATTCTTAAAAGAAGCAGCAATAAAAAGCATGTTGAAAGTCTGTTCTGTGGCATTTGCACTGTTTGTGTTTTAAGTAGTCAATTGAAGGGCATGAAATGTTACTTAAACCTAACTGACTGAAACACAGCAGTGTATGTATGTAAAATCAATGCAATAAGCAGAGCTTTATGAAGAAAGAGGCCTGCGTGATGTAATTTTTTACAGACAAGCACTGCATTGTAGGATACCTAGAGGCAGACTAAACAATCTGAATTACTTCAAGATGCCAGAGCCATGTGGTCCAACTCAGAAATTACTTATAAAAATATTTAAAAACCTGTAAATAGTCCCAGGGTGGTGTTAAAATGTAGGAAACACCAAACCATGATGAAATAAACACATTTTTTGAGTCTGTGGGTACTGTTCTCCTTTAAGCAAAAGTAGTTCAAAGGTAACTCAAATTTAAGTTCCTAGTTACTAAAAAAGTAATATATTACTATTACTTTGTTACCATTTTTAAAAAAGTAACTAGTTATATTGCTAGTTTCTAGAAATTGTAATATATTACAGTAATATATTACACATTGTAATATATTACTCACATCACTGCTCATAGATGTGTCATTCTACTGGTAGGATGATGGTAACACATAGTCCTAGTAGACACTGCAATATCTCTGTTTGTTATTTATCTATTTTTCCAAACTACTAGAAAGACTTTAGTACCAGTATGGATGACTGAAAAGAAAAAGCTTTGCTTGCATACCAAAGTGAATTACTTCTCTTACTTATAAAAGCTTCTCTCTATCAGGCCAAAGCATTCATTACCTGACATCATGCTGGAATTGTTAGGAAACTAATTACTTTAAACAGAGACCTACATTTAGTAAGATGAATCACCAGTTAGTTGAAAGAGAGGACCTACATTGTTCCTGTGGTTGGTGTTGCTAAGGTAACTAGTGAAACCCCAGAGTGTTCTGTACTGGCAGAACTGTGGCTAGATTAGCTGGTGTCTTGTGTGAATCCCCGGTATGGCACCTCCTTCAACTCTAAGTTGAGGAGCACAAAAAAAAAAAAAAAAAAACTATAGTAAACCACTTCACTTACTATACTTATAACAGTTTGTTAAAATTAAAATGCTACACAGAAAGCCCCTCAGAGCTTCACCTGTGACCACAAATACAGTATCAGCATTAATGTCTAAAGGCTGGTACTACACAACTATCGGATTGATATTTGCTTATCTTGCCCCCCCCCAACACCTTCTGCCTGGGACAGTTGCCTCCTTCATCCCACCATAGCTAAGCCACTATGACCCGAGTCCTCTCCTGTTTGGTACTTAATTCTCTAATCTTAAAAGTTATCCAGGACTACTGGTTACTCAAATCTGCACATGACTGTAAATTGGTTGTAATTGTCCAAACACCCTCAGATAGCATACCCTTTACGAAGAGTTTACCAAGTTAACACCTGGTATATGGATAATGGGCTTAAAATGAAAACTAAAAATGTAGTATTGCTATTTTCAGAAAACATCAATTATCCACAATATACAGTATAAATAATACTCCTTTACAAAAACAAAAAAGTAGTCAGGGTCCTGGGTCCTTAGGGTAATAGTTCCTTCTTGTTTGATGATCGTGTGCTGTTTTCAGGAAATCCTCATACATAGTGCAGCTAATAGCCGAAGATATTTCATCTAGACCCAAAGATTTTATTGTGCCCCTATATTCCATATTTATCAGACTCATTATAGAGAGCAGCACTCCCTTTGGGATGTACCTCACTTGACATGTCAACAAACTCAAGATCCTTAGTTTTCAGGAGAAGCTATAAGTCTTGTAGAGACTCCTGGGAGATGACCTATGCCTCACTTTCTGTTCCATTAGAGATCTGTTTATGCTTCACCTTCTACAACTCAGCAAGTTAAACATACATTCATTAAGGTTGGTTCTGAAGGAGATTAGGGAACTGCTGTTCTCAGCATGGAGTGGGAATTTGTTTTGTATATTGGGCATCACTGGAGAAAGCAATATTTGCCATGCCAATATGTTTTGTTTATATTGTGATGTAGGTTTTTCATCCATAGAGAGGACTTTGTTGTATTTCCATGACTATATGTGATTTTCTATTGCCATAACTTAAGAATTCCTTCATTTGTAGAGAACAGGTTTCACTGCAGTGCAGCGTGACTTGTGCTGTAGCTTAAAAGACTCCCATATGATACACTGGTATTTTGAATCAAGAGGGTTATTGGCCAGGTAGCAGCTAATTTAAGAAAAAAGAAAGGAATGTGCTTCATCATCATGGAAGATGGTCTACTCTTCAGTGGCATGAGGCAGTTGTTTTTGTAGACAGATAAGTTGATATAGTGAACGCTTTGTGACTTACCATATGATAAGATGCATATATGAGCCCTTGCAGTAGCTGGTGTGAGCATAGCCCAAATGACTTTTGGATTGAACAAGTAGGGTGATAAAAGCATAAACAGACTGGTGCAGAATGGCAATCTTCAAGCATCAATCAAGCTCAACTGTCTGAAAGGAGCTTTCGGGATCCTTTGGGCTTTCAAATATCTTTCTGATGCATGGGATTACTTGTCTATATGAAATGAGTGTGTTTGAAGTCATTCCCAATAATTATAATAGTAAAAGCCTAAAGAAATTAGCAAAGAAAGCACACAGATCACCATTTGGGCCCCAGATTATTCCCCAAGATTACCTGACATGATGTTGTATTACATTTACAGATGTCATCACCCCCTAAAGCTTAATTACATAACCACAATGATAACCTAGTACATCTTTTCTTAGCATCAGAACCATGCCTCTCAACTGTCCAGATTGTCAAAGAATGTCCAGATTTTTGCCTCATATTTTTGGTCTGTTCCTCATAAAATCTGTGTTTTTCTGGCATATTACTGAGGACTGCAGTCATTAAATGATGACAGACAATTGGGTTTCAGACTTCATATCCTAAAAGCAACACTTAAAATCTGTCCCTATATTTAGACCTTGTCACCCCATTATCTTTGTCTGTGTCCAGATTTCCTGTGCTAACTGGTTGAGTGGTACGATCAGAACTATGTGTTCTGAGGGTCTATATTAGAACACCGAACATTCAAAATGTCGAGTGTTCTAATATCGAACCCTGCCAATTGAAAATACCAAACATCGAACATTCAGAACTGCGAATATGTTCCTAGGGAAAAAATTTGCTGTTCCAAAACACATACACACAACACAAGCACACCAAACACACAGCAATCCACACACACCCACTTAAAATCTTACACCTAACCCTACACTAAACTATACACACACCACTAACTATTCACTTACCTTAACCCAAACCCTAACCCTAAGGTCCGTCACTATCGCACACTCACCTCACCCACGCCCTAACCCTAACTCGCCTAACCCACCCTAACCCTCATGTCCACACAATCACACACATACCTAACCCGCACCCTAACCCAAACTCTCCTAATCCGCCCTAACCCTCATGTTCACACAATCGCACACATACCTAACTGCACTCAATCACACACTTACCTGAACCTGACCCGTAAGTTTCCAACAGAGCACTGAAAATACCGAAGCAACAGAAATGGACAACCAAATTCTTTCCCTAGTAAAGAATTTGGTTTTCTGCTTCTTCGATATTTTCAGCGTTCGCTGAAAATGGGTCAGTATTAGAACACTCGACATTTTAACTGTTCGGTGTTCTAACATAGACCCGTGTTCTGAGGATTTATAAACACAATAAGCTCCCAGCCATTTTCACTGGCAAAAAATCGGTGGTAGTGTGGAGTGACAACTTTGCTGTCTTTGACAAAAATGATATAATTTTTCCTGGCACTGTGGCACAAGGGGAGAAAGTCCTCGCAGTGATCAAGATGACCTGAGTTCCAGTAGTGGCTCAGATAATGGATGAGCTGGCTGGGGTGCAGGGAAAATGAATGACATTTCAGTATGCTTATTCTAAGGAAGGGAGTGGTGGTATTCCAGTGACCTACTGTTCCCCTGCAAGCAGTTGTTTGAACAATGGCAAAGTCTATTACTGGGAGGACCTGGACTTGGCATTCCTAGGCTGCTGATGGTAAACAACTCACATATGTGAGAGCAAACATGCATTGACAGAAGATGAAAATGGTCCACACAGTGACATAGGTGGATACAACTGCCACCAGAAAGAAGATACTAGGGCTCTAGACAAAATACCCTCATAGATAATGCCCTGGATGACAGTAATTGATGAGAGGAGTAGTTGCAAAGTTGACCAGTATGGAGAAAATTATAGTCTGTCCAGAAAAAAAAAGCCACACGCTATGGTAGGATGAAATGAGAACCTCAGGAAACTGGGTTAAAGATGTCCATACCTGACAGTAGATGTATGGGTAAGCACCAGAAGGGACACATACACCTCTTTGACTGTCTGAATGATGGCTCCCTTTGGTTATTTCTTGCTCAGTATAGATGGGGTACTGTGCATATAGAACAAATGAGCATAAGACCTATGGGAGGAGGGCTATTTGATCAACTGAAATGGAACAGCACCTAGAAAATAATGTCAGTATTATTATCATTCCTAATAAGTTTAACAGATAAATGTTTACAGTAGCAGGGTTCAGACATCATCAGTAAATGCTTAAACAAGGAATCACTAAAAAATTAAGTGTGAAGAATAATAGCTTTAATAGAAGGTAACAATAATAAAGTAAGTATGAAATAACAAAGTCAAATAGCTAGCCAAGTACTTGGTAAAGGTCTTTTAGAATAAATAACTAAGAGACAAAGTCTAGGTAATAATCTTGATGTACTCCTGGCATGGACTTAGTGTGGGACATCCAACTGCTGGAGAAGTAAATTTCTTCAGGTGAGTTTTCTACATTTCTCTTTTTCAAGATACATTGTTAAGAACTGGCTTTAACAGCTGTAGTTAAGATTTAGTATAAGGTAACAATGTTAAGGTTCCTCCTTATGGAATAAAATGATATGGCTGAGAGAGGATACCCATGTGTGTACATAGTGCCCACTAAAGTACTAAAAATATTTTCTGTGTGGGAATCAGGAGAAGCTGCCAGGCTGATGACTTGCTGTAGAACACCACACCTAATTTGGAAAGGTATTGGCAATTGTCAGGTTTGGAAGAATAGAAAATGTTATTCCATTTAAGAATAATTGCAATCTTTACTAGTTTCATTCTTTTGCACACTAACACTGTAGTTTTAATGTAAGATTGATGAAAATGAAGGTCATGCTCTGAGTAACAAAGCCTCTGTTTTTTCCTTTATATTTAGCTAGTACTGTAGCTGGATACTTGAATAACACATTAAGGTTTCTGTTATAGCACATAGCATCTCTAGGTCCAAATTGAGAGATGAAAAAAAATCAGCAAGCAAAGGTGGGTAGTATTGCTGGAAATCAATTCATCCTCAAGTGCTTTGTGAGTGCCTTTATGGGGTGGACCCTGTTTTAACAAAATCTCACCAAGACAACATGTATATATATATTTATATATATATATATATATATATATATATATATATATATATATATACTTTATTATATATAGCATACATCATGGACAGAAGCAGGTTAAAAATAAAAAAGACAGCTGGCTGCACAAGTTCCTGGATAAAAAAATCTCCAATCCTAGTATGCACAGTAGTGCCAGGACTGGTAAAAATGACAATGTAGAATCCTCAAGATACAGAAGCATCCCTACAATGGGGTTAGGCTGGGCTCAGGGGGACAATGGTCATCCTGTTGTAGAAGGAAGTAGTAGTCCAAAAAAACTGACAGACCGAAAAAGAGCCATAAAAATGATAGAGTGGACTATTGAAGATAAGAAAAAAAACTTTGTATTGTTGATATTATGCAAGAAGCCTAGAGTTTCCAGATACAGGATATTCAAAACGATTAGGCGATAAATTAGAGGAAAGAAAAATACTTGCAGAAGAAAAACTGCTAAAAGCATCAAATGCAAATTTGTGGTCATTAATACAACAGATACATGAAAAACATTATATAGACCAAGAAACCTTGGGCTGTTTGGAAAAGGAAGGGACTGAGGAAGTCTGAAAATATAAAGAACAAAACCTAGAGATTTTTGAAAGGTATGGAAAAGAAATATGGGCATAGGGAAAGAAAGAGAGATCTGATATAATGCAATATTTGTGTAAAGGAGAAAGACAAAGACAAAAAAGCAGCTCCAAAGATTTTTGAAGAGAATTACAGACAAAGGCAGATATGGAAAATTTCACAGTGTAAAAAATAAGATCACAAAGGAGAAAAGTGGAATAGAAGATTAGTAAAGCAGAAGTTAAACAAAATAAGTTGAAGTTATTAAATACTGCAAAGTGAAGGATTTAAATGTACAAAATCTACCATAGGTTATTTCACAGTATGATGGAACAATTAGTCTGCCAAGTAACGAGAAACAGTCAGAATGGGAGACATCTGAAGAAGAAATATGGACATGGGAAAGAAAAAAGATTTAATATGGTGCAATATTTATGCAAAGTAGAAAACAAAACAAATAAATACAAAAAAGCAGCACCAAAGATATTTGAAGAGAAATAAAGGCAAAGACTTTCTAATATGAAAATTTTCATGATACAAAAATAAGAAAACAGAGGGGAAAGTAGAAAAGTGGATTAATAATGGATAAGTTAAAGGAATAGAAACTAAAGTTATGGATTACTTGTGAAGTGAAGGATTTAGAGTAGAAAAGCTAACTTTGGTAATGTCATATCAAGATAGAACAATGGCTAGATACATTAAGATTGATAGAAGAAATAAATTATAGAAAGTCAATAAGAACCAAAATGTGAGAAGTCTGGTAAAATAAATGAGCACAGTAATCAAGACTACTAACAAAAATTCATGTGGTATAACAGAAGTAAATAGGATATACAATTAATCAGCTACATTAATAACAGATAAAAAGTGCAAACTCAAGAAAGCCTGCACGACTCGATAAAACTATGCACACGTTGCTAATTTGTATTCAGTAAGTGACTCTACATGCCAAGTTGAGCTGCACAGACATGGTAAACATCATAGCTTGCTAATTACAACATAAGCAGCTGAACTGTATGCTAATCAATGAATCCAAGATGGAGGAGTTATTGAACAAGCTATAAAGTGATCGCATACACTCAGTGTAGGTTTTTACCTCGAATTTCAAAATGTATTGGAATACAGCCATGGAAACTACTCTACACAGAAAGAATGTTAGGGGCTGCTGTTGCGGTTGTGCACGTGTATGTGCAACAGGCCTGAGTCTATGCTGCTGCTGCTAATGGACCTCAGCAAAGAAGGAGAATGGTGCTTAGACCCCTTTTATCTATTCATGGTCTGCATGAAGAGGAAATTGTAGAGCACTACAGGATAGACAGAGATATACCACAGGAACTCTGCAACCTCTGTCATCCTTAACTGAGAGAAAGGGCAAACCAAGGGGAACCAATATCTGGAAACTAAGGTATGTGTAGCACTTAGAATATTCGTTACAGAAACTTTCCAGAGGCAAACAGTGGATATGCTGGGGGTGTGACAGGCATTGACATCCAGGTTCTTCCATCAATTCCTGAATGCTATGCTACAACATGCCAATGACTACATACATTTAACTGTACACTTGAGGACAGAGTTACAACTATCTAGGATTTCTACCATGTAGCACACTTTTTTGAAGTTCTGGGTGCCATAGACTGGACACACATTGAAATCAAAGCACCACCTGAGAAACAGGCAAGGGTGTACATAAATAGAAATAGCTTTCACTCCATTAACTCCCAGTCATGTGTAGCACTTACGGATTCATTCTGAATGTTGTGTGCTGGTAACCCTGGCAGTTATCATGACTACCTTATCAGACATTTTCTAGGGGGATATCCTGCAAGGTCAACTATTGTGTGATGCAGGGTATGCACTCAAACAGTGACTGATGATGCCCATAAGAAGTGCACGCACACACCCACAGAAGAACACTATAATGAAGCACTCACTCAAACAAGAAATATCATAGTGCATGTGTTTGGGCTGCTAAAGTCACAGTTCTGGTGCCTAGATACATAAGGGAGAGCCCTGCAGTACAATCCCTGTACCTCTTCTGAAATTTTCACTGTCTGTGCTATCCCTAGAAAAGAGCTTCAGCAGGATCACCAAGGCGAGGGGGCACATATCCCAGCACCACTGGCAAGGTTGACACAGCCAAACGCAGGTGAGAAGTCAGAGGGGGAAGCACCAGACACTGTGAGTGTCAGGAGATGTAGGTGTGCACAATATACTCACACTCTAGCCAAGATGCAATGGAAAGCACACATGCTGACCATTTAAGGGGGCACAATTTTGTTCTATGCACATTCATACAGAACAATTGATGCCAGGCAATGCTCACAACCTTTACTTACCAATGTAATGGCTGTGAACTGCTAGCACTGAACCTGGAATAGGAAAATAAATGGCTAAGATCACAAATGAATGGCAGATCCTTGCATACTGTTACCTGCTAATGTACCTAAATAGAACATGGGTGAGTTTTACAGCAATGCACCAATATGTGAAAGCACTGACTTATGTCAATAGATGTGTGGTCTATCTCAAATAGTAGCCCTCATGCATTAAAGATACACATAATACAAAAATCTGTAGGAAAGCAGTACAATTTCCAAAAGAGCATCACAAACACATATATACTAAGTACTCAGTCAGCTACGCACCCTGGGCATCAGACAAAAGACTTATTCATCCCTGAATCCAAAAACTAGAGTCAATGATATGCCACTGTTATCAATTGCACAGGGATTTGTGGGGGTGGGGGCAGGGGGCCAAGGCTGACACAAAGGTAGTGGGTGCATGTGAGTAAGAAACATAGGCAGGCAGAAATTTAGATAAAATGGCCACTGAAACAGAATGAGATGTAAACCTCACAAATGGCCCATGTCCCTGTTATGTATGTGTATCTGAATGGGCACTCAAGGTGAAACCTGTGTATGTGAGTGTCTCCAAGAACACAGCCAAGCTCTGTGCTAGCTCTACATACTGGTATGTCAGGCAGGAGCGAGTTGTGCATTGTAGAGGTAACAGTTCATTGTTGTTACCCCCTACTGCTAGAACTGGCTCTGCCAGGAGTTGCATTGGCACATCCATGCCCATGGTAAGGTGTGCTGCTGCTATTTGAATGCATTTGATGTCTATTGGATGAGATCTCCTCAAGAGTAAGCCCAAGACCATGCCCCATGGCCTACAACATCTGGGTGTGGACACCTCAATCACTGATGCAGCAGTGGAAGTAGTGCCACTATGGGAATGTGTTGGCTATGTCAGCTAACAGCAAAAGATGCTGTTGACCTATGTCTACATTGATCCTGTCCCCCTCCCAGAAGATGTTCAATCACAGACACTGCCATTCCATTATGTCATTTATCCAAACCATTCAATCAGCCACATGGTGGAGGCAGTTATGTACATCAGCCTACGCCACATCTGCAACCCTAAGCATGTCCTTGGAGGCTCTATCAGAAAATGCCTGCACCTCCATAATGGCCCGAAAGATATGTCAAGTGGCACATAAAGACACACTGGGATCAGGCGGATGGTGGACAGCAGTCCTCCTACAAGCACCCCTAAAATCCTTCCTGTGCGACACCTCACCCACACTTTGGTTATGGCCAGAGTCAGCCACCAATGAAGCCACAGTAACCGCACAGTAATTGCACTACCATGATCAAGTGTGTTATCCTCCAACTGTTTAATATCTGAGGGCTTAGTGGAATATGTATGCATAGGCCTATTAATTTATCAATAGGTTTATTACAAAATCCACAAGAAGTATTACTTACATTTTTCCATATTTTACTATACAAGTAAATCTTAAAACTTGCCATATGTAATCTTACAAGCTCCTCCTGGCACAAACTAGTCTTCCCAGACATGTCAGCACTGACATCAATCACATGTTAGTGTGAAGTTTCCATTGAGCTCTATGAATCTCTGACAGTGGATAGGAACTCTTCATTTGGTGTCAGTGTTAGCTCATTTGCAGCCCCCTGATAGGCAGCTGTTTATGGGCAATTTCAGCTGCTCTCCTCCAGGCTGATGAAATCATATCAGTGGCCCTATGATGTACCTCATCATAAGTGCTAGTGCAGCCCCCTACTGCATTGACATCATTGATTGCCTGGTTCCAAATCTGCATTCTGGCAGCCATATTCCCACGTCCTCTCTGAAGCAGAAAGGTGCTGTGGCACCTGAATGCCTGCACTATTACATCACTGAAAAGGGATTTATGTGGATCTGTCCACTTGGTTGCCATAATCTTATGTTACATAAAACAGCAAAGGCTACAACACATAAATATCATATCAAATTATTACTAATATATACATATTATTTGACATTAAGCACTGTAGACACTCATTTCAATTATTAAAACTTAAGGGTATGTGGTTGTACCACATTACATTCACACACAAACCAATGTTTGGTCCAAAACAAGGAATACCACATTAGTAATGTATTGTTTCTCACTGGAATAACAGGATAAGTACACATTTTCAAGAGAGAAAATCTCTTGAAACACAGCTTTTGTTGTGGCAAAGCACAAATTGTAGTTGGCTTCCCACCCCATAAACAACAAGAAAATGAAAGTTTGTAGAAACCAAGGAACACCACATAATTTAACTGTTATATATGCTTTCAACACAATTCTTGCAACATATCCATCTTTACAACAGAACAGTTAATTGTATATAATTGACAGTTACCTCTCACTGTGCCCACCACTCCCCTGGGGGTGTCTCTGGACCATCTTAGAAGCATAACAATCTGTGTCATTGACATAGTACATTACATTGACAACATACATTACATTTCCCTTATATAACATAGAAGATTGTAAGATAATTTTAACAATAACATTTGTGATGAAAGTTAATAACCAGTCTATCTGGGAAATGTAAATGTCTGCCAGATATACTGTCTCTATTCATTATATTCTTCCTACGCATCTTACATCTTAACCTGGTTTCTAGTTTTCCTTTGATTGTACCATATATTTTGTGTGAGTAATATTTTTCCTTTGATTGTTCTAAAAAAAAAAAACTTGACTTTGGCACAATTTCCGAATTTGTTTGTTTACCTTTGTATTTATCTACCTTGTGTATCATTTTGCACTGGATGTTTTACTCTGTAACTTTTTTTTGTACTTTCTCTGTATATTACTGCACTGCATTTATATCTGTAAATTTCTGTAGCTTTTCTTCCCAGGACTCCACTGAAAATATACTAATACCTCAGTTGGACACTACCAGGTAATCAAATGTAAATAAATAAATAAATAGATAAAGATGCCTATGCCAACAGTGAACAATAAGAAGTGCATGCAGATAAAACTTCCATTTTCTACTGCATGTATATAATTTGCTTTGTAGCATGCTATAAAATCTAGAATGTATTTGACAAATACGATCATATCTTAACATGATTAGAAGCCTTCTTTGCAGATACATCAAAAGAATAGCAGTGTTTTGTCTACTCCAAATACATGTCTACTCACCTTTAATTTCACTAGTTACAGGGTTACCTTTTTATAGGGTAGATTCAGCCCTCTGAGCATGGAGAAGATACAAATGAGATGTGAACTCATTAGAACTGCTGAATCCCAAATTTTGACTTTGTGTAGCAGGTATAAACATAATGTAGGCACTACTTCACTTTTAATTGCTAATGGATTGAAGCTGTGAATGATTAGTGTGATGGAGAAGGAAGACACAACAGCAATTCAGACTACCTTCCCTGCAGTGGTTGTGTCACTAAGGATGCACTTACAAAGTGTAGAAGTAACTTTAGCAAGCTTTTAAATGGAACTAAACAGCACACATTTATCATTTTTGTTCACTAATAGCCAAACTCTCCAGCTTTTGCTGAAAAATGTTTTTCACTGTGATATATTTTTATCTTACATTTAAAGGATAATGATAGAAAATCCACTATAGACTGCATGTGTGAAAGAAAAGCACAGATAAGAAAAGAATGCAATTCAAAGAGAAGACAAAGCTGCATTGGTGCAAACATAGTCACAAATAGGGGTTCAGAACCCTAGGCAGCGAGACATTTCCCTGTGGTACATTTGGTTGGGGATACATAGCTGAAGTGACATTCAGCTGCAGAGAAATATGTCTTTTTGTGAATTCCCTGTGGGCAAAGAGAAGCACACACTGCCTTGCCCACAGTCTTAATAACCAAGTGCATGGGGGGCAGAAGTAGTAATGAGTGTTGTGCTCATACTTATGTAACTACAACATGCAGAAGTCTGCTAAAGCATGGACAATATTCTGCATACTAGTGTTGTCATATTTAGGCTCCAGTATGCATTTTAGCCAATGATCTTCAGATAATGTCATTTCAGCCATGTGTCCCCAACCAAATGTACCACAGGGAAATGTCATGCTGATTAGGTGCCTGAACCCGACGGGGACATTGGAGGCCCATGTCCATCAATCTTGGGGGTAGTGTGAATCTTGTCCTCACCCTCAAAACTCACTGCCATCACTGTCCCCTCCCTCAGCTTCTTGTTAGAGTGCTTGACATTTTTGTTTTCTCGGCATTCCAACGAGCATCTTCCCTATACGGCTGAGGCATGTACCAGTGACACCTTCTATGACCTCATGCATCATGCTTGGCATCTCCTGGTGAGTGAAAAAATCACCACCTTCACTGATACTCCCAAGGGGTGCTACTTAACCAGCTGCTGGAGCAATGCTACCTGATGTTGAGGGCCCAAGTAGTGTAGGGCTGCAGAGGCTGTACTGCCAGGTTGCATCTCAGATGTACTGGGTGTCAGTGCAGCAGCCATTGCAGGTGTGGTAGGCCTACCTCCCTGTGCTGGAAATCATTCTGTCGGTTGTCAGAAAATTATAACATTAGAACACTATGATCACACATATAAAAAAGAGAGAGATAAGGGGTTGGATAAGAGAAAAAAATATATAAAATATAATTAGAACCATCATATGTTACATACAAAAGTGGGTGTATATCACATTACCAAAACCACAAAAGGTCACATACCTCTTCATCAACTCCTGTTTATCAAATGTGAATCTGTCGATCAGTCACTGATGCAAAAATCTTTCCCACGCTAAGTAACATGTTGGCCAAGCTACCTATTGCAATAAAATCAGAAAAATGTAAAACCCAACCTGTTGGGGGGCTAATCCCCCCCACACACTCTTCCTAAATATATATACCAACTCTGAGATCGCACTACAGTAGGGAAAAGGGCAAATTCTCGATGATGGCCCACTTGTTACTTACCATGGGAAACAGTTTGTGGAAACAGTCATTCGACGGATTCAGAGTTTGACAAAAAGTGGTCAACGAAGAAGCATTTGACCTTTTGTGGTTTTGACAGTCTGATATAGACCCACAATAAATTACTACAATACAAATATATTTTTGCTTTTATGTTAATTAAAGTTATTAAAAATACAAAATAGGACTGAGAATTCCAAATAATCCTTGCAATATGCATATACTGGCATATATGCCATTAAAAATAATAGAGATTAAGTTAACAACATGGCATTTATGACACTTTTTTTTTAATCGTCTTTAATATTTTTTTATTGTTTTTCTGTGTACTTGTTACTTGTGGTATATGAATGCGCAACATATGAATACACTATTACAACTGACTCCTACAATTACCTTGAGCTACAGAATGGAGCATTCATGCTTGATTTTACAGTTAAGATATGCATGCTTAATTTGCTATTAATGCTGCATACATACCCTTTGCTTCCCTCAGTCTTTCTAAGCATTCAGCAATGGCTTCCCTGTTCACTGAAATCTCCTATGCAGCTGTAAAATAAAGAGGAGAGAAAAAGAGAAGAGCGTTATGCAAACCAGTCTTGGCTATCTCCAGCTTTGTATATCATTTAAAGTATATTTTTATGTATACTTACTCAAATGTGGGATGTCAGTAGTTCTAAACTCATCCAGCCACTGGTTGAGCTGCACTTGCTTGCACCTTTTCAGATTATTGAAGAGGTGCCTGCATTGCTCCCCAGTGCATGTAATGCCAGTCACACTGGAGACACACTTGGCAAGACTATTCCAAGCCTCTGATTTATATTGAAACCTGGTATAGTCCACCTGCAAGAGTCTATGGCTATGGTGCTTTACAAGGAGTTTAATGAATATTCTGGGCTCTTCTGCACCCTATCTTTGAGCTGTAAATTGGGCACCTTGCTTCCTAGCTCCTGCTATGTCCATACAGGTCATACAACAGTTAAAGTGTCTTTTCTTCCAATTTGTGATATGTTTTATGGCTAATGCACAAACCTGTACAACTATGCCAACTGTGTTCATGCAATGTTAAGTGGAGAGAAATAATACCAAACAGAGAGGAATGCAGTTTATGCAATAGGAATGGTAATATGACAGCTTGCATTAGTTTATGGGCTGTATGGTACTATACCTGTTAGATGACTTAACCTTTCATACTTGTACTGGGGTGTGCACATTTTATGACATGACACACTTTTTGTGTGGCTTTACATACCTTATATATAACAGAGAATACATATACTTCCATATATTTTTTCCTCCTTGCTACAGAAGAATTTTTGTAATGTATGGTCCTTAAGTATATAGACACATTAAAGAGTGAGTGATTAACCATGTACGTGTGTGACCTGACAAAGTCCTGGTTTATACATTCATGTGTATATAACTATCGTTGAAGTGTCAAATCCTTCCCAAGGCAGAAAAGACACTTCTAATTGGAGAAACGTAATTGTCAGTATACCCTCAGCCACACATATAATTTATATGATATCCACTGCTATACATTGTTATTGTTATGTATAATTATCTTTATGCTGTTCTTTACTTTTAAAAATTATAACAGCATTAAAAATATTTGGAGTATGTTAGATTAGAATCCTGGATCACCTGTTTTGTGGCCATGAATTTATACCAGTTGCCACAGGGAAAGCTTGGCAGCTGCTATATTTTTTACACTCATTACTTTCCAGAGAGTTCATTGCCTGTAAGGACTTTTTGTCAGACATACTCATCATTAGTTATATAGACACATTAAAGAGTTGAGTGGTTAACCACATATGTGTGTGACATGAAAGTTCAGAAAATTAATATTTAATTGTAGAACCATAATTTTACTGATACCCACAGTTATATATAATAAATATGATATCATGTGTACGTTCAATCCGCCTACTATGAATAATTATTTTTATGTAGAATTATTTTTATATTGTTCATTTTTATATAAATTGGAGTGGACCAGCATTAAAGTTTGCTGGATTTGAACCCTCACTTACCTGTATTGTGGCCATTAATTTCCATCTGTTGCCAGAGAGAATGCTACAATTCAGGTGTATCTTTTACAGTCATTATTGTGTATGAGTGCTGACTGTTTAGCATGTTTGTGCAATGGAAGGCAACACATGTTATAGTGCAAATTTTTAGAAACTGAAAATGTCTCTTTACTATCTGCAGGTGCTGAGGAAGCTTGCAGACTGTTGTTCAACATCTTAGCATGTTTGTGTGATGGAAAGAAAAAGATTTGACAACATATCTTTTTGAAATTGACAATGTCTCATTATCTGTAGGTGTTGTGTATGCATGCTGACCACAGCACAATGCCACTTAGAGTATTTGTGCAGTGGAAGGCAAAAGATGTATCTTTTTTTAACTGACAAATGTCTCCTTATTGCCTGCAGCATTACATCAAGTTTTTGCACAGGACAGCAATGCACAAATGAGACAGGCAAAGCCTAATGGACATTATTATTGTAAAAGTTGTTGATTAATTTTTATCATAAAAAGAAGAATGTGGAACTTGAACCACGAGCTACATATCCTATGTGCTGTGTGCTTCAGTGTGTTTACCAGGTGTGCTACACAGACAGTTGACTAACAGCTCTAATGTACCTATCTTATCATAGAAGCAACTTCCATTAATTGTAAAATATTTATCCATTTCACCATATTTGCAATAAGCAGCGAGTCATGCAAATATTAATATTTAAAAAAAAAAATAAAACAACAATGCAAAATACACATTAACCATTTTTACATAATGCCTAATTTGAACTATAATACTAATGAACCTACAAAACACACTAGGAGTGTCATCTCTTTGCCACAGAAACAACTTTGCAGCAGAAAATCAACTCGTGCATACAAACAATTTCCATTTCCTCCACAGTATTAACAAAACTTATAAACTTGTACACTCTCATCTGTTTGCATATTTAGTGCAATGAGTGATCAAGCGGCTATTTGTGGGGTTCAGGCAACTAGCCAGCATGACATTTTCCTGTGGTACATTTGGTTGGGGACACATGGCTGAAATGACATTCAGCTGCAGATAAATATGGCTGTTGTGAATTCTCTGTGGGCAAACAGAAGAATGCAGTGCCATGTCCACAACTTCAATAACCAAATGCACAGGGGGGGAAGTAATGTCCATGGCCTACAAGGCAACATGAGATGGCAGGCATCAACAGCAGGCTAGCCAATGGACACGTCAGAGGCAGTAAAATACAGTACACAATGGGCAGTACCTTTATAATTGGTGTGTATGAACCACTACCCTCTTTCACATTATCTGAAGATCATTGCCTAAAACGCACACTGGAGCCTAAATGTGACGACACTAGTATGCAGGATATTGTCCATGCTTTAGCAGACTTCTGCATGTTGTAGTTACATAAGTATGAGCTCAACACTCATTACTACTTCTGCCCACCATGCACTTGGTTATTAAGGCTGTAGGCAAGGCAGTGTGTGCTTCCCTTTGCCCACAGGGACTTCACAAAAAGACATATTTCTCTGCAGATAAATGTCACTTCAGCTATGTGTCCCCAACCAAATGTACCACAGCGAAATGCCTCGCTGCCTAGGTGCCTGAACCCATCTCCACCCTATCACCAGTCATGGTGTCCCCCAGCCATTTGTGTACCACACCATACAGTCTCTGTCTTGATTGTCCTGTTTGTCTGCACCCACTTCCTCACCTACTCTATTACCTGACCCAGACATGAGTATACTTCTAAATTTTGAAGTTTCAAAATGTCAACTTTCTTATGGTCGAGACCATAAGACTGAAGTTTTGAAACTTTGAACTGTTTAAATTGGGACCACCATACAGTGTGGAATGGTATATTTACTCTTTTCCTTGCTGTAGTGGATCTTGGAGTTTGTATATTTAATCATCAGGGGTGTGGGGTGCAGGGGGGCTTGCCCTTGCAAAAACATAAAAAAAATGTTTTTATTTATTTTTTTTATTTAAATTTCGGAGTTTTCAAAACTTCAGTCTTATGGTCTCAACCATAATATAGTCAACATTTTGAAACTTCAAAATTTAAAAGTAGAACCCTGACATACTTATGTCCCTTACTCAGCATTCCAGTCTTACTGAAATAAAATAAAAAAGGGCACCTGTTCTACACAAAAAAAACTGTCCCGTACATAGCTATCCACTTCCAACATGTGCCTTCTCAGCACACTTAATTCGGTCCAATTGGCTATACAACATGATTGCATTGTTGTCATCCATCTGTATTGTGATGACAGTCCAAATTTTATATGCATGTTAATATTACACTGTTGAAAAAGTGGATAGCTATGGTTCTTTCCTAATTCCGTTCTGCAAATTCTTATATTGCTTCCCCTTTTTTCTTCCCCCTGCTTGCCACCCAATTCACCACTCTCATATCTACCCTATTTTCACACATTTAATATGGTGAAAAATAGAATCATACACCACACACATAAATAGTAAATCCCTAATAAATGCCTTCACTTTTTGTCCTTTGCATTTGCGCAGATTTGGCAATGCACACCAATGCCGAGCGCCAGTGAATGGCTCTTCATGTTCTTGCTGCACTAAGGAAACACAGAGTTAAAGCAGAGTAAAGGCCATACTTTGGAACATTTAGTCACAGTTATTTGTACTGCTGAATGTATAACAAACCATCCATATGTGTACTTTTGACATAAATCACTTGATTGCTGTTTATTTTTATACAGTACTTTACTGCAGTCATTGCTTCTCTCATTTGTAGGAATTATCACAATTACTTATGTAATGCCATCCTGATACTATGTATAAAAAATTTAATTGACCTGTATTTGGACACTGTGCCATCTGTGCTGTAAAGCTAAGTTCATTGCTTTTACACCGACTGCACAGTAAAGGCTAAAAGAGCATATGTATTTCTTACACTCAGTACTCTCCAAAATGCTGACAGCCATGCCTCACCATGAACGTGTTTGCCTGACAGAAGTTGAATTAATAAAAATATTAGTATTTTCCCATTTAAACAGAGAAAGGTGTTTGCTCATCACTTAACACCATGCAAATGGGAGGGCAAAAGCTGTAGTCCTTCATATCATAAAAATTATGACACAACATTTGCAATATAAAATATGCTATGAACATTGTAGTGTCTGTCAGCTATTTCTACCCTAGTGTATATATATATATATATATATATATATATATATATATATATATACATGCATAAGTAATTCTCAAGTTCAAGTTATATTCAGTAAATGGAAATCTCGCATATGCTAACACTTTACCATCGATCACGCAAACCAGTTGCTTGGTGGTGCACTATGGAAAGAGCTAAATGGCATGTATTACAATGTTTACTACACGGTTTGTCTTCACCACATTATAATTCATCTAAAAACACAACCAAAGGCAAGGCACTTGTTGCTGACTGAATGCATATTTATTCAGACTAATGTGTGCTTTGTACCCATGCACTTGAAAAGGGATATGTCAGTAGTAGTTACTAAATGTCAAATACACTAAAAATTAAATAGCACAACTGCACTGTTACAGCATCTTAAGCTTTATACTGACAACAGAGATTGAGAATGTCTGATACATACCTTAATGTGGACATGAATTAATAAAAAATATGAGCACATGTCCAAATGGAGGGATGATAAGTCAGCAAGAAAAGGAGAGTAGTATTGCTTAAATTGAATTCATCCTAAAGTCATGGTGAGTACCTTCATGAGGTGTGGACCCCGTTTTTCACAAAAATCTCACCAAGACGACACTGATATATTTATATAGCATATATCATGGACAGAAGTAGGTCAACAATTAAAAAAGATAGCTGGGTGCACAAGGCCCAGGATAAAAATGTGCCCAATCCTGGTAGGTGCACTGGTGTCAGGACTGGAAAAAATGACAGAGCAGAATCTTCAAAATACAGACACATTCATACAATGGAGCCAGGCCAGGCAAGGCCCAGGGGGAGGATGGCCCCCCTGTTGTAGAAGGAAATAGCAGTCCACAAAAATCACAAAAAGTGATAGGCCAAAGAAGAGCCATAAAGTCAGCAGAGTGGACTATCAAGGATAAAAAAGAAATTATATATTGTTACTATTATGCAAAAAGCCCAGGATTTCCAGACACAAGATATACATAAAGATTAAGAGAGAAATTAGAAGAAAGAAAAATACTTCCTCAAGAAAAACTGTCAAAAGCCTCAAATAAAACACTGTGTTCAGTAATACAACACATTTGTGAAAAACACTCCCTTGGATTCAGCAAACTCTGCACAGAGTACAGGAATAGTGCAACATCTGCTGCACACAATATGGCCGACAAGTGATCCAGCAACGAGCTCCCGAGATGTGCATGAGCGCACCTACACTATTCCTGCACAGACACCACTGCTATATGCTAATTACCTCATTTGCTGGTGAAAAACATGCAAATGAGGTGAATTAGTAATTCAGGAAGCAGGCAGGCATCTGTGCAGGAATAGTGTAACCTGCAGAAATGTATTCAGTTACTAACTGAATACATTTCTGCAAATTACAAAAAAGGAGGCATGGCAGCTCCAAAGAAAGCATATATTGACTGTAGTAGGCATGCCAATGGCCAAATATTTGTCCATTGGCATGAGAAATAGTTGCAAAATTA
The DNA here is from genome assembly GCF_019279795.1 of Protopterus annectens. NCBI lineage: Eukaryota > Metazoa > Chordata > Ceratodontiformes > Protopteridae > Protopterus > Protopterus annectens. The sequence goes on along the minus strand of NC_056727.1, from coordinate 1,037,202,231 downwards.
TAAAAAATAACTTTTATTTTTATTTGGCCGATTTCAGCCGTTTAAGTGTAGGGCAGTGATGCCCAAACGGGATCGACCTGAAAATAAAAAGAAAAGTTGGAAATAAGCTTTTAAACCCAAATCAGCATTTTGCCATAATAGTCAATGGCATGCATAAGACAACAATACCAGGGAATAGTGGTTGCTAAGGGGGAAGGCTCGGTGTGAGTGTGGTAACTATGAATTAGCATTCTTTTTATGCAAATGAGGGGATTGATACTAAATCACAGATTTCCTCTCAGTGTTAGCTTGCACCCAACTGTGTAGGTGCAGCAACACCATTGTATAAGTATGAGGTAGATGACCTCATAAGGAGGTGTGTCATGCTTGCTGTAAGCTTATTGAAGCTCTGTGGCCCATGTTTGCCCTTAACTAACCACAGCTAAGGAAGGGGGTGTGCCTGAGGCTGCCTAGTAGTATTTACATTGCCTAAGTGGGTGTGCACGCCTCACACCAGGTTTTAAACAAAACAAAAAAAAAACAGGAAATAGCAGCTCTGTTCACATATGAGCACTGCTTATGTGCACCGTGCCTCGGGGCTTAAACGGGAAGGCAATGGGAAGGGAAAACAGAAGTAGGAAGGCAATCAAGGAGAACTAGCATAGCTGGCAGGTGAAATGTATCAGAATCAGCCAATTACACATGGAACAGCCTAGCACACTACTACTATAAACTATGCAAACCCCTTCCAGTCTGTTTTTTCCACAAACTCTACACCACCGGTGTACACAGACAGAGAAATTTAGCCTGACAAAACTAACACAATGTTAGCGGCTGCTGTTGCTCTCATACATCAATATGTGTAAGAGGTTGGGCTGAGGGTGGTGAGGATGTGAATGCTGATGGCCAACCCACAGTGAGTAGAAGGAGAAGAGTGTACAGACCCAGGGTAACCTACCAGGGGCTACATGAGTTGGAGATAGTGGAGTGCTATAGGGTGGACAGGGACATTATACAGCAAATTGTTGAGCTGTGCCGGCCACGCTTCACACACAGAACCAACAGATGGGGACCCATCCCAATGGCTACCAAGGTATGTGTAGGCTTAAGAATACTAGCCACAGGTACCTTCCAAAGGGCAACTGGGGATATCATGGGGATCTCACAGGCATCAGCATCCAGAGTACTCCACCAGTTCCTGGATGCCATGTCAGCACATGCCGACGAGCACATATATTTCCTCAACACCCGTGTGGTGTTGAACAGCAATATGCATCTCTTCCACCAAATAGCAGAATACCCAGAGGTAGTGGGTGCTATAGACTGCATGCACATACATATCAAAGCACTCACTACCCAGTGAGCAGGGTAGGGTCTACATAAACCACAAGGGCTTCCCCTCCAACTGCCAGGTCACGTGTGATGCCCAGAGCATTATCTTGAATGTGTGAGCTGGCAGCACTGGAAGCTATCACGGCTCCCACATCTGGCATATGACACAGCTGTACCAGTCATTTGCCAGTGGGGACATCCCATATGGCCACCTAGTGGGGGATGCTGGTTACACACTGGAGCTGTGGCTGATGACACCCATCAGAAATGCACACATACCCGAGCAAGAACTCCATACTGAGGCACACGCACACAGCAGAATCATAATGGAGCATGTGTTTGGGATGCTCAAGTCATGGTTCCACTGCCTGGACATATCCGGTGGGGCCTTGCAGTACTCTCCAGCTACATGTACACAAATATTCATAGTATGTGCCATACTACACAATATGATCCTGTGGAAATAGCTGCAGCAGGAACAGCATGGGGCAAGGCCACAGAGCCTCCCACCATTGCCAAGGCCATCACAGGTGCAGAGGGACTCGGAGGAGGAACAACCTGAACCTGCCCATGTAGGCAGAAGGAGGCATGCCCAGTATGCCCAAGCTTTGGCAAAGAGGCAATGCATAGCAAATACACTGACACAGTAGAGACCCAGGGAATGACACCCCTCTCTGACTTGCACATACAGTAAAAGGGGTGCCAAACATGACACTACCTGTGCTTTACCATGTATAGGGAGTGTGCTATGTGCATCCAATATAGTCAGCCCTTCAGCACCATCCTCAATACTGGCACAACCACAAGGTATGTCACTCTTCCTATCAATTGCTGAATGTAGTAGTATGTTCTGATAGTTGTATCTATGGTATGGATGTGAGCATGCAAGGGAATTGGGTGGCTGAATGGGATGGCAGCAGAGAGTGGACACCTATATGGGCAGCATGAAATCCCTAACAAATACTGGTGTCAACAAAGTAGACAGTACTAGACAAGGTGACAAATCCCACTGCAGTACATGTTTTAGCCCAAATGAGTGTCCATAGGACACAAACATGCATATCAGTGAGGCACACATACCAACCACCAGCCTCAGCCAGCAGGACAGGTGTAGATGACGATAAAGAACGGCTGGGCTATGGTCTCCAATTGATGGCAGTGGTTAACAGCCCCCCTCCACACCTACACAGACAGACTACAACAGGTCTGGCAGTTGTATGTTATTTCTGAAGGGTAAGAATTCTGAAACTGAAATGTACATCAATAAAACCTAAGATCTGTACTCTACTGATATGCCTCCAGTCTGCATGATAGGTCAGAATACAAAATGAAATGAAAGCCAGCAGAGTACCTGAAATACCAGTATAGTCAAAGCAAATGTTTAAAGTCATCAGTTGTGTCCCCCCCACCACAATCCTATGTAGAAATGCAGTAACATGTACGTGTGGGTTTAATAACAGTGGAGCACAGATTACCTGAACTGGTCCAATCTACAGGATAGATTGTTGCATGTGCGCACTATGCAGGGGTCCATGTGTTAGGTTGTTGTGTGTTCAATATTGTCTGGAAGTGGTCAGCATGTAGGCATGGAGGGTTGTGTTTTGGTGGCCTATGGCTAGTACTGTTGATGACAGGGCCATGTTCCGACAATTGCAGTGCCAACCACAATGCTTCTCAGCAATAACCATGTCAGCAGTCATCCATACTCACTGTCCAGATGTCAATATCTGTCACCATCTGAAAGATGGACATGCCATTTATGTGGGCACAGACATACACACAGGACACAGGTAGATGTACCCTAGACAGAGTACATAAAATGTAACTGTCAACTCCACACACCTTTGGAATTGTACATACAGGTTAGCAGCACATTAGTTGTCTGTGTAGTATAGAATACTGATGTAGCCTGGCCAATCAGTGTCAGAATACAAAAGGCACAGTTATGAAGTAATGACAGACTGCCTATGTCCCCACACAAGGCAGCATAAGGGGAATGTCCCATGTATATCTATGAGTAGGCTGCAAGAAGTTTCCATATCACACATGCGCTCAGCTCACCCCACCATCAGCCACAAGTTTATCACAGGTCATATCCTTACTGTTGGGAATGAGTACATTATGACCCCCACTTCTGTATGGGAATACCCACAGAATGCAGCATTCTGAAGAGGTGTCACATGCAGGTGTGTCTCTAGCTATAAGCAAGACCCTGCCTGCATCCAGACCAATTGATTAATATGGACAGGAACTATTGCCATTAACACCTCACACACTTACCCTGTCACCCCAGAGGAATCCAGTGGCTTGCAGCCTGGGAATGTAGGAGTGACAGAATGCACTGGCCTGCTACAGATGGCCTGCATCACTAACAAATGGCCTACAGTCCTCTGTCAAAGGCCTGTGCTTCACCCATACTGCCAATGTATGTTATCTGATGGGGTCCCAACTAACAACATAACACAGTCAACAGAATACAAATGCAAGGCCAAGCTGACAAATCCCAGTAGCATGCCCACCATGTCCTACTGCATGAACTGTGGATCAACCCTTAATACCACTGGTATGAAGGGACAACTATAGGGATACTTCTCAGATATCACTCACTTAATGTTAGGAAGAGGATAGAACAACAGAGTGGGGGTATAGAAGCATGGACTTCATGGAGTGTGTGAAGTCTGAAACTCTGATGTGTGCCCATACTACCCCTGCCTGCAAACCCAGTAATGGGTGGCTACAAACCTGCTCATAAACCACATTGTGAAAGAGAACTTACCAGATATATGAACCCTGCCTCTGGGTAACCTAGGTGAATCTGTACAGCTGAGAGGTATGGCCACAGCAGGATATGGCCATTCTGTTATGTCGATGTATGTACAAGAAGGGGATCATCAGCCACCATAGTACCAAGGTGCTGGACCATTTACACAGACCCATCAGCAAGTGTCTGCAGCTACACCACCAGAATGGCATGAGTGTGCAAGAATATGTAGGCTTCAGACCACAATACTAGACACAGCTTTTTTCATTTTTTATTTCCCAGGACATAACTGTGAGCAAATAAGTATATCTGTCAGTAGTTGATGACATAATACATCATAGTGTAAAACAGTACATATGTCTGAATATCTCTGCTAACACCGACCATGTAACACAAGCAGCACAGATACAATATTTATAGTATCCCACTATCTGTCACCCATTGTGACTCCATATTGTCAGCCTTTCTACAGATATCCTGCAGAAACAGGTTGCTAGCTGTAAGTGCAGAACACCAAACCCTGGACTGGAGTACAACTTACCTGGAATGGATTCACACACTCTGTACATAAGGTCATACTGGGCATGCTCCTACACTTAGAGAAATGAAGCCCATGTCTGACAACATAGTGGACTATACATACCTATCAGTTGCATATGTCTATGCACAGACACCACATTGTACACCATTCATGCTTTGCACACACATTGGATAAGAATACTCACACATATCCAAGGTCAACACACTATAGTATGTCAAACATACACACACACAGATGTGGGGAAAAGAGAGACAGACAGTGACAGAGATTTCCATTATGAGGCCAGCCCCATCCATCACACATCCAATTGGCCGATATCACTTGATGTGCTCATGTCAATCACTGTAGATATTTCTTTTGGTAGCCCCCAGCCCTATTGTGTCTGTAGTGCTTGTGATAACTGTGTAACACGATAGTACAAATCAGTATTCATCTAGCATTTGTATAGCCAGTCCTGTCAAATGTAAAGTTGTGTGTGACTGAGTGTGTGTGTGTGTGTGTGTGAGTGTGTGTGTGCTTCCAGAGGAATAGTGTATGCCCCAGTCACACACACTGCACTTCCTATTGCCCATGTTAGCACTCCTGCTGATGTCAGTCACCTTGAAATAACCCTCTTGCCAAATCTCAGTCCTATATGCTGCGTGGTGCTTGCAATACGTGTGCAATACTGTAGTGTAAAAAAATTGTTAGGTAGGAGTTCTAATCCCCGACATGGAAACTGTGAAACTGTGTATGTGTGTGGCAATGACTGATTTTGAGGCCATTCATGCTCACTACATCTCCCATTGCTCTACTTTAGCATGCCTGCTGATGTCAGTCACCTTGAAATAACCCTTTGGATAAGTGTCCACCCTGTAATCTCCGTGGTGCTTGCAATAACTGCATAATGCTGTAGTGTAGCATGCTAACTAAGTAGAAGCTCTAATCCCAGAGATGGCAACTGTGAAACTGTGTGTGTGTGTGTGTGTGTGTGTGTGTGTGTGTGTGTGTGTGTGTGTGTGTGTGTGTGTGTGTCTCTTTGATGATACCTGAATTTATGGACACTGACATTTACTACTCTCCCCTTACCCCTCTTTTAGCACTGCTGTTGATGTTAGTCACATTCAAAGATACCTTTGGACAACTCTTCAACAGATAAGCTGCATGGTATTTGCGATAACTGCTTAATACTATAGTGTAACATACTAGTTAGGTAGTAGTTCTTATCCCAAACATGGCAACTGTGAAACTATGTGTGTTTGTGTGAAAGAGTGTGTGTGTCTTTGATGATATCTGATTTTATGGACATTGACACTTACTACTCTCCCCTTACTCCTCCTTTAGCACTGCTGTTGATGTTAGTCACCTTCAAAGATACCTTTGGACAGCTTTCCAACATTTAATCTCTGTGATGCTTGTGAAAGCTGCGTAATACTGTAGTGTAGCATACTAGTTATATAGCAGTTCTAATCCCAGCCATCACAACTGTGAAACTGTGTCTGTTTGTGTGAGAGAGTGTGTGTGTCTTTAATGATACCTGATTTTATGGACATTGATACTTACTACTCTCCCCTTACCCCTCCTTTAGCACTACTGCTGATGTTACTCACCTTCAAAGATACCTTGGCACAGACCTCTAACCTGTAAGCTCCCTGATGCGTGCCATAAATGCGAAACAATGTAGTAGCAGTAGCTACATAAATATGGGTTTGAATCTCATCACTGGAAGTGTTTGTGTGTGTACATATATATGTCTCTATCTCAAAGGTTTTGGCCCCATTTACACCCAGTACACAACTCAGTGCCTGACTTTAGCCGTCCTGCAGATATTATCCACCTTAAAAGTACCTGTTGCCAACCCTAAATCATGTAAGATCAGTGGTGCATGTGGTAAATGCGTAACATAATGGTCTGTAAAGATTGTTAAATAGAGATTTGAACCTCACCCCTGGCAAATGTACATGTGTGTGTAGGGTAAAATTATTTTTGGGATCTCTCATCCACTACATCACCCAGTGCCGGTATTTACAAGGGCTGGTGATGTTTCTTACCTTAGAAGTACCTTGGGACAGCATCCATCCTATAAACTCTGTACCACATGCAATAAATGTGGTATACTATAATAACAATACATAGCTAGGCAGGGGTTTGAATATAGTACTGGCAAGTGAGTGATTGTGTGTGTCTGTCATCAGTATCCTGTGTGGGGGTTGCTGTGATTGTGTAATAACAGGATCCATTATGTGGTGGATTTTGCTAAATTATTATGTTGAGGACCTACTATATGTCACAATGTCCACCTTACAAGGCCAACAGATGTCAAACACCGGAGATGTTTATGTAGACAATCCATAGCCCTTCATGTAACAGTATGGACTGGTGACCGATATAGGCAACCCTTTTATTACTCAGAGAACACTCTCCACCCACGTCTCATACACTAACACACTGGGCTAAGCAACAACCACTATATTGGTAGTTCCCTGCAAATTGCCTCACAGATAGTAACCACAGTGTGATTGCAGTGGACTACATGCCTGTTGACCACAACAATGCCACTGACATCAGAACATACTTTGATATATTACATCTCCTGACTGAGTGTGTGTTATCCAGCAAGTAAAAGGACATGGCACTCTGTTCCATCTCCTCAGTAGCCAAGTAAATGTGTACAGTGGCCCTTTTGCCATGTTCCCCACTGGACACCTGCAATAACTGTAAAGTCTGCAAGCGTACACCACAAAGGAAATGCCATGCCTTATACACATGCCCTGTATGGACATATGTCACTAACTCCACTGACTACCCATATCATGCGGTCAATGTAGGTGCAAGCACAACCTCAGTTACATAGCCAGGTCTCACCAAATGAATTCAGGAATGCTACATCAGAAAATAACAATCTGTCCACACAACATGTCCCAGAGACCTAAAGTACACTTCCACATATTACAGAACATATATGTGTGACATGTGCACAACCCAGACACTGTTCATGTTAGGGAATATAGATCACATACATGGGAAGCAGTGCACATCACTGGCACCCACAATAGTAACCCAGATGAGTGGATGGTGAATATAATACCCACCCCTGGGGACCACTCCAGGGACTACACCCCTGAGCCACACTGGTAACTATTGTCATGTGGCCTGATTTCAAGGTATTCCCTTGGCCTAGTCTTGTAGAGCCTTCAGGCCCATTCACCTATTACACACCTGTGAAGCAATGAACCTATGGATCTCAGTACTGGCAAGTATGAGGTCATTTTCACTCCCTACACCCCCATTGCCCTACTTTAGCACATCTGCTGATGTCAGTCACCTTGAAATAACCCTTTGGCCACATTTTAGGCCCATAAGCTCCAGGGTGCTTTTGATAAGTGCATAATACCGTAGTGTGGCAAACTAGTTAGGTATGAGTTCTAATCCTGGTCTTGCCAACTGTGGTAATGTGTGTGTTTGTGTGTGTGTGTGTGTGTGTGTGTGTGTGTGTGTGTGCGTGTGTGTGTGTGTGTGTGTGTGTATGTGTGTGTGTGTGTGTGTGTGTGTGTGTCTTTCTTGACACCTGATTTTGTGGACATTCACACTTACTACCCTTGCCTTGATAAGAGACAGTGAAACCTTCTGTTCCTGTACCTCCCTGTACTAGTTCACCTGAATGTACCCAGCTGGATGCCTAAGAAAAATAGTCAAACATTAAGATTTAACCTACCAGCTCCTTGAGAAACCTTACCTTGATAAGAGACAGTGAAACCTTCTGTTCCTGTACCTCCCTGTACTAGTTCATCTGAATGTACCCAGCTGGACGCCTGAGAAAAATAGTCAAACATTAAGATTTAACCTACCAGCTCCTTGGGAAACCTCACCTTGATAAGAGACAGTGATACTTTCTGTTCCTGTACCTCCCTGTGCTAGTTCACCTGAATGTACCCAGCTGGACACCTATTCTCTTACCTTCAGATTTACCCGCAGAATTTCATATTTCACTGATTATCATCCTTGACAATCTACTCTCGTGTCTCTGGTACCTTGCGGTCTTTCCTCTCTTTAACTCTCCATACTTCCCTCTGTCATCTTTATTAATACAGCACTTTACCTTCCCCTAATCCTTGCTTCTTTTTTCTTTTTTAACTGTTCTTACTGTTCCCTACCTATTCTACTATCTACAACTTTGCGCTCCTCCCCCTAACCTAACCCTTCCCACCTTCTATCAGACCTATAGCTGCTTATCTCGGGGCTTCTGCTCCACACCTGCTTTATGATTTACTCCCATCCCCCACTGCCCCAATGTCCTCCCTCACCTTATAAATATACCCCATACTAGGGGTCGCCATCTTTCTTCTCCCACCCGTACCTGGCTGCTGTGCATCCTGCTCCGGTGCTTGTCCTACAGTAAGTGGTTTCATGCATTTTATGCATTTGCGAAGACTGTTTATTAAGAACTGACTACTTGCTTTATCCTTTTTATTTGTTAACTGTGTAAAAACATGCTTGCGGTCTACACTTTCACCGCACATGATTAGCCTACATTGCGTTGTGCACGTGGGTCACTAACAGATGGTTTTACCACCGTGGAAGTGACCTGGAATCATTCACTGTCCCATGTAATGTGTAGAGTTTCTTTTAACCTGTGTATTAATGCTTATACTAAGTACAGAACTTACATATCCAATGAAGTAGTGCTTAAAACAGTGAACTTAATGTATTAATGCTGAAACTAAGTGCAAAGCCTATTTAACCATTGAAGCAATGCTTAATCAAGCTTATCAAGTGTCGAGCTGATAATCATAATGAATTTTATATACTGAGCTGCTTTAACCTCTGAAATATCACTTTGCTGCACCATATACGCTCATATTTAGTTAGCGCTGTGCTAGTGAAACTTAAATCAGCTAATTCAATGTGTTAATGCTTATATGCCGTACATGTGAAACTTACAGCAGCGTATTCAATGTATTAATGCTCATACTAGGTGTAAAGCTTATATAACCATTGAAACAACACTCGATCAAACTTATCAAGCATTGTGCTGATAATCATAATGACTTTTAAGTACTGAGCTGCTTTAACCCCTGAAAACATAGCCCAGCTGCACAGTATACGCTCAATTTATGTTAGCGTCATGCATGCAAAACTGTTGCAACCGGCTCTATTGCCGTGGAAGTAATAACAAATTGCATTGTATAGACTCAATTTATCCATTACATCTACACCTATTCTACGTACAGAGTTAATTCAAGCATTGTTATAACTTTAATTATGACTATATAGCATTCTGTTGATAACTCGATGCATTTCTATGTCCAAAATTCATTTTACCACTCTAGTAAAGCTTTCTACACCGTAAGCGCTTAAGCCTACAAAGCGTGTTGCATGGGGGAATGTAACTTGCGGCTCTTCTGCCGCAGAACAGATAATACATTGTTACAGCCCTAGGAAAGTGCAAAGTTAATTCAACCTCTGTACTATAGCTCAATTCACCGCATTTGCTTAAGCCAACATAGCGATGAGCATGAGGATCTTTAAGAGGTGATTCCTCTGCCGTTGATCTGAATATTTCTTAGGTACTGCCCTACTCCATGTGCAAGTGTTACTGTATCCACTAAAACAAAGCTTAGAAACGACATCACATCTTTACTATAGCGACAGTATGTCTCCAACTTCTATGCTTAATTAACACTAAAGCCAGTACAAGGTTTATTTGTGAAACTGCTCAATGGTAACTGGGCCAGTTGTTTTGTATAGGCTTAAACCTTAATATCATCACACTTGTAGACTTTTGCAGTACTACCTGAATACCTCTGCCTGTCTATCTTATCTATGCTTGGACTAGCTTATTTTAAAGTGTTGTCCAATGACCCTGTAAAAGCTATATTTTAGTGTATTTTTTTGTATAAAAGCAAATGCAGATTTTCTTATCCTAGCCATTTGACTGGGTCATGAAGAGGTTTTAAAACTCCTAATAGTACCCAATATATACTGTAATCATATGTTTTGATAAATAAATAGAGTATTGTGAATTCCTGCTGAGGTAAAACATGCTACTGTGTCTTTGATAACATTTGCTTGCTCTCTAGCTCACATATTGTTTGCCTCACTACCTTTTTTTCTCTCTCTCTACATGAACCAGCCTTCTGTTCCTGTAACTCCCTGTACTAGTTCACCTGAATGTACCCAACTGGACGCCTAACAAAAATAGTCAAACATTAAGATTTAACCTACCAGTTCCTTGGGAAACCTTACCTTGATAAGACACAGTGAAAGTATGTGTTGTTATAGCTTCTAGTAAACTGTAGTCATAATAAGTTGTTATAGATACTGCTAGGTAGGCAAGCCTCACAGTCAGGTTAACCAGCAGCCAACCCCCCCCATTTAACATTTTAAATAAACTGTACCCCTAGATCATACCCTCTTTATCTCTAACTAGTTTTTTCTCCCCCTTCTCCCTGGCCTGACATCCCCTTTAGGAGACCCATTTTACTGCATTAAAGTAACTGACCACTAGGTGGCGCCTCTATATTAGCTTCTGAATATTAGTTTCTTCACTCTTGCTCATCCATATCTCCCTAACTCTCTTCCCAGTTTTCTTCTGACTCACTGTTTTACCCTCTTTCGCTCGACCTAAACTATATTTAATCATACTCTACTCCTCATACAATCTAACTCTATTCCTGCCAGCCTCTCAACATTCCTCTATATTCTCTTATCTTCAGATTTACCCGCAGAATTTCATACTTCACTGATTGTCATCCTTGACAACCTACTCTCATGTCTCTACCCACTCCGTTTGCCCTGCGGGCTCACTCCGCTCCCCTACCCTGCCTCCATTTCCCACCCGCCCCAGTGCTCCTACATTTAATCCTCTATAGCCACACCCACATCACAATCACTCCAATCAAGCTACTCATATCAGTAATACCCCCAACCCCCATTATCTCAACACACCCTCTGTTACCTCTCCTCTCATCCCTCCTTGTTACAACACCCTACCTATTGGCAACTCTCCTAACCTGCTCACAAAACTCTACCACCCATTTTCTCCCACTTCTCAAACAAATATAATGTCTACTTCAACTATCCCACACCAATTACAAGTATTATTCTTACTGTCTCTCTTACCTCCTCTAACCACTGCCTATCTATTAACCTCATATGAACAACCACTATACTCTACTCTTCTTTTCCCCTCCAAACACACTTCCACAACACCATTAACTATCTGTCCATACCTTCTTAACTTCATATCCAAACCCAGCTACCTACTAGCCAAATATCATAGACTAGCTCACATTAAGTATACTAACCGAAATGCTAGAAAATTAATAGACTATTATTGTAAGCTTCTCAACCCTAAACACAGAACACTCCTCCACTCCCTACTAGATGGGGAAATTCACCCTAACCTTGGCCCAAACTATAACCTTAACACTCCAAACTGCAACCCAGATAAATCTAGTACCCTAGCACCTATCAAACCTTCTAACTCACTCTCTATAGCTCACCTCAATATACGCAGCATTTGCAATAAAATTGCTCAACTTCATGCCCTTTTAGATCTCCACCTATTTGACATCTTATGCCTATCTGAAACTTGGGTAAAACCTACTGTTAAGGACAATGAAGTCACCCAACCGGGCTACAATATCGTTAGACTAGACCGCACAGCCAAAAAGGGAGGAGGGGTAGCAATCCCCTATAAAGCAGAGCTACAAGTTAGCACTGTAAATATTAGCCCACCTTCAGACAATAGTGCTGAAATACTTATCACTAAATTTCAAATCAACACACATAAGGCCATGAATATTATCTGTATATACCTTCCCCCAGGAAATAACATCAGTACACTCGAGAATATCCTTAACTGGCTTTCCATAAATCTCCCACAAGAAACCATAGTCCTCTAGGAGACTTTAATATAGACTGGAAGACTTGTAGTAATACACACCCAACCACCCATATCAACCTTTATGGCTTCTCACAAACTATTAACTCCCCTACCAGAGCTAATAGACCCAACAACAAAGAAAGTACCTTGGACTGGATACTTACTAATAGTCCCCATCAAGCATACAAAACAGGAACCCTCCCAGATGACCAAGTGCCCATTCACTAACCTATATTATCAGACATAAAACCAACCTAACTTTCCCTTTCTCATACAGAACACTATGCACCAAAAAGCAATTTAACCCAGAACTTTTCCAAACTGAACTCAAACAATGTAATTGGTCACCATTAAAATCTCTCCCACTCAATGAAGCAGTAAATTACTTCAGTTCTACATTCCTAACCATCCTGGACCATCACGCCCCATCACGCTTTGTTAGAAATAAAACTAAACCAGCCCCTTGGCTCACTAATAATAATAGGCAAAAAATCCTTCTTAGAAACAAATCCTGGGCAAAATGGCATTCTACTAAAAATCCTTCAGATCACCAAATCTTTAGACAACATAGAAATAATACAAAAAAAGCCATCCTGTTAGACAAAAAGAACTTTTACCTTCAAATACAACAAACCTACCACAAGGAACTATGAAAGTTTTGGACTAGCATTAACAAACTTCTATACCCAGGTCAATCAATCACTCCCAACCCACTTTGCTCCAACCCTAACAATCCCTCTCAAACTGCTAATGCCTTTGATTCTTTCTTCACTGATGCTATCCAAAATATTGCTAGCCATCTATCTCCTGATACCTCAAATCTGCCTCGTTCTACCACTATTCCACCCCCACCATTTCATTTACAACCAGTGTCTACTTCCTTCATTTGCTCCCTTCTCCAAAGATTAAAACCTACCACCCCCTCAGCAGACCAACTCCCAGCAGAATTCCTACAAAAAAGAGCTAAAGCCATTGCTTACCCTATTTCCATTCTGATCAATAGAACCATAAGTGAGGGAACTATCCCATCCATCTGGAAAATTTCCCATACCATTCCACTACATAAAGGGGGACACTCCAATGACTATTCTAACTTTCGTCCTATAGCTCTGCCATCTTCTCTTGCAAAAATAATGGAAAAATGCATCCATAAGCAACTACTTAACCACCTTCTCCATAACAACTTACTTGCCAACTGTCAACATGGATTCAGACCTTTCCACAGTACCACCACTGCCCTTCTATCCTTCAAAGACAGCATCAATAAAAACCGTAGCAATAATATTCTTTTGTCTGAAGTTTGCATTGATTTATCTAAAGCCTTTGATATGGTTAATCACCAACTCCTCCTACATATACCGAAATCCCTTTCCCTCAATCCCTACCATGAATTGGTTCAAATCTTACCTTGAAAACCGGCAACAGGCTGTATTCTGGCAAAATAAACTCTCTAATAACCTTCCTATTTCCCTCCAAGTTCCACAGGGCTCAATTTTAGGCCCACTCCTATTTTCCATTTATATTAATGACTTTCAATCAGCAATCCCACATACCACCTGCATTCAATATGCAGATGACTCTACTATTATCTGTACAGCCACCTCTCAAACTGAACTTAAATCTCTTACCCAAAAAGCTTTCAACACTGTAGAACAATGGTTCTCAAACCGCTGCCTCCTCCTTAATCCCAAAAAACTAAACTGTTACTCTTCACACCAACCCGAAAATCCACCCCTATTCATCTCACACTCACATCTAATGATGGTACTATTATTTCTCCCGACACAACCACTAAACTCTTAGGAATAACAATAGACAACAACCTCAACTTTGATAGTCATATAAACAGCACAATAAAATCAGTGAACAAAAACTGGGATCCCTTTACAGAATCAAACCCTTTCTTACACCAGTGGCTAGGACCACTATAGCCAGAACCCACTTAATCTCAACTATACTCTATGCTTCCCCTATATACACTAACCTTTCTAAAAACAACCTCAACAAACTGGCAACATCCTATAATAATATTGCTAGATTTGCTACAGGCTCTCCTTTCAGAACTCATCACTGTCTGAACCTAAAACAACTAGACTGGCTAGAATTTCTTAACCATCTTCAATTTCACCAGCTTGCCATTGTCCACTAGTCCCTGCATCAACCCACCAACACTCCAAAACTCTCTACCATCATTACACCTTACAATAATTTCGAGAACTTATGCTCCTCAAACAAACTGCTGATCAACACTTCTAGATCCAATAACTCATCAGGTGACTCCCTGTACTCTAACTCTGTAGGAAAGCTTTGGAATTTACTACCCAACTGAACTCACAACTCAAATTTCTCTTTCACTCTTTAAAAAGAATCTAAAGCTATTTCTTAAGACACACTGGCTATGCTCCTGTACTAACCCTGACTAACTTTTTTTCCTTTTAAACTAATAATTACTCTGAAACTTTATAATTTTACCCTAAAGAAGCAAAATACCATATTATTGCAAATAAAATTTATGTATATATTGGGTATTGACCATCTCTTGTACATTACCCATTGATGCTTAATGCTAATGTTATCCTCACTGACTACTGTATTTGTATAAAAAAAAAAAAAAAAAAATTTTGTTACAAATGTATTTTTTTTTTAGTTTGATCTGTTATGACTTTTATATTTCTTTCTGTATGTTTTTCTTGGAGCTTTTCTCCCCAGGCCTCTACTGAAAATGGACATGTATCCAGCTAGACTAGCCCGGTCAACAAATGTAAAATAAATAAAATAAAATAAATACTACACTTCCCTTACCCCTCCTTTAGCACTGCTGATATTACTCAACTTCAAAGATACCTTTGGACAGCGCTCCTAAGCTCGGGGGTGCATGAAATAACTGTGTAATACTGTAATAGCAATACATAGCTAGATAGTGGTTTGAAACTCAGTAGTGGTATGTTTGTGTGTCATCAGTATCTTGTGTAGGTGTTGGGGTGATTGTGCAATGACAGGACCCATAGCAGTGTGGATTTTGCTACATTATTATATTGAGAGCCTATATGTCCCAATGTCCACATTACAAGGCCAACAATTTTCAAACACTGTAGAGGTTGTTGTAGACAATCCACAGCTATAAATGTGTACTGCCATGTGCAATTACTATGTGACAGTATGGATCAGTAAACAATATTGGCAACCGTTATAATACCCAGATACCACTCTCCACCCACAAATACACTTGGCTTTTTCTCCCTTCCTTTCTTACTTTCTCTCTGTCTCTCTCACTCTCTCCCTCTCTGGTAGATGTGGAAAAATAAATCTGTTTTGCATATGCAGCAGCTTGACTTTTGTAGGTTATTCTCATGACAGCTGATGGCCTGTGCACGAATTGGAGTCACCCACTTGCTAATAGGTTCATAGGTTCATAGGTGTGTACTAGGCTAATAGCCCTGGGTTCTTTATAAGCCTAGCCCATAGGATTACCCTGGCATCGTGCCACCCGACCTTAGTTCCCAGTGCCTCTGTTGAGTAGAGCCACTGGAGTAATCCCCGGGGTGAATTTTCTATTTCCCATCCACTCATCAAGGTTTCTTTTGAAGAGGGCCAGTAAGGTGCTCTGTTTGACATGTATTGGAAGTCTATTTCATAGCCTGGTCAGGCTCTGGGTTATGAACCTGTCCCTCCAGCACATTCTGTTGATTGTGGTAATGAGGTTGAGGTCTCTGGAGTGTGTGGTGTGCAGGGATTGGGATTTCTTTAGATGTAACATTTCTAATAGAGCTGGGTCAGACATGGCTTTGTATGTCAAGCAGAGACTGCCTCTAAGTAGGTAATATGAGACAGAGAATTGAGTTTTTTAGTCTGTCCATATAGGACAAGTGTTTAAGGCCTAAGATCCTCTCTGTGAGGTACTTTTGTGGCCTCTGCAGTTGTTGCAGGTATCTAGTGTCTAGTGAGATACATGCCAAATTGGGCATTGTACTCGATGATTGGCCTAATGAGGGAAGAATAGAAGGAGACAATGACCTCTTTCTTCCTGGATGCAAAGCAAAACCCTTAATAATGAGATGTGCCACATAGAAGGTCCTTCTGACCACAGTGGCAATGTGGTGGTCAAAAGAGAGGTTGCTGTCAACCTGTGTTCCCAGATCTCTTATAACACCTTCTGTGTTCAGTGAACTACCATCGCTGTGGTAATTCATGGGGCTTGGGTTTTTCTCAAAGTGGATGGCGAAACATTTTTTGGCGTTGAGCTTAAGACCATGGTTCTGACACCAGTCACTGCTCTCAGTGAGGCCTGTCTGCAGGATGTCAACATCACATGGGGAGTTAATAATAACTCACAACTTGCAATCATCTCAAACTTTGTCAGCCAGAGTCCCTTCATGTTGGCCTAGACTTCAGAGAATTAGATACCAAACAGGAGAGGACCCAGGAACGAACCTTGTGGGACTCCACTCGTGACTGGTCAGCAGTCTAACTTGGAGTCAGCTACTTTCACACTGTGGTTTCTATCTGTGAGCCAGTTTGTAACCCATGTAGTGATACATGGGTTGATCCCTAGCTTAGTGAGTTTTTCTATGATTCCTGAATCAGGAATGGTATCAAAGGCCTTGGCCAGATCAAGGTAGGCTGTATGAACCACCTTGCCTTCATCGACAGCTCTGATGACTGACGCAAAGAAGTCAATCAAGTTGAGCAGGCATGATCTACCCTTCACAAAACCAACCTGTGTGGGATCCAGAGTTTGGAGATTCCCTTTATCCTTGTTTATTAGGTCCATGATGATGCGTTCCATAGCTTTGCATATCAGACTTATCAGGCAATCTGCTGGTATTATGATTGGTCCTTTGGGGGGAAAAGAGGGGTAAAGTTGGCACTGAATCTGTTGGCCAGTATATTGGCAATATCTGTTCACTCACTATAGGAGGTACCATTGTGCAGTAGCTCAGAGCAAATCTGGGTATTGCCATGGAGATTCTTTGCATAACTATAAAAGGCCTTGTGGTTGTCTTTACTATCTGCTGCAATTCTGTTTCACAGCTAGCTTTAGAGGATTTGATGAAGGATTTCAACTTTTTGTTGAGGATGATAAGGGAGTTTTCCAGTCTTGGGACTTCACCTTATTCTGCATCAGTTTCCTCCTTCTGCTGTAGAGTTTGTTTATGGCAGGGGACCACCAGATTGGCTTCCTTTTTTTGGAGGAGATCATCTTGATTCTCTTGGGTATGGCGAGATCTATGCATTTGTGTACATGTTCATACAGTGCATTGGTGTATGATTCGGCAGTCATGCAACTATTCTAATTGCATGTGGAACAGCTAAGGTATCATTCCTATAGCCAATTGCATGGAAACACACTCCTATAACTAAGCACTTCATGTGGGTGTTGGCCCTTTTCCTTCACTGTGAGCAAGACTTCATGTGGGTGTCTGACAAACAGCATCACAGAGGATAGTTGGAAATACAACTTATGACATACACTGTGGAGACAGGCCAACAAACAGGAGGGGGATGTTCCAGACATGGGGACAGAATGTAAGTATTGCTGTTCTACATTTGAAGTAAAGTTGGTTTAACAGGGTTTGTGTGGATATGGCTGTTTTGCATGATTCTAAAGTCTGGTATGACAGCGTTATGTGGTTGAGGGAAACTCTCACCTGTAGGGATATTTGCAGACTGGCCAGAGTTTGGAGTCTTAGATGTGGTGTGTTACTCACACATTTCCAGTCTTTAGAAATGCAGTGGCATACTCTGATGATTGCAGTCAGTAAATGGTGACATCCATGTGTGTTAATGACTTCATATCCCTCAGAAGAGATATGTCACAACAAACTCTGTTACACCAGCATTTTTCTCAGTTTATCACAGCAATATTTCAATACTGGCCCTGTGTTTTGCACTGTCCCCCAAGTCTGTCACCCTTTGTCCATATGTCATGCAGTAAGAGGTGTACATGTACAGTATATCATTATTTGCTGACATCATTCCTGATAACAAGTCAGTGATATATCAGACTGCCAGACACGTTATGTATAGTAGGCCTTATATTTGAGGACAAAACCTCGACATTCTGTTGTAGTCTGTACAGTAGTGAGGTCTGTGTATTTATGGTGATTGTTGACAGAGTGTCAGTATTGTGTAGTGGTGTATTGTGAATATGTTACTTGATCTGTGTACAGACTGTTGTAGACGTCGGTGTTCTTGGTCCTGTTCTATCTGACGTTGCATGCTGCTCCAGTTTCTGGTACCCTATCAGCATATATGTTTGTAGGGCCAGAATGAGACATGCCCTATACCACAGCCAGGAATCAGACTACACTGTGAATTGGGCCAGTATATGTAGGGTTAGTGTGTGAGGGACAAACATGGGGATGGATTTGTTCACACAGTCCATATACTGTACTATTAATTAGGCTTACCATAATGTGACTGTGACCGTGTTGAGGTTGGTTGTGGGTATGCACTTTCACATTGGTGTTTGTTACTCTGTGCTGTTACATACATTTGGTACCTACTATATTTCCAATTGCATGTGTATTCCCCCATAGAAAACTTGGGTCATTGCTGTGGCAGTCTGCCTGTAGTTTACACAGTGATTGGTGACATGCCTAGCAGCTCAGTGTATTTACCTAGTGTAATGTTATGTCCAGATATTTGTCAGATGTACTGTTGCCTGGCCACCATGTGTGTTGTGTATTTCTGAAAAAGCAGTGGGATGCTGCGAAGATGTATGTCACTAACTAGTGGGAAGTATGCGGACTTGGGACCTCTGCTCCTCCAGTTAATATGTGTTAGGACAGACAGGAGGGTGTGAATACATCAACTGCGTAAGCTTATCTACTCCAGTATTTGTGTTATATTCCCATTTTCATGGCTGTAAACATCCCCTTTGTTAGGCTTGGTCCACACGTCTTGCACTAAGGAGTTCTGTGTATACCTCTGGACTGACCAGATTGTTTCACACTGTCCACGTTTATCAGACATATTTCTGCTGTATTCCACAGGATCATTACTGTGATTTGTGTAGTGCTTCACTATGATGATTTTATGATGTCTGTCAGTAACTGATTATGTATATTTCAGCATCAGAAGATTCTTCCTACAGAACATGTCTATTGACACAATCCCTGTTACTGTAGCAACATTCTACATTTATAACTGCAATACTTACCCTATGTTCCCTTGCACTAAGAGGTTGTGAGTCATGGTGCTGAAGTTTGACTCCACTACATGTTATGGGCAAATATACATACATGCAATTTACTTGCTCACTAAAGCAATTATATAAGTCATCTCTAAAAAATTAAAAGCACTACACGCTCACAAACTCCCCTTGAGTACCTTGTTCCCCATTGGCCCTTTTTTTCAATTATAAAGGAATTCCCAATACTATTCTAGCATGTCCAAAGGTCAGTTGTCAATCTCCTCTCCGGTCCAGCTGGTGAATCTGGGAATCTTGAGGCAATGTTACAACTGCCTCATGTACACATACAACCCTCTCCTCCTCCCAACAAATTCCAACACATGTGAGAGATGCAACCATATAGCAAAACTGGAGGCTAAGCTCTCTCAACTCAGTACTGGCGTAACCAGTCAGGAGGAGAAGGAAACCACACTCACTACAATTCCAGTCTCACATAGACCTACCACGACAACAAACCAAACACATAAACACACAAAACATACTGAGGCTCTAAATAAAAATCTGCCTAAGCAGCAGAGACCTCCAAAGCAGACACCCAAGCAACCGCTACCCCAAAACAAAACACGTGCAACACATAGCTCACAAAGCCAGTGTGCCAAACAGTCACAGCCCTTAAGGCTAAACAACACACCTGATGCACTTGTAATAGGTGACTCTATCGTCAGGCACACTGACGTCCCGCTCACCAGGCTGAACAAGGAGAAGGTCACGGTGAGCTGCCTGTTGGGCACTAGGATCCACCACATAACACAAGCACTCAGGTCACTCCAGGGCAAGTACAAATATGACTCAGTCATTGTCCATGCTGGTGTGAATGACCTGAGACACCTCCTGGACTACATGAAAAGAGACATAGAGGAGCTCTCTGAGCATGTAGCCCAGGCCGGTATGACCCTGACCTTGAGTAGCATCTTACCCTCACCAAGAACGATGCCACAATATGAAGACAAGATGATCAATTTCAAAAATTGGCTTAAGTGTTGGTGTCATTCAAAGGGGATCCAATGCCTGTCAACCTGGGATGACATGCTCGACAAGCCACGATGCTTCGCTAGGGACGGATTGCACCTGTCACCCCTGGGCTTTCGTATATTGGCAAAGGCTCTTGCTACCCCCATAGTGCCTTTTTTAGGCAAGGCTCAAAAGACAAACCCACCTCCATAGGTATCACAAGGGATAAGAAACTAAGAGTAATGCTACTCAATGCCAGAAGTCTAAACCTCAAGATGCACTCGAAACTCTCCTTAGCATGGAGAACATCGATATCTGTGCAGTAACAGAAACCTGGTTCAAGGCTACCAAGAGCACCCCAGCACTACCAGGTTATACTTCATACCATGCTTTTCGGCCCCAAAACTTGGACCGAACCACAAAAGGAGGGGGAGTATCAATATTCGTCAAAGATACCCACACCTCCAGGTTGGTGGCACAGCACGAAGCATCAGAGACTATCCATGTGCAACTAACTGTGGGTAAAACTGCCTTCCAGTTTATAGCCTGCTACAGACCGCCCTCCCAAACACAGGAACCCCACTTGGCCTTCCTGAGAATACTGGAAAATATGAAGGTCTCTCCAAACACCATTATATTGGGCGACTTCAACTACCCAAACATAGACTGGGAGCATTACTCTAGCTCCAACACCCTAGCCCAAAGGTTCCTAGAATTTATAAACTCAAATGCTATGGAACAACTTGTTACCACTCCCACAAGAGGGGAAAACATACTGGACCTGATCATCACCAACATGGGGACACTATGCTCCAGACCAGAAGTGTATCCCTCACTGGTAAGATCAGACCATAAACTAATCTCACTGGATATTCACATCCCGACCCCACTCCCTGCCCAGAAAACCACAGTGAAAAACTTCTCTAAAGCAAATTTCACATGCCTCAAAACCAAGGTAAAATCCTTCAAAGCCCCCGGGCCTATGGAAATACGACCCAGACCGCAGAATCCTTTATAAACGCATTCTATGAACACCTTCAGGAATGCATGGATCATGCAATCCCAAATAAAACCAAGACCCAATCCTCCAAAGGCAGACATCCTGTCTGGTGGACCCCAGCCATAAACAAACTATACAATAGAAGGAGGAAGCTACTACATGATAGAGCAAAATCCCAGAAAGGGAAGGCATCTCTGATCAGTATTAGCAAAAAACTACGGGCACTCATAAAATCATCTAAGGCCAGCTTCGAGAGAAAAATTGCACAGGACACTAAGGATAATCACAAGGCTTTCTTTAGTTATGTTAGGAACCTGGGTGGGAATTCCCAGAAATGCTCAGAATTAGTCCAAAATGACAAAAAATACACCGAGCCCACACACATTGCCAACATCCTAGCTGACAGGTTCACTGCAAACTTCTCCCCCTCTCCCCATCAAAAGGGCAAATATCTATCCCAACAGAGTGCTGCCCCCCTGACATCTCAGATGCTCAGGTAAGAGCCGCCCTCTCCAAAGCAAAAAACACAGCATCAATGGGACCAGATGGTGTCCCGGGCTGCGTCCTACATGAACTCCAAGAAGAGCTAAACCCAAACATAAATCTACTGTTCAATCTTAGCCTTACTACAGGATATGTACCCAAAGAGTGGCGTACAGCAACAGTGGTTCCTCTCCACAAAGGTGGTGCCTCAACGGATCCTGTAAACTATCGCCCCATAAGCCTGACTAGCTTGGTCTGCAAAGCTATGGAAAGGATCATCATGGACCTCATAAATAAAGATATTGGGGACCTACAGACACTGGATCCTACCCAGTTTGGTTTGTTAAGGGCAGATCCTGCCTCTTAAACCTGGTCAATTTCTTTGAAACAGTCACCAAGGCCATTGACGAGGGGAAGGTGGTCCACACAGCCTACCTGGACCTCGCAAAAGCCTTCGATACAATACCCCACTTGGGCATTATAGATAAGCTCACCAGCTTAAATATAAACCCCTATGTCACTAGATGGGTTGCAAACTGGCTCAAGGACAGAACCCACATGGTTAGAATTGCTGGAGCCATGTCAGACTCCAAACCAGTTACAAGTGGCGTTCCACAAGGCTCAGTCCTGGGACCTCTCTTGTTCGGTATATATTTCTCGGCGGTACAGACCAACATGGAAGGACTGTGGCTGACCAAATTCGCAGATGACTGCAAACTGGGCGCCATAATCAACTCTCCAGCCGACACAAGCATCCTCCAAAAGGGCCTCATAGAAACAGACAACTGGTGCCAGTGCCATGGCCTCAAGCTAAACGCCAAAAAGTGTATAGTCATCCCCTTTGGCAAAAACAAAGTGCCCACAAATTACCACATAGGTGGTAATCCATTAAGTACAGAAGAAGTCATTAGGGACCTGGGGACCCAAGTTGATAGCAATCTCTCATTTGACAACCGCATGGCCAAAGTGGTTAGAAAAAACATTTTATATAGCCCACCTAATCATGAAGGGATTCACATCTAGATCAGGGGAGGTCATTGTACCTCTTTACTCATCCATCATCAGGCCCATAATTGAGTACAATGCCCCTTTTGGGATGTACCTTACCAGACACCTGCAGCAACTGGAAAGACCCCAAAAGTACCTCACCAAGAGGATCAAAGGGCTCAAACAGATGCCATATGCTGCCCGGTTAAAGAAACTCCAGCTCTACTCAGTGGCATACCGCCTGCTCAGAGGCGATCTGTGCCTGACGTATAAAGCCATGTCCAACCTGGAATTAATGGACATGCTGCACCTCAGAAAATCCAAATCCCATCGAGCTATGCGCTTGAGAGATTTGAACCTCAGCACTGAAATAAATAGGACATGCTGGAGGGACAGATTCATAACCCAGAGGCTCCCTTCACTCTGGAATAAAATCCCAGTCCAGGTTAGGCAGAGTCCCACACTGACTCTCTTCAAGAGGAATCTTGATGAGTGGATGGGAGATCGTAGGTTTACCCTGGCTATCACTTCTGTGTCACTGTTAGACAGAGGCACAGTATACTAACCTCAAAAAAAGGCATAGCAAAATTAATTTAAAATGGGTGGCGAAAGCCAAACACACTCTGGCTAGGCTTATAAATGCCCTAGGGCAGATAGCCTAGTATGAACCTATGAACCTATGAACATATATATATATATATATATATATATATATATATATATATATATATATATATATATATATATATATCTTTATAGGTCTAGGACACATGCTCGACTAGCATATGTCCGAATCACAAAACATCGAACATGCATACACAAAAGCACTTAACAGCGAAAACCGCTTCCGTGTATGTGTAGTTCAAAAAAAATCTACATTTCTGCAGGGGGGCTTTGCCCCTTGCACCCCCCTACTTTATTATTCTCACTCCGAGATCACACTACAGTTGGGAAAAGGGAATTTTCCCTTACCCGCACTGTAGTCCAATCTACGAAACAGGCACACATACACGGGAGTGCTTGTCAATGTTAAGCGCTTTCGTGTATGTATGTTCGATGTTTTGTGATTCGGACATATGCTAGTTGAGCATGTGTTCGGATCCCATGTATATGCTTGTGTGTGTGTATATATATATATATATATATATATATATATATATATATATATATATATATATATATATATACATACACACACACAAACACACACACACACACACACACACACACACATATATATATATATATATATATATATATATATATGTACGTACACGTATACATATATTTTATATATATATATATATATATATATATATATATATATATATATATATATATATATAAAAAACCATATCCTAATGTGTAAACATGAGTGTTGTATATACCTTCTCAGATGTATCCCACCATATTTATATGATATGTGTATATTTAGATATAAAATCATGACTGATTAAACACTATTTTCACCAACAAATAGTAAACAATTGTAGTAGTTAAAGCAGTTGTTAACTACTGTTCAGTATGTGTACTGAATGATATATTTGAACAAGCAGCAGACATTAGTACACCTCAGATGGCTTAGTAATTAAGTGCTGTGACTATAGTCTACAGGGTCCTGGTTTCAAGGCATGCAAGGGCTGTTTATTTTGTTGCTAGGCAGAACAAGGACTGTTAGATATAGTGGTTAGGGCAGTTTTGAGCAGCTTTAAGTGGGTTTGCATGGGTTTGCGCAAAGCTAAGTGGTGTTATCATATGGTTAAACTAAAATATGCTTACACCGTGTAGGCTTCACTTACCACTACGCAAATCTGTTTAGCATTTACATTTAAGCAATGCTTACACCTGCTAAGCGTAGCTCAGCCCTGGTAGCCAGTGATCACATTCCAGTCTGATAAAATAGCAGGTTAATGACATATTCCATAAGTGTATTTAATTCCATGTACATAACGTGCTTCTATGTGCTGTCATTACAGTAGCAATTGAGTTTACTATATGGGACACCTGAGTATACATGGCTAGTACCACAATCTTTTCTCTTTGTATGTGTTTCATACCTGGGAAGTATCCCAGGTTATATGCAGTCACACTTTTATGTATTTTATCATTATGTTACTTCTTTTAACAGTGCTTTTCCAAGTAAGAGTAGATTGCATATTGTAGTACTGGAACCATACACCCCTGCATGCAAAGTTGGACTCTGAGTACTGACTATCATGTTCTTGGTGTGTGAGCTGTATGTTATTAAGTATCTCTTATTGGATGTTGATCTGATATGTGGATATTAACTGTAGACTACTATGTCTTTAGGACATGTAATTGAGGGCTGTTGTCATGTAGTAATGGTATACCAATCAGTTTCAGATGTCTATCTGTCAAACCACTCATACTAATGCACAACCTGTTGGCTAGCTAATTTCTGTCTGTCCTCTGTGCAGATGTGCAGATGTCAGGTATCCTTCTTGGCTGCTTACAGGCAATCTTTTATTGACTGACAATGACATGTCTGCCCAGTTGGGTTATGAATGTTGAAGCTAGGAAACCCGACCCTGTATGCATCACATGCCATGGATACCTCAACCAGACTATCACAGTGAACAGAACATGCTTGGATACAGGTCTCTAACCCAGACACTGGCCATGTTATGTAATATATGTTGCATACATGTCAATTGGAGCACCTCTTTGGCCCTCTACAAGAGAAAACCAGATAACTGGATGTTGAATTTAACTGTCACCATGGGGATAACTCAAGTGGCATTGGTCGATCAATGACCTGCTGACAAATGTCAGGTGGCATGATGCCAATGTACCCGCATGCCCTACTCTTCTCAGCTATCCATGGACATTAACCTGGTGCACACCTAGGAACACCTGCACCTATGGACCTCAGTACTGACAAATGTGTCAGCCTGCATTACTGAGAATAACAGTCTCTGTGTGTTTGTAAACGTGTAGTTGAAAATACTCTGAGGGCCTTCTCACCCACTACACCCCACCCCATTGCTATACTTTGAAATGGCTGCTGCTGTAATTGACATCAAATGTACCTTGTTACACTCTTCACCCTATGGACTACCTGGAGCTAGCAGTACCAGCATAATACTGTTCTACAAATGAGTAGATAGGCCTGGGTTACCCTGTAAGGCCTGGCAAATGTGTGTATGGGTGTGCAGTTGTGTGTAAGTGTGCACATTTGTAGGAGACAGCATTCTGAGATCACATTCTCCAAATACAATAAACCTTGACATACATTATAAGAGATAGTGATGTTGCTGACATTAAGAGAGCCATGACAAACCCTCACCCTATTATCCCAGTGGCATGTGCAATAAATGCATATCCCTGTAGTAGCACTGATTAGATAGACAAGGGTTTGTATTGCAGTCCTGGTCAATGTGTGATTGTGGGTATGTCAGAGCATTATCATGGGTTTCAGTGAGTACAAAATCCAATGTAGGGTGCGGATGTTGGGTATACTGTCTTTACACCATGGTACCCCCAGTACATGTCCCAAGGTTGACTGTATGATGACCGCTGTCACCATCAACCATACAGGTAACCAATTACACTTTCCAGCCGAATGATGTATGTGCTGTCTGCAAAAACTATGTAACAGAATGGTCTCACTGACAAGGTAATTAACACTGCTAAACCCAGGTCTGTCAAATGTGTCTATGACTGTATGTGTTTGTCAAGTGTATATGACAGTATGTCATACTATGTATTGTTCATTAACACCCAGTACACCCCCCATTACCATACTGTACAAGGCCTGTTGATGTTCTTCAGTTAATAGAAAACTTGGGACACAGCTCACCCTAAAGGCTCTGTGGTGTGTGCAATTAAGGCCAAACGAATTAGTAGTAATAAGTACCTAGGTAGGGGCTCTACTCTCAGTGTTGCCAAGTAAGTGTGTGGGCATATGAAGGGATCTACTTCAGTTTGCAGAAAATATATGTCCCAGGAGATCATTTGTCTGAGAACTAACTGGCAAAATGTAACATTTCAAAGCAATCATCTTGTGGAAATGCATTAAATCAAAACTAGTAGTGGATGTGTAAATTACCTCTTCCCCAATCTACAGCTGTGCAGTGACGCTGTACAGTGATACTGGAGTTGGTATATAAACATAGGTGTGGTTGTTGTGGGCACAGTCATCCACATTGGGGTTATTGTTGTGCATATCCCCCTGCTTAGTGTGCCGTTATACTGTACCATTTATGTTACCGGTTTAAGTAGTTGTTAATCAGACTATGTGAGATTCTCTGCCACCCAACACCCTCCAAAGTGGGGGGTTGTGCCACCCACACCAGCACACCTATGTTTACTAACTCCAGGATTGCACTACATTGGGGAAGAGGACATATACCCTGTCATTACCATTGTCAATGACATTAAACTGGCAGAGTGATTATTTACTGATGTGATGTTTTGGCAACTTTGTCTTGGTGGAATTACATAGGCCAAAATGAGTTCACTGCAAAATGAAGTACATCCGCGTGAACAGTATTCTCTGTGTATTGCATCAACACCAGAGGCCTTTGTGTGTGTGTGTGTGTGTGTGTGTGTGTGTGTGTGTGTGTGTGTGTGTGTGTGTTATTCACTAACATTTGGTGTGTGCCACCCAGTACACTTACCATTGTCCATTGTAGAAGAGCTGCTTACATCAGCCACCATGCATTCACCTGTATACACCCCTCAGACCTATCGGCCATGTGGCACATGCAGTAACTGTTACACAGACCTGTTACCTGTGTTCAGCTGTACCTGGGATATGACACAGTCAACGTGTCACCACAGTGCCACACCCCTTGTAGGAAAGGACAGCAGACCAACATCCTGCGGACATATAGACACCTAGAACACAAACAGAATACATTATGGAGACCACAATTAGGCAGTGTTAATAACAATTATAATTCATCATGGCTGAACAGCTACACACCCTGACATGTAAGCATTAATCATTCCAGCTGAAAACACATTAAATAGCATTACATTACTAAATCTTAGTACATTCACCCTGTGCATCAGAACCATATTAGCATGTCCCTGCATCAGTGGTATGGATGACAGGAATATGGCACAGGTATCATCATATGCACAGGGTGTATTGTGGGTTTACCAGAGGCTTGGGCTGAGCCATTTGGTTGACATCATGTGTGTGGCTTAGTCAGTTCTTTATTACATGGGCTGTGCAGACATGGTGTGTGTAGGTATGGAGGTGCCCTACGTGTGTTGGTGATGTAAGTGTGCATGTATGCACACACTTCTGCCATGTGGCTGCCCTATACATGAGTTTGTTGGAAAGCTGCAGAGCATACATGGCAAGGTGTACAGCTCACCATGTCTGGCCATGGACATGTGAACTGTGCCTGACAGGGGTTTCATGGGCACTACCAGGCAGAAGCCCAGTTATGGTACTCTTCCCTGATGATGATACTTGTCTGCTGGATCCATGTCCCCCTTGGGAACAGCCAGGACCATGTGCACATGGCAGGCTGTGTTGTGGTGTGGACAGTACCCCCCCCTCCAGTGCTGGTGCTGGTACTGCCACTACGGGAGTGGCTGTGAGTTATTGCACATCCATTAAGACCTCCACCTGTTGGTGTTGCTGACCTATGTCCTCGTGGCTGATGCCCTATTCCCACCACATGCTCTACCATGGACACCACATGGTTGAGGATACCCACCATCTCACCCAACCATCTATCCATGACCTCTGCAAAATAACGGTGGGCACCTGCAAGATCATGGATGTTGTCATGTACAACAGGAAGAGTAGCCCTCTGGAGACTCAGACTATCTCTGGTTCAAAGTTCCATACTTGCCTGTGCCTCCATGATTGCCCAAAACATGTGTCTGGTGACACTTGTTGTAGCACTTCTGCCAGGGGCATGATGGGCAGCAGCCCTCCTACGAGCACACATGTACAACTGCCTGTGTGGTACCTTGCCTGTCATCTGTCTATGGCTGCTATGTACAGACACACTTACCTTAGTCACCACACTTTCCTGTCCCCTGCCACCACCCACCAACTGTCCCTCATCTATGGCCACTGGTGATGGGGTATGTAAGGGCAATGTGACTGTGTGTGGATGGGGTGAATAAAAGTGGGATGTCAACCAAAGGCACAGATTCAGCTCCTGACAACCCTGTCTGTGCCTTACTATGCCTATCATCATTGTCAGAGTCTGTATGGACACTGACATCAGTTTGCCTGCAGGAGGGACCCTGACCCACCTCACCACCTGTGAGGGGCAGACAAGAAATGTACATTAAGACCTGTACATTATGGTTTACTTCTACACACACACACACACACACACACACACACACACACACACACACACACACACACACACACACACACACACACACACACTTACAGGTGAGGTGACACAAAGATATTTTATAGACCTCTCATAACCCAAAAGTCAACATGCATGATATATGGCACTCAACAGCATGCAATGCAGCCATACTCAATCCTTGTTACCAACATTATACATCTTTGTGATGCATGAGTTGTGTTAGTATGTGATGCCCCTTCCCCTGGAACACACTGCACCCATGTACACAGTATTGCTGTGCACCTGTACAGCACCCTGGCATGTACTGTGCACCATACCTCACAAGTGTACACACCATTGCTGAATGTGTATATGTGTGACAGTTATGTTTGCTCTTTTGCTCACAGCCCCTATGTGTTTGTCTGACACATATCTGGGATGATATGAGGACTGATGTCAGTAATTAATGTCTGTCCTTTGATTTGCAGATTTCATCATCAGCAGTGAATGTATATGCAATAAAATCCAGTTACACTGACAACCTTCAAAGCATAATGTGGATATGAGGAGTGTACACACTCTTGTTGATATGCCAGCCTCTTATATGATATGCAATGGGGCCACAATACTGCATTTGTTAACATTGCACACACCTAATATGTGACATATGACCTGTGTAATCCAATGTAGTATCAAACACACATGTTAGTCATGCAGATTCTTAATGAGATGCATACAATATGTGGGTTGCATAAGTGTGCAGACTCTTAACACAATGGATTGTTGAAACATCTGTTAAGTGAACTACAGCAGTCACTATTCCTGGAAGGGGTATACTAGCATGGCTCATCTTCACTTGCCATTATTTGGTCACTCTGCCCTACAAAAGTTCCCCAACTCTGCAGATTGCAAGGCCAACTCATGTGCACAGCCCTTGGAGGTCACACAATGGCCTCACTATTCCTGTAGCGTCAAGGTTATGTCTGGCACAATTCATAACCTTTACTGTGTTCAGATACAGCCATTCTTAGCAAGCTTTGGATGTATGCTTCAGTTAGATGTTGTGTTTAAAGCTGACACCCATCCTCAGCCTTATTGCAGATGCTTGACAACTATGGGAAACACATGACTGTTATGTTGCTGTGTTCCATATTCCAAACACCATGTGTACTGGCCTAGTTCCAGCTATTGAACAGCAAACCTAAAGGTGTACACTGGCACCAGCAAGTTAAATATTGGGGATGGTGGCTGTGAGGTGGGGTGAGGTGTTGCTTGTGCACCACAAATATCTTTATGAATACTGTCTGTAGGTTTGAGCCTTGGTCACATGACACCATTACACATTGCAACACATGCCTTTGGGAGACTTTATGTTATGCTTATGCTACCTGTAGAGAGCCCTGGTAATGTATCATGTGGGACAACTGTTCCGTCTGATTACCCTAACCCATAGTCCACACTTATGCCGAATCCAGGCAATTGTTGACACAGGTACTGCACAGACAGTACTTGCTAGACATTCCTGCAAGTCCCTCAGTGTTGCTGCATGTTTCTGGGCAGCCTCCATGGCCAGTTTGCAACATGTTTTGTCATCTGTTTTGGATGGGCATCTGTTTGTTTTCTACATCAATGTTATCCCATACTTCATACACACATACATGACTGTCTGCACTATTTGCCATGGTATATGCAATGGTGAGGCACGGCTACTTTTCCCTCTCATGAGTGCTACCTTTCAGATATGGGATCCATTTCATGGTTTGTAAGATGTGTGCAAGCCGTAGCTGCCTCTGTTGCAGGTGAGTGGGAAAATGTCATGGACATACTTCTTGGACAGCAGACCATGACTTGGTGTGACATTGAGGCCCTGTACTTGATAGAAGGTGTGTACTCAAGAAGAGTGAATGCTGTCAACACATCACAAGCTGCTTCCACAATATCTTATTTGGAGTGTGTGCACACTTATGCTTTCAGTGTTTGTTAAGGTATGTATTCCCCATATTCATTCTCCTAACATAGAATTCCATATTACAGATTCATTGCTCATGTTAGGATCACATTACAGGTTGTAAAAGGTGTGGAATGTGGTATTGTGATTTACCATTGTTTACATCAGGAACAGTTGCCATTGTAATAGTGGTGTATACACTGTTGTAGCTACTGTACAAGAGTAATGTTTCAGACATGTCCCTACTGTAGGCCATTTGTCCCACCATTATGTTCATCTGTGTCCACACATCTTGTACTGACAGGCTGTTAGATATACTGCAGGACTGTTACATACCCTTCAGATATTCCGCCATGGTGACCACTGTGATGCAGTGCAGTTAACACCAACAATAAATGAACATATAAAGCATGCATTATGGGTAGGTGTGTTAAATGTGTGCATGGCAAATAGCATGGCCATAACATGGCTGGTGTATTGGCAAACCTGAACAAAACAACTGCATACTCACCAGCTATAGACTGCTGACCCAGCTGTATACCAGAGGGACCTAAATAGTTGTTCGACAGAAGTAATGTCAGTCTCCATACCTGTGGCATTGGTACATGGTGGGAGCAGCATTTCAGCACATCAACAGTACAAACCCACAATACCAGAGATTATGCACATCTGTTCATTACTACACTACAGCAACAGACTATCTTATCTGACATATGCATTTAGATACCTTACAGATGAAAATGGATAAACAACAGTGGTCTAGTAATGTTCCCTGGGGCCTAACCTGCATGCTCCTCATCCATTGTGTGGGTGGAACCCACCTCCACAATGCTGTCTTCAGCCTGCTGGCATGGCTGGTTGGCGGGTGCACCAAGGCTGATGAGGAGCTCCTCAGCGTGTGGCATTGGGTGCTGGATGACATGACCCCACCTGTGGCCAGCTGGTCCCTCCTAACTGCAGCAGCAAGTGGATCAGATCGGTGCATCAATGCCGCACCTGGTCGTAATTATGGTTGTGCAGGCCGACATTGTTTACCCTGTGGACGAGCTCATTCCATAGGGCGGTCCTCTCCTGCAGATCCTGGGCCCTGCAACCAAAGAAGTTGGCATGATGCATGATGGCATACTGGATGATTGCATCATTTTCCAGGTTTGTGAATGTGGGCAGATGTTCCTGGGACATTGTACCTGGAAGACATAAATAGGAAAATAGGTCACAGGGCATCATACGGTTGTCCATGTGCACATCAACAATGCATAATACTTGCAAATAATCCTGACTATACCATAACACTTTAAGCTATCATGGCTCTGACATCTTGCATTACACTCTTGGCCCTGACCTGTCCAGTTCCCCCAACGTTGGACACTTAATGGCATAATCCACTATTCACCATTCATTTCTGTGTAGAGGGATGACAGTGCCCATCTTCCATGTGGATGGTGTGTGGATGGTGGTATGTGTGTGTTTGACTGTAGTGTGCGATGGAACTGTGAGTACATGTCTGTGCTCATGAAGGAGGCAAACTGTGATATTCTCATGGCCAATGGATACTTGCTACTGGTGCCATCAGTTGACATTATGTCCAGGCTCACCACTGATGTGGGCAGGAGAGTGGGTGATGTGCATATCCCCCTGTACGAACGTTGTGGACAGGGTGCCACTGTTCCCACCTATCCTGTCTTATGCAGGTTGCCTGTATCCATGGCATGTGTTGTATGAGGTGTGCTTTACCCCCAGTACAGGTTGACATGTGTTACTGGCTCTGAGACTGCATACATATGTGTAGGCATGATTGCAATTGTCCTTGGTGGTTTGGATATGTCTTATTTCTAGTAATAGTTAGACTTACAGGAAGTCAACTGTAAACCTACATGCTTGCTCAGATAGAGATGCACTTGCTTCCAAGTTGTGGTCTGCACATATGTGTCTATGTGCAGCCACTATAACAACCTATTATGTGCTTTGTGTCTTGGTGCTGTCCATCAAGGGGGATTACCCTATCATTGGTAGATGATGGTTGTACAGTTAAGGTACTGCTGATTCCATATAGCTACAGTGGATATGAAGTGTACACACCCCTGTTACAATGCATGATACTTGTGCAATTGGAACATGACCCCACAAAAGCAAATGTCAAAACAATCCCCACCTGTAATGTGTCCTATAGCCTGCTCAGTTCAGTACAGAACATAACCTGTCCAGTGGAAACATATGGGAACTAATACTCAGTACAGTAAGCCAGATGAATGTGTGCACACCCTTACACTGATGAGTAGTGTAAACACCTGCTGAGATGATTACAGCATCCACTGGTATTGATTTGTACTCTAACATCATATCACATCGTCACTTGGCAATGGTTGCTCACCTTCCATGAAACAGCTTTGTTTCTGTTTCAATAGAATTGTACAGGTTATCGGTCACATTTGAGGTGAGAAACAATTTGACATGACTTTCTGTGGTCTCATTGGCATACAGCACACAGACCTGACATCCCAACAGGGGTGCGTACACTTTGATATCCAGTGTATATGAGTGTTGATATAGCTGTTAATGGTAAGCATGGACAGTGGGTCATAACACAGTTGTACACTTTGTAATCCAAACAAACAAATCCAAACTGCAAATCAGGAAACAAACGAAGGCTCAAGGACACAAATTCTCCAAAGCGAAAAAAAAGTAAAAACAGTTTTATTATTTTGCAACTAAACAGTATGATACAAAAATAAACAGTTAAGTGCTTTTTGTCTTCATTTAGAAGATGTCTTCAGACCTACAACAGTAGCACAAGTGCTCACTTTAATACAGACCATGTGGTGGTTTCAAAAAACATTAACCGATGGTATTGCATAAGTAATTAAGTAATTAAGCTTGGACACATGACCTGCCATAAACAAACTCTACAAAAGAAGAAAGAAACAGTTGCAAAAAAGAGTAAAATCCCATGACTGGAAGAACTCCCTGGTCAGCCTCAGTAAGAAGCCAAGATCCCTCATGAAATCCTCCAAAGCTAGTTATGAAAATAAAATCACCACTAATTCTAAAGACAGTCAAAAACATTCTATAGCTATGTCAAGAATCTCAATGGCAACACTCAGACCTGCTCTAAGTTACAGCATAATGGCACTAAATATACAGAACCAACTGATATTGCCAACATCCTGGCAGATAGATTCAGTGCTAACTTTACCCTCCTCACTCCCTAAAGGGCCCCTCTCTATACCAGAAGAATGCAACGTTCTTGTAATCATGGATACACAGGTAAAACCCACACTCTCCAAAGCCAAGAACACAGAATCCATGGGACCTGACAACATCCCAGGCTGCGTTCTGCATGAACTACAGCATGAACTGGCACCCCACCTAAGCACCATGTTCAACCATAGCCTCACCTCAGGCTTTGGGCCCATTGAATGGTGCACAGCAATGGTTATCCCACTCCACAAAGGGGGAGCCATCACGGACCCTGGGATCTACTGCCCCAATAGCTTAATGAGCCTGATCTGCAAGGCCATGGAATGTATCATCATGGAACTTATAAACAAAGACATTGGTAATCTCCAAACTCTGGACCTCACCCAGTTCAGGTTTGTAAAAGGCAGAGCATGTCTCCTAAACCTGATTGACTTCTTTGAAGTAGTCACCAAAGCTGTGGACGAGGGTAAGGTGGTTCAGACAGCCTATCTAGATCTCACCAAGGCTTTTCACACCATCCCCCACTCTGGAATTATAGATAAACTCATTAAACTAGGTATAAATCCCTGTGTCACAAAATGGGTTGCCAACTGGCTCACTGACAAAATCCACACTGTGAAAGTAGTAGATTCCAAATCCGACTTCAGACCAGTGACAAGTGGAGTCCCACAGGGTTCACTCCTGGGTCCTCTCCTGTTTGTTATCTACTTTTCTGAAGTACAGGCTAACACAGAAGATCTTTGACTAATGAAGTTCACAGATGACTAAAAACTAGGAGCCATAATTGAAACTCTTAAAGATGTGGATGTCCTACAAAAGGGCGTCACTAAGGCAGATGTCTGGTGTCAAAGCCATGGCCTCAAGCTCAATGCCAAAAAGTGCATTGTCATCCCCTTTGGTAAAAACTCTCTACCCATGAACTACCACATAGATGGTCATCTACATAACACCAAAAGTGTGATAAGTGACCTTGGGTCACAGGTGGACAGTACTCTCTCCTTTGATAATCACATCACCACGGGAGTCAGGAAATCCTTCTATGTGGCTCACCTCATCAAAAAAAGGTTTCTCATCCAGGAAAAAAGAGGTCATTGTTCCCCTCTGCTCATCACTCATTAGACCTATTATAGAGTACAATGCCCCTTTTGGTATGTACCTCACAAGAAATCTACAACAACTGGAAAGGCCACAGAAATACCTCACAAAGAGGATTACCAGCCTCAAACAGATGCCCTATGCAGACCATCTCAAAAAACTCCAGCTTTAATCCGTCACATATCGCCTACTCAGAGGGGATGTCTGCCTATCATACAAAGCTATGTCAAACCCAGAGCCGTTGGACATGCTCCACTTAAAGAATTCCCAATCCCTCCAAGCTACACGCTCTAGGGACCTAAACCTTGTCACCACAATAAACAGAATATGCTGGAGGGATACATTCCTGTCCCAAAGACTTCCCATACTCTGGAACAAACTATCCATCTATATCAAACAAAGCTCCTCATTAGCACTCTTCAAGAAAAATCTTGATGATTGGATAGGAAATAGGAAAATCTCCCTTGGGATCACCTCTGTGGCTCTGCTCGACAGTGGCACAGGAAAATAATTTTCTTGAGTGGCGAAAGACAGGGTAGCTTTTTGGCTAGGCTTGTATAGGCCCTAAGGCCAATAGCCTAGTACCTACCTATGAACCTATGAATATAGTTGCCATAACAAAAGTATATGTGTAACTGACTACCGATATCTGTCACAACTGTGAACTTATTCCAGAAGAACACTGTACAGTTGAATGTTATTAATATAATATATCACACGCAGTTTAACACATACATCTGCAACAGTGCTTTACTATGCTCATGCCCTATATAGGTATCCTAGATTTACAATACAAACATGTATAGTACCCATATTCACAGGTAAAATATGGATATGGGCAACATCTTATTAATTGGCCTAGCTGTGGCACATACATGACTGTTTGACAGGCACGCTAGTGGTTGCCATATGTGAGCTGTCCTTTCTCAGGGTGTGTCAGGCTCCTCATCTGTCACCCAACTTATCCACATCTTAGAGCATCACATGTGGACAAAGCCTTACATCGGGGTAGTATATAGGGATAAAGCATAGATATACTTATTACAAACCTATAAAGTTTGTGCATGATACATCTCGCATTACCATGACTGTTCTGAAGGTGGTGGGGTCTGAAACTCATGTGCCTATCATGACTTTATTACTTCCACCTTCTGCTATTTGCCCTACTAATACTGATGTTTGGATGAACAGAACAAACACTATGATGGCTAAATCTTGACATTCTGTGCAGATCTGCACAATTGACAGGTATGGCCCACTGCAGACAGAGCCAGATGCTATGTCCATAGCATTTGTTCAGCAGGACATCATTACAGCAAGTACTGATGGCACATATACATCTTTCATAATCATCTATCCCATTATTACAGATCAAGTACTACATTCAATTACATGCTTACATGTTTCACATACCTGGTTTATCTTCAGGTTCCTTCTGTGTACAGAATGTGTTCTTGTTTCTTATTTCGAGGGTAAGTTTATGTTTTTTTTTCTTTTTGATGTGTCTCTCCCTCTCTCTCTCTCACCACTACTGGGATCAATCTAGTTTGAGTAGGTTGAAGTATGGATTTTGTATGTGATGCTCATGTTCAGGTGATGGCCTCTGCACTAATTGCTGTTCCCCACTTGCTAATTGCATGCAGGCAGCTGTGTAGCTCTTCCAATAGCCAATGTCATAGCAACCCACTACTATAAATAACTACATCATGTGGGCGTTGTCCCTTTACTTTCCTGTATGGAAGATATCCATGTGTGTGGGCAGCAGTGTTACAGACAGCAGGTAGGCATACCTCTTACAACAGGACTTGTGGACACAGGCCAACTACATGGTTGTATAAGGTTCCAGAACAAGGGACACTGTGTGAGTATTGCTGCTATATGCATTGAATACTGCTAGTTTTACAGGGTTTGTGTGTACATGCTAGTTTTGCATGGAATGCAGTCTGTCTGCATAGCGCTCAAGTGTGGGGCTATCCTCATGATGGCCAGAGGATTGGCTGTTATGTTTTGTCTGTTCCCCAAACAGGTCTTGTCCCTGACATATCAGTGGCATTCTCTCCGTTGCTTGCTATCAGTACATGGCAACATCCATTTGTGTTCCTGACTTCATATTCCTGAGTAAGGGTATGTTGCAACCAATCCTGTAACACCAGCAACTTTCACAGTGTATAACAGCAATATTTCAAATATGGCCCTGTGTTTCACTTTCTGTCCTCCAACTATATACCAGGCTTTGTCCAAATGTCATGCAGTAAGAGGTTGATAAGTATGGTCTATCGTTATTTAGTGCTGACATTAGTGCTATTCCATTAGTGCTATCATTCCAATGATGATGTGTACTCCCACACATGTTGTGGGGTAGGGTCCATATATATGAGAGCTACAGATGGACAAAACATGTGTGACCCTGTATTGTCTGGAGGTCTGTTATATGCCCTTGTAAGACATTTTATGGGGAAGGGGTATTACATGTTTTTAACCTGGGCTGTTACAACATGTGAGGGATATCAGTAATAAGAAACATTAATGTATATGGCTGTACATTTTCATACATTTCACTATGGGA
Organism: Protopterus annectens; assembly: GCF_019279795.1. NCBI lineage: Eukaryota > Metazoa > Chordata > Ceratodontiformes > Protopteridae > Protopterus > Protopterus annectens. Next base: position 1,037,164,032 of record NC_056727.1, on the reverse strand, counting down.
ACAATGGTGTGCTAGAGCTTACTGTCTTGCGCACAGTTCTGTTTGTCAGTGTGATAGTGACATTTTAAGTTAAGCATTGTTATGTAATGGATACATTTACATTGTGACAACTGATACTTTTCCCTCCAGGGGATTGAGTACAGAGTGCAATTGGAGGCTGTTGAACTACATCTGTAATTAAGTGCTGATTGGGTCTTATCTTAAAGGCAAGTGTGTTTTTTACTGTTGTACTACTTGAAGGCTTTAGCCTAGACAGCAAAGTATGTTATGTTCTGCAGATTACTGTATCATATGTTTTCTTTAAGAGTTGCATTAATCAGTTACTGTGTATTTCAAACACCTAAATGCTATATGAAATTGCATAAACAACTGAAGTAGTACACAAATAAACATTTATATCTATGCAAACTGTGTGTGGCGTCATATCCTTGCAGTGTGTGTGGGTATATGTTTCATACAATAATTCTCATTTGTAGGAAAGAATCAGACACTGGCCATTTGAAAAGGTGGCAACTGTAGGAATAATGGCTGTTTGATATTATTTGCACCCTCTCTCTCTCTCTCTCTATATATATATATATATATATATATATATATAATATAATATATATATATATATATATCTATATACATATATATATATATATATATATATATATATATATATATATATATATATATATATATATATATATATATATATATATATATATATATATATATATATATATATATATATATATATATATATATATATATATATATATATATATATATATATATATATATATATATATATATATATATATATATATATATATATATATATATATATATATATATATATATATATATATATATATATATATATATATATATATATATATATATATAATTATATATTATACTATATTATATATATATATATATATATATATATATATATATATATATATATACTCTCTTTATATATATCTGTAAGCCTTTATATATTCATATATGCATGTATGTATTTTATATATATATATATATATATATATATATATAAATATAAATATATATATATATATATCGGTGTGTGTGTGTATATGTATCAATAGAATGTCTGGTGCTTCCACATTGTGCATTCTATATGGTAGACTGACTGTTTTGCATGATATGTTAGTGAAATCATGCCAACATCTTACAGCTGAGATGGCTAAGTGGGAACTTGTTGTTGTTATGTTGTGCAGAGTCCTGGGTTCAAGACTTACAAGTGTTGGTTATTTTGTTGCAAGGCAGCACCGTTCAGCTGTGGAGGAAGGGATAATGGCAATAATTATAAGAGGTCTCTATTTTGGGACTATTCACCCCCCATTTACAGTGCCTTTGGTCAGATGTTTTGCAGTGAGAGGTTCAGAGTGTGTATCCAATGTCAAAATGGACTACATACATACACACACACACACATATATATATATATATATATATAAATACATTTTCCCTACTGTTGAATGACTGTGTTGCATGGTATGTTTGAGAAAACATCACACATGTCTACAGCTCAGATGGCTTACATGTTTACAGATCAGATGGCTTAGTGGTAACTTGCTGCGGCTATGGTGCCCAGGCTCTTGGGTTTGATATTTGCAAGGGCTGATTATTTTGTTGCTGGGCAGAACAAGGGTTGTTGGATACAGAGTGATTAAGGCACTTTTACGCAGATGTAAGTGGGCTTGTGTGGTGGTAAGCAATGCTAACTTCCAGATAAATATACTTACAGACAGTTAACCTTAAAAGTGCTTAATCTATGTAGGCATTGCTTAAAGCCATGCAAACAGGTTTAATCCTGCTTACTACTGCTTAAAAGTGCTTACTCCCGCTTACCCCACACTAATTTCTTTAAAAGAAAATAAAAAGGGGTCATAGGAAAGTGGTGAAAAAGGAGGCAAGCAGAGGGAAAGATGATAGGAAAAGTAGCTAGGGATGTGCAGGACGGGTGTAGGGAAGGTACATAGCTGCCTATTTCTTCTACAGCAACAGCTGTGCATATATTCTCAATTTTGAGGTATATTTGGACACTCAAACCTCTGAGAGATGGCTGAGGACAACAATAACGTGTTGTGAAGTCAATTAGACCAGATTACATGTGTACAGTGGACACATGTGCGAAATGGACAGCTATGTAGTGGGCAACATTGGGGGGAATAAATTGTCCTTTTTTTTAAAAGGTGAGAGTGGGATGTTGGGGAAGGATAGTAGGTATATTTAAGGAGGTAGGTTGGGTAGGAAGACAGAAAAGACAGAGAAGACAACATACAGGGGCAGTATATGACATGTGGGGGTAAACACCTTTGATGGGGAGGGGTGTTTAGCAATCAGAAACCCAAAATGGAAACAGTGGGACTGAGGTCCCCATCCATGGACAGTCACCACTGTACCTTCCTGGCCCTGAAGGTGGCTGTCCCTCTAATTGCACCATGTGGCCCCCAAGCTGGTGAAGCAGATCTCCAAACTCCTTTCAGAGCTCGCTACTCACAAAACTCTGGACCTGGCTTGGGTTACAGGATCATGTCTGCCCCCTCTCTCTGGAGGGAGAAGCCCCATCCCCTGAGGCAGTTCCATGCAAAGGTGGTGCAGGACCAACAGACGAGGAGGTCTCAGGGTGGGTCCCAGATGTGCTGCGGCCTGATGCCACGGCCAGATGAGGTTGAGAGGTGGGTCCGCTGGGACCGGCCTTCCCAAACACGCTATGGTGTTACAGTCTTATAATATATGTGGGTTAATAATAGTCAACACAATCCAGGATTAGTTATAACAGCATGCATAGATATTCCCATTAACCCAAAACTTCAGATTTGGAACAGTTGCATAGCAAACAGAACACATGCATATATGGAACCACAGTGGCCATTACAATGGCACGCAGGTTACATTGATAGCAACAGGCCACCAATGATAGTATTTCAACATGGAACATTATTAGAAACACATTGCAATATTTGTTGAACAATAGGACATATGTCTCAACAGTAGGTTTGCTGTAAAACATACCCATAGATTTGTGTGTTTAGATTATTGTTGCAGATATGGTGGGGGGAGATGTCAATTAACAACTTGTATATCCTTGCAGTACTCACAACTTTAATGATCATTGCTCTAATCATTACTCTGCAGGTATTATTACAATACCCTATGGCCTTGGTTTGGGCAGTGGTGTCTTTGTACACAGTGTATACTTTAACTGTGTTATAGCTAAATTCTACTTCTCGTACCTGATAGACCTGTGGAGGAAATGTTTAACACTACCTGACTGTTTCTACTCATATTCTCAGATTTCTAGTTAAACGTATGCACATACCTCTCAACCTCTTAATGCACAACATCTGGACAATGCTTGACAAAATGGAAGTACAAATAGGGACATATTTTAAATATTGCTCTTATAAACTTTTCGACAGTTGCTAGAGTAACAGGATTTGTTTTAATATGCATTTTCTGAAGGATATGAGGTCTGACACTCAAATGTATGTCATTATTTGGTGACTACAATCCTGAGGTCATCCCAGTGATTTGCCAGGAAAAAAATGAAGAACAGGCCAAAAATATGAGCCTATTATCTGGACATTCTGGGAAAATCTGTACATTTGAGAGGTATGATTATGCATACAGCTTACTACCATTCCCAGGATTCCAACCATGGCTGTGTCTGCTAAAATACAACAATTTCTGTTTCATCAGAGTGAGATATTTAGAAACCGCTGTCTGTCCCTTCAGTGTTTTCTAAGTCTCTCTTGGATGTACAATCTGACCTTGCAATTACAGCAGTCTTATACAGACATTCCTAGCCATATTTTTTTATGCAGCACAGTGTGGGTAACAATGGTTAACACAGCATTACTATTCAGAGAATGCAACACTAAATGCCATACAATACCAGAGTAAACACACCCAGTCCAGGATTTAGAACTTTATTGCCAGGCAGTCACGGTTTTATTTAAATATCACCTATATGGGACTGTTACTGTCATATTGTCTGGTTTATTCAGTACAATGCATACACAGTTTGTATACTGCCAGGTGACTTTCTACTACTTTATATTTATTTGGTATAACTATTATAAGCAGGAATGTTACTCACCAGCCTCGCGATGCAGTCTTTGCAACCTACTGGCATGGGCTTTCTGATTCACAGCCCACTCAGCTGCAGAAGTAAAGGGAATAGAGAAATATTTAGGCATACCTATCCATCACATACACAGGCTGAACGTTGGTAAACAGTCATTGATATGAATACTTACACACTGTTGGGACATCACCCCTCTGCCTTGTTTCTTGGATCCACTCATCCAAGAGTTCCCTCTTGCTCTGCTTCAAGTCAGCATAGTGGTGCCGGACCTGCTCATCAGTCCGAGGGATACCAGTGGCACTGTTGAGATCACGGGCAAGACAGTCCTAGGCTTCTGCTTTCAATTAGGAGCCCTGGTACTGGCCCTGCAGCAATATCTCATCATGTTTTTTTTACCAGGAGTCCTACCATGACCTTGGATTCCTGTATACTCTAGTGCTGCACCCAGAAGTGCATGCCCTCACCAACACCTGCCATGCTGCCTACAGTGAGAAGCTGTAACCAGTTATGAGCTGTATTCCTGCCTGCAGTGTTTAAATATGGCCAGTTTCCTGCCCTTTGCAGTGAGTGGACAGTTTTGAATATGCTCAGCTAAGCTAAGCTATGGACAAACCTGCTTAGCTAAGGTTGGCAGTGCTTAAAGGGGCAGGTCAAGCACTGCTTACCAATGGGCAAATCCACTCAGCTGGGCTTCTCATTGCTTAGCAGTCATATTTGCACAATGCTTACACCTAGTAAGCAGAGCTGTGCAATGTTTAGCATTGCTTATTTTTTTATTTTATAGACTATCTGCTGTATGGGAATTATTCAACATTCATTACATATTATACATTTGTTTACTGTCCCTGACATCCCCCAGTGTGCTTTCATTACAATTATTCATGTGTGACTATACTGTATGGGGCACTTGTGTTTATTTGGGGGTTTCACAACTTTATTAAACTGACACCTCACATCTGGAGCTACAGTACTCTGGTTAACAAATATATGTTATTTAGTAGCTAATTATAAAAAAATATGTTTATGTACTGCTTTCACATGTAAAATGCGAATTGGTTGTAGGGATCGAACCGGGAAAGGTTACTTGCAAAACACATGCTCTAACCACTGCACTATCGCAGTACTGTTTATGTTGGATGTCTCTTGATATTTAACTTCTTGTGCTATTTAAGCTGGACTAAGCATAGCTAAGCAATGGGCACACCCATGCAGCTATGCTTAAACATTATTGCATGTTTAATAAAAAAATGTATTTGTTGTGTTTTTTTTTATTTGCACCCTTCAGAATAGCCATGATAATGCTGTATTTTATCAACTTTCTGCTTTGTGGGATGATTGTCCCATATGGCTTTGTCCACATTCCTTACTCTGACAGGTTGGGAGGTGTGCGCTATGTGCTTATGCTTCATTTGTTATTCTATCAACTTTTGGCTTGGTAGGGATGATTGCCCCTTATGGCTTTGACCAGATTTCTTACCCTGATGGGTTGAAGGTGTTACGAGTATTCTTGCTCATTTTAAATTGCCGAAAGGCTATTCTGGAGTGCAGGGGGCATGTGTATTGTGAGAGCTCTGCTCTCAGATACACCACCTGTGCTAGTACACAGAAATGTGTCTGTTTTAGAGGACGGCAGTGCGCCTTCATACATATGCATGGCGCACTGCCATTCTGAACAAGAACAGTTCCTGCTGTGCAGGAATAACTTATTCCTGCAGGGCTGCTTGCTGAATCCGGGGCAGTATTTACACCAACAAATTTTGATCTGTTTGGAAAAAGAAGCATCTAAGGACGTGCAAAATATAAACAACCAAACCTAGAGATTTTTGAAAAGTATAAAAAAGAAATATGGACATGGGAAAGAAAGAGAGGTTTGATATGGTGCAATATTTATGCAAAGGTAAAAGCCAAATTAATCAATATAAAGAAGGCAGCCCCAAAGATATTCAAAGAGACGTACAAGTAAAGGCATCCAGATATGGAAAATTTCACAATAAGAAAATAATATCACAAAGAGGGAAGGTAGAAAAGAAGATTAGTAAAGTAGAAATTAAAACAAAATGGAAGTTGATGTTATGGAGTGCCTGCAAAGTGAAGGATTTGATATACAAGGTCTAACACAGGTTACATTACAGCATGATGGAACAAGTCCCCAGAGTAAGGAGAAACAGGAAGATGAGGAGACATCTAAAGAGGAAATATGGGCATTGGGAAAGAAAAAGAGATTTAATATGGTGTTATATCTGTGCAAAGGAGAAAGCAAAACTAATCAATAGAAAAAGTGCAGCACCAAAGATATTTGAAGAGAAATACAGACAAAGGAATCTGGACATGGAAAACTTTACAATACAAAAAATAAGATGACAAAGAGGAAAAGTAGAGAAAGAGATTAGTAATGGAGAAGTTAAAGAAATAGATACTGAGGTTATAGAATACCTGCAAAGTGAAGGATTCAGTGTAGAAAGTCTAATTCAGAAAGCACCACAACAGGATACAGCAATGGATATCCAATTTAAGGGGCAACTAGTGGAACATGAAGCAATTGGTCAGGTGCAATATGAAGATATTTTGGAAACCAGTATAAGCATTCACTTGAAGCTGGACAGAAGGGAAGGAACAGGAAACTGTGGAAACTGATGCAGTCATTGTTGAGGAGTGATAGGCCACTGAGTTCCCATATGACAGAGCATCGGACAGCACAGGATGAAATTGAAGAGAATGTGTTCCAGGAAGATTCTATAGAACTCTCTATAGAATGCCCACAGGAAATGGAAAACAAAGAATGTGCTCCTAGTTTAGAAGAAAATGACCTAAGAGAAGAGATGCTTGATTTAATACAGATAGATAGACATATTAAGATCAATGAAAAAAATAGACTGCAGGTCAATAAAACACAAAAAGTCAGAGGTTTGATAAAACAAATGAACATGGTTATTAGCACCATCCATAGAGATCCATGGACTATAATAGAAGTAAACAGGATACATTACTGTGCAGCTAGATTAATGACTAATAAAGTTCTACCACAAGAACACAGACTAGTGAGGGAAAGGAAGGGGAGAAATTGAATACCATTGTGGATGTATCAAACATAGAAAACTATATAGCAATTAAGACAAAACGTGTCACTGGCAGAAGGCTATAGAATAGGGAACAGATCAACAAAAATACATAGAAAGATAGACATGATAAAAGTGATGCGCAGTATTAGAACAGATCAGGATCTATCATGCACTATCACAAATAAACTAAAAATTTCAGCACAGGTGGAAAAACTTAGAAGATGCACAAATAAATATAAAGGAAAAGTACAAAATAAGCAATTTATTGATAACCCAAAAATGTTTTATAGAGAACTGGGAAACAAGGTAAAAGGGATTGAAAGACCACCAAAAAAAAAAAAACAAATAGATATATTTTAGAGAAGTATTTATGAAGATCCTGTGGAACATAACAAAGATGCTAAATGGACAGAAGAAGTAAAAGAAAGAATAAGAAGTTTAAATGTAGAGGATATTAAATCCAATGAAGTAACAGCCAGAGAGATTGAAGCAAAGTTAAGAAAAGCCTATAATTGGAAAACCCCAGGCCCAGATGCAGTACCTATCTTCTGGTTGAAAGTATTAACATCTTTGCATGAAGATGTTGCCATGACTAAGTAATATTTATATGCACACCCTGATCAGACACCAACCTGGCTAACAATAGGAAAACAATGCTCCTACTTAAGAGTGAATCTGCAAGCTACCCTAAAAATTTTAGACCAATAACTTGCCTTCTGATGACATATAAACTATACACTGGAATTGACGCAGACAGAGTTCATAGTCATTTAGAAGAAAACTCAATTATGGCAATAGAACAAAATGGCAATAAAAGAAAGTCATATGGAGTGAAGGATCATTTGTTATTAAATAAAGTCATAGTAGAGAACTGTAAAAAGGGGAAGAATCTAAGTACAGCATAGATTGACTACAAAAAAGCATTTGATAGTATCCCATATTCATGGGTAAAAGAGTGCTTAAAAATGTATAAGATGCACCCTACAGTGATCGACTACATTACAGTGACCATGAGACAGTGGCAGACCACTTTGCAATTAAGACATGATAAAGGACAAAGTATTATCCCGAGGATAAAAATGCAAAAGGAGATACTGCGGGGGGACTCTTTGTCACTATTGCTATTTTGTCCTGCCCTTAACCTATTAAGCTGCCTACTTAACAGCTTAGGCCATGGCTACAATTTGGCTCCTAGAAAACAAGTGCAAAGACGTCTTATCTTCTCTTTGTCTATGATGTAAAACTATATAGCTCATCAAATGAGGAACTGAAAATGCAACTGCAAGTTGTCAAAACTTTTTGCAGATGATATAAGAATGTCATTTGGTCTTGCTAAATGTTCAAAAGCAACCTTTAAATCAGGAAAACTGCAGCACCAAGAAAACATCACTTTGAGACAATAATGTGATATAAAAGAACTTGAGCAACAGAGAGCATATAAATATTTGGGAATTGGTGGATGATTAAAATAAAACATGAACAAATGTGAATAAAACTTACTAAGGAATAGTTTAGAAGACTTAAATTAACCCTGAAAACAATGTTGACATCTAGGAACAAAATTCAAGCTATAAACCAATTTGCTTTTCCTGTCCTAACTTACAGTTTTGGAGAGATTCACTGGCCCCAAAACATGCTGGATAGATTAGATAAGAAAACAAGAAGGATGCTTCATGCTCACCAAATGATTTATAAAAATCAGTGGATACCAAAATTATGTATTCCCCATTCTGAAGGAGGGATGAGCTTCCTTGAAATTGATTATATGTATAGATCAGCAATCTTTGGACTGCGCACATATTTACTGACTTTAAATGACACAAACATAGTGAAAGTTTTGAAACATAAGGAAAATAAATCTAAGATTACTTTTCTGCTTAATCTATCAGAAGCATATCAGCATCAAGCAGGAATGGAAATCAAACCATAAGTAGATAAAAATCAGGCACCAACTGAATGTGCCAAAAAACAAAATAAAGAATATAAGGTGAAGGACCAGATAAGAAGGCAAGAAATGTGAATTGCTTACATATAGTTGCAAGTATAGAAAACTTTTGGAAGAACCTCATGTTCACCATGGTCGAATGCAAGAATGGTTAAGAAAAGTGCAAAGTCAAACCAAGAGAAGAAAGGTTAATATTGGTGGGCCAAGATAGTGGACTATGTACATGTTGGTTTACAAAGTCTATTGAGCATGTGGAAGAAACAAACAAATGTAGGTTTTGTTGCTGATTGTGACATACTAATGGCAGAAGGACTGTATACTGAAAGGTATAATAATGTGGCAAGACTGTTACACTGTGGATTATGCACACATTATCACACTGAAGTGGCAGAAAAACAGTGAAACATGAGCCACAAAGTATTATAGAAAATGATGAAGTCTACATCACATGGGATCCCCATTACTAACAGTTCAAAAGATAGATGCTAGAAAACCAGATACAGTGGTCCATGAAAATAAAACAAAAGTAGCACTGATCATTGAAATCACCACACCCAGTGACTACAGTGTCTTGCATTCAGAGGGACACAAAGTCATAAAATATCAGGATATGAAGGCAGAAACAAGAGCAATGTGGAAGAAAGATAGACAGTTCCAATAGTAGTAGGTGCAATGGGTCTTATAAAAAAGAATCTACAATTCCATTTAGATATGTTACCAATACATGCAACCCAATGCGAATTGCAGAAGAAACCATTACTTGGCACATTGTGGGTGCTGCGAAGAGCACTTCTAGCTGACATCAAACATTAAAACTACAGTAATTTAATGTACTTTAACTGTACTTTGACTTAGAAATGGGGTTCATTCCCTCATGGTATTAGAAACCCAAAAGACTTGGAGAAATCAAAAGGGAGAGACAATGTAGATTGACAATGTATGATACATGCCTTAATGTGGACATCACTTAATCACAAATATGAACACACATACACCCACAGTCGCATTTATGCTGATCACAAAATGTGTGTGTGTGTGTGTGTGTGTGTGTGTGTGTGTGTGTGTGTGTCCTTCATATTATAAAAGTCATGACACATTTCCAATATAAACTACACTATGAACACTGCAGTAACTGTCAGTTAGTTCTACCCTAGCATATATGCATAATTAATTTCCAAGTTCAAGTTGTATTCAGTAAATGGAAATCTCACATATGCAAACACTTTACCATCAATCACGCAAACCAGTTGTTAGGTGGTGCACTAATGAAAGAACTAATTGGAATGTATTACTATGTTTACTACACAGTTTGTCTTCACTACATTATAATTCGTAGGAAGGCACTTATTAGTGACTGAACACATATTTGCTCAGACTCATTTGTGCTTTACACCCATGCACTTGAAAAGGGATATGTCAGTAGTAGTTACCAAATGTCAAATAAACTTCAAACATAAACAGCACAACTGCACTTTTACATCATCCAAAGGTTTATACTGACAGTACAGATTGAGAATGCCTGATACATGTCTTAATGTGGACATGAATTCATCACAAATATGAACAAACGTTCATGTGTGTGTGGATATTTGTGTGTATGACTGTAAGTGTGGAATGTACAAAACATATTGATAAACAGGTGTATATGTCTCACCTCTGCAACATGTGTTTCTGATAGCTGAAGCTATCTTTTAAAGTATACCTGCACACTGGAACCTCAACAGAAAATACAAATTCCACACTTTTCAAATTATTTTCCTGACAGAATATGTTATCTAAATCATTTAATGATGATGTTATCATCTAAAAAGGCAGTATGACAAGGCAAAATTATACTTTAGGGATGGCAGAGTTATTGACTACTGTGTTCGGCAGAATGGAAGAAAATAATTAGGTCTGGGTTAATTTACCACAGCATCCACATTATTTGTGTGTCTATGTAGGTACATGTGCGTGTGTATAGTCAGAAGAGCATGAGTCTTCATCCTATCAGTAATCCTGCCCCATGGGGAACAAATATTTTGACAGTCACACTGCCTATGCATCCATTTCATACAGGCCTCCAAACATCTTCACCCAAACATACAATGATGATGTCATCTGCTATAAATTGTCAAGCAACATAAAAGTCAGATTTGTACTGTGGAGCTTGTGTTAAGTATTGTGTCTTCTGGCTTGTATGACTGGACATGGGTTCTAATTTTACTGTGGTCAACTGGTGTGTGTGCATAGTTAGAGGAGCTTGAGTCTATATCCTATGCTGAGCAATCAACTCTTGTAGACAAAAACTATTTTGACAGTCATACACACCTACACATCCAATGAAAACAAGGCTCCACACAAACTGTAATATCCAAAAAGCAGGAGACCAGAATCCAAGCCATACAAACAATATTTATTGAGTGTTTTTGTCTCTTGAATAGAAATATCTTCAGAATACCACAGCATATTACCCAATAGCCTTATACATTCTATTCCAGCAAATTAATAGTTATCATTAACTAATTAATAAAATAATGTCCTGAAAGGACATAAAAACATTTAAAGAGCAACACACATATATATTGCACTCACAGTAAAAAAGAAAAAAAAAATACAATTAAAAGCATCTAAAAATACTTGACAATTAAATATATCCTATAACAAGTTAAAAATAATCAAAGCAACATATGTCAATATTTATGCATATGAAAGTATATATGTATTTGTTGTTTATTAGCATTCTGCCCTAATAGTAGTATCAATGACTGTCATATAAGAAATGATTTTATTAATTAGTTAATGATGACTACTAATTTGCTGAAATAGCATATATAAGGCTGCTGGGTAATATGCTGTGTTATTCTGAAGAAGTTTCTATTCAAGAGACGAACGTGCTCAATAAACATTTGGGTGGATTGGATCCTGGTCTCCTGCTTTTGGGGATATGCCTACACATCCACTTCATACAGGCCTCCAAACATCTTCTCCAAAACATACAATGATGTTATAGTCTACTATAAATTTTCGAGCAACAATATAAAAACTAGACTTGTGACATGGTGCTTGCTTTAAGTACTGAGTTCTCTAGCTTGTGTGACTAGTTAGACTGGAGTTCTAATCTCACTAGAGTCAACTTGTGTGTTTGTGTTTGGTTAGTTCACATTCTAGCAATGCATTTTAGAACAGCATGTGAGACGCTCCTACTTCCATATTATTCTCACCAGACACTGCTGATGTCATCATCTGACAGTATAAAAACAAGACTTGTGCTGTGGCACTTGTGTTAAAAACTGTGTCCTATAAATAGTTAAGTAAGGGTTCTAGTCTTGCTTCAACCAATTGTTTTTTGTGTTCAGTTAGTTCACATTCTAGAGACCATTTTAGAGTGAGACACTCCTACTACAATCTTCTCATCAGCTATAAAGTGTTGTATGACACTATGAAAGCCAGACTTGTACTGTGGCCCTTACATTAAGTGCTGTCTCCTGTAAATAGTTAAGTAAGGATTATGATCTCACTGCAGTCAACCAGTGCTTGCATTGTGTTAGTTCATGTTCTAGACTCCATTTTAGAACAAAATGTGAGACACTCCTACTACCATCTTTTTCTCATCAGATACTGCTGATGTCATCATCTATAAAGTGTTGCCTGGCACTATAAAAGCCAGGCTTGTGCTGTGGTGCTTCTGTTAAATAGTGTGATCTGTAGATAGGTAGGAACTCTAATCTCACTAGAGCCACTTGGTGTTTATTTGTGTATGTGTTCATTCAAAAATCAGTTTGGTGACAATTTCAGAATGGCATGTCAGTGCACTGCTATGTCAGACACTCCTGCAATCATCTTTATGTCAACATAAAATGATGATGTCATCCTCTATAAAGTGCACTCTAACAATGTTCAAGTCAAACATGTGCTGTGGTACTAATGTTAAATATTTTGTTCTCCAGCTCCTGATACTATATTCTTAGAGGTTTTAAGCTGACAGTAGTCAACTTTGAGTATGTGTTCATTCAAATAACATTTTTCAGACAATTGTACACCTAGATGTGACTCCACATCTATGTCAGATACTCCTCCCAACATATTCTTCTCAGCATACAATGATGCTACCATCCTCTCTAACGTCCACTGTGACAGTGTTAAAGTCAGACATATGTGGTGGTATTAGTCTTACATTTTATGGAATCCAGCTTCTATATCTACACAAGTTTAATGTTCAAATCAATCCCAGTCAGCTGTTGTGTGCATGGTTAGTGGTACATTATGGTCATTGTATGATCTTTTGAATCTCTTTTTATTTAACTACGACTTAGGAGAACCTTTCACATAGCCCCATGAATCCAACATCCTCTTTTTCCCTCTGTCCACATGAGATCTTTCCTGGAGAGGACTGGAGGATGTCCTCATCTCAAAGATGCTTACACACATTATGAAGCAGAGTCCTTCCATGAGCTTCTGCAAGCCATCTCCAGATGACTGGATGTGTGATTGCTAATTCTGTCATGGGGTGGTGCATGTCACATATGGACACAGGCAGTAAGTAATGCAATCAAACCAATACACACATAGGAACATGCAGTTACCATTGTCCTAGCGATTTTGGTTTAAGTGTTATAATAATGGCTAGAATTTTATGTGATGGTGGCTGTTAGCCGAGTAATGTCCTATGATTCTATGAATATTTCAAATGTCAGTGTTGCTATCATCCACATGTGGTACATTGAGGTATGGATGTACTGAATCCCTACAAGAGGGCATTCCAAACTGTGATGTGAGGTAATGTATTGTTGGCTGCTACTGCCATTTGATTACATGTTCCCTCCATAACAGGTGGAATAATATGCCTCCTGAGAATTATTGATATTGGATGATACTGTGTATATTGTTGGCTTAGTAAAGCATGTGTTTTTGTAGTGGAGGATAACATTCTACATAGTTCTCATTCAGCCATCACAGTGACACTTGCAGTATGGCAAGTGTGCATTTGTATACCTGCCATCATTAAATGCTCTGTGACATACATAAATATAACTTCATAATAAACAAATGCAAATAAATAAATAAATACTGATTATATGGGCACATAGGTCTTATTTCATCCACATGCAATCCTGTTATATACAGGAAACACATATGTTTTGGTTCAATTGCAACTTTGTGGAATTTGTTGTATGTGCAGTTGTGTTGCTGTTCTCAAGGGTTATTGACATAGTCCCTTGCAGCATTGCGGGACTGTCAGCATTTGTGTCAGTAACTGTTCTGCATGAGCCACATCCACCTCATTTGTAATGTGTCCATATATGGTATCAGGGCACTCACACACAGTTTTCCAATGAACAACACATAGCCACATGATGTACATGGCTATATGTATTGTATGGTGGTGTAAACGGTACCATTGTGTGGCATATGATGCATGGCCAAGGTTGTACTTCGAGGCATTATTGGAAATCATTTTTTTAAATAAAGGGGACATGTTGAGGAATACACAACTAAGCACAGAGCTGTTTGCGGATGCCACCACCCATACTCAGCTGGAGAAAATAGACAACCTGCAAGCTGACAGTTTGTCTCAAAATGTATCCCCCTACACCACTGTCCATCAGCCAAAGTATACATGCAGACATTACTCATTTTATTTTCTCAGGACAGCAGCTCAGCTATGTGCTGTTTAAGGCTAAAAACATAGAATCAATGGGTGCTGACACCATCCCAAATTGCCTATACAATAACTTAAAACCTGACGTAGCAAACACACTTGGATCCCTACTTAAACACAGTCTGCAGATAGTGTATGTTCTGGCAGAAGAGTATACAGCAACAGTCATCTGTTAGAAAAAGGGGTAGCCATCACCTGATGCAGGGAACTATTGACCCATAATCCAGACTTTCATCAACTGCGAGGCAAACCAAAGACTCATTATGGGCCTTATCAAAAAAGACACAGGAAATTGCCTGACTGTGTACTCAACCCATTTTTGATTTGTTAAGACTACATCATGTCTGTTACATCTAGCTGACATCTTCAAAAAAGTCATGAAGGGCATGCATGAGGAAAATACCGTCATCCCACGTAGCATGAGCTAGTCAAGACATTTGACAAAAATCCACTCTCAGGTATTACAGAAAAACTGTCTCATATGGGCATAAACACCTACGCCACCAAGTGGGTAGACAAATGGATCACGGACAGGACACAATATTGTCAAAGTGTGTGAAGTCACCTCTAATAAGTCTCCATTGGCCATGTCTGTACATCTGGGTTCTATACCAGGCCCCTTCGTGTTCAGTATTTAACTCTCAGAAGTTGAGACAAACTTAAATATCCTCTGTTTAATCATCTTTGTGGACATCTCAAATTGTGGATAATTATTGAATCTCAGAACGCTGTTGATATACTGCAGAAAGTATTAACACACACACAAATTATTGTGGCCAGAGCCATGGAAACACACTATATGAACAAAAAGCATATACACAGGCTAATTACAGAACAGGACTATGAGCAGATAAAGTGGCATGTTACTTGGTAATCAGGTAGATAGTCAAAAGAACTTACACCAGCATGTTACCACAATGGTGAAAATCCCTTGTATATAGCACAATTACTGAGGATGGTCAGGCCATCCATATCAAAGGGACATTATAATCCCATTGTTCTTAGACCACATCACACAAATGATTGAGTGCGATGTACACTTTTGCATGCACTTCACTACTCATCTTCCAAGGGTGATTTACTCAAGTGTATCACTTTTGCCACAGTGAGCTTCCACATATCTTTTTGGCCATACATAAGTATTCTTTGTGATACATAACCATTAGGAGTTGACAGTGCTGTATTCCCTTCAAGATATTCTACAAGATGCATTTTGTACAACATTTTGTACTGTATATTGCACTGAGTACACTTTTCTATAATGTGTTAGTACTGCAGTCATTTTCTTAATTTTAGCCCTGGTAGCTACTGTGGCTTTCTGCACAATTTCACAGAACAGGTTTGCCTGCAGGTAAACCTGTCTGCATGTCTAAATGGGTTTGTGTTGCTTTTCACAGTTTCCGGGCCAGCAACAGTGCTCACTTGTATCCTTGTAAGCTTGATGCATGGCATACATATGCAATTAGGACTGCGTCTTCTTTGGCAGCCCATTGGGCTAATTCTTGGGATTTATCTCTCTCTCTCTCTCTCTCTCTCTCTATATATATATATATATATATATGGTTTCACTTCATAATCTCGAAATGCTGAAATACCGAATTTCAGCATTCTAGACCATGAAGCCGAACCATTCACAATACCGAAACCCACAATCACAAATCACACAATCACAAACACATGCACCATACACCACGTAACACACACACCATTCCACCCACAGCACACAAACCACACAACCCTACACTACATATAATTCTCCACTCGCTCGCACACAAATACACATTACACACACACAAACACCAACAAATCCAACGCTCACACTCATACTTACACCTTCCTACCCTTACCCACACATACAACGTGCAAAAACACACACACTCACTCACCTGCAATTTCACACACCATAACACTACATGCAACATGCCGGAAATGCATAAGCATGGATTCGATATATAAAAATTTGCTCTTATGCACTTTTGCTATTCCAAATTTTCAGCTTCTTGGTCTTGAAATGCTGAAATTCTGTATTTCAGCATTTCAAGATTATGAAGTGAAAGTATATATATATATATATATATATATATATATATATATATATATATATGTATATGGGTCTACTTCAGATGATCGAACTTTCAAAAGTTCGACTTTCATATGGCCGAGACCATATGATTGAACTTTTGAAAGTTGGAACATCTAATAAAAAAGGGAAAAAAAAGAAAGAATTACCTGAACAGTTTTAGCAGGGGGAAAGCCCCCCTGCAACCCCCACACCCCCTACTATTTATAGATACCAAGTACAAGATCGCACTACAGAGCGGAAAAGGGAAATTGTCCTGTTCTGTGCTGTATGGAGATCTCCATTATAAACGTTAGAACTTTCCAAAGTTCAATCATATGATCTTAGCCATATGAAAGGCAAACTTTTGAAAGTTTGATATGAAAAAAAAAATATCTCAGTCTCCCAGGGAAATGCAACCTAGTGTCTTTTATAGTTTATTAGACTGCATAACAAGTAAGGGATGGATAGAAATATTATAATTTCTACCAGGATACTGTGTTGTATTTAGCTTTAATTGACATTTAATCTCCTTAGATTCCAGTAACATTTAGCAGTCACCAGCCTTCAGATTAACCTGAACATGATCCAAAATTACAAATAAAAACTTTTTACAAGAATGCAAATCACTGAGTGTTTTTATAGGGCGTTGTTCTCATTACCTTTTACTATATCATAATTATGTTTTTAAATCCTTTTATGGAGATGTCTCTCCATTTTACCTACATAAAACGTCATCCTAAACATTTAGCAAGATAAATTTTGCTAAACAATTCCCTTTGTCAAAAATGACATGTGAAAGAATATCATTTTCCGATGTTAAACATTCACCCTCTAAAATACAGTGAAATTGTGGCCAAAGAGCCACATTTTGTCATCCTTCTTCAATGGAACATTGAATGGTCTATGACCAACTGTCCCAATTCAAACTATTCCTTCAAGTTCTTTCCTGTCTTGTATATAAAGACAGGTTCAGCCCCCAATAGCTGAACTAAATTCGGTTCATCCTTAATATATTCTAATTTCTTTTTGCTGTCTGTTTCATTTCAAATACTCGGGGGCTATATTGTACCACCATTGTTCTTTCATACTTATTCACAGACCCTAAAGGGATATTATTTCCTTTCTCCATCCCTAATAAAGGTTTATATTTGAATCAACATCATGACTTAACATAACCTCTTACATTGTTGACTAGGTGTAGTAGATATTCTTTCACTAAAACCATGTTAACTACAATATCAAGCTCTTGTTTCATATCTTCCCCATGTGATGTCATTCTGGCAATTCTAATGCATTGATCTTTAACTAAGCTTCTTTTCTGACTCAAAGGATGGCTACTTGTAAAAGGGTTCTCCACTTTCAATACTTTATAGGTACCAATGTTATCCTCGTATCCAATAAACATTCTTCCAAGTAAGAATCAATTCTCTGATAAGCGATGAACACCTCATTCTTACAAACAGATTTATAAGTGCTAGTATCGCTTAACAAGATGCCCATAATATTTGAGTAATCCAAACTATTGAAAAGCACAGTACCCCCACCCTTGTTTGGTTTCATAATACATACTGGTCTATCATTTCTCAACTATCAAAAAGTTCTTTCTCCTTCTTTTTGAGATTAGAGTAATGTGTCATTTGGTATAATTAGAAGTAGCTTACAGCTTATATATATCTTTGGTTACTGCTTTATCAAAAACATTTAGAACTGGATGAAGCAGGGGGTTAAAAATAATTTTCTTTCTTACTTCATTATCTCTACTGTGTTGGGTAGTCACCCACCATCTTTTTCTTCGAACAATACTGCCAACTTTAACTTCCTAGTGAATAACTTAACTTCTGTAAGAGTGTCAACCACATCAAAGTTATTATGGGGAACAGATTTAAGACCTTTTTGAAATAAAATGAACTACTCATCATCAGTGTAATTATAAATCTTAAAACTATTTTTAATATTCACAATTCTATTACTGTCATTAAATGGTAACTTTTCTTCCTCCCCAATTCCCTCAAGAATTTTGGATAGTTTAGGTTGGTGGTTTGTCCATTTTGACTCTGGTATAATCTCCTCTCTGGATGCCTCTCTGGGAGTGAGGAACATGAAAATCCTGAAATATATTACTATTAGGTTTAAAAAATGTCTCTGCCCTTTCTCTCTGGTATTGGCCACCTTCACTCCTAATTCCATTATCATAATGGGCTGTCTAAAATGAATTGTTTCTAATAGGGTATGCTTCTTTTTGTGCATATTGCTTACTGTGCCTATCCAATTTCTTCTGTTTCTTTTTAAATACACTACTACACTTCTTTTCATCATTTAATAAAGTTTCCATATAGTAACATTCCCACTGATCAAATGTTAAATCATTCTTTATATCCATGTTCAGTTTTTCAACCTCCTTTAACAAAGTCTCAATACTGGAATCCTTAAACTTAATAATTTTCCCTAATAATTCCAAATTGTGTCAGTCAAACATTTCAATAGATTTACCATATATAACATCATTGGACACAAGACCAAAAGGAAACGTGTAAATACATAGTCCCTGTGGGACTATTTTCAGCTGCAAAAACTTTCTTAAATAATTATTTTATATTTGCAGTGCTTTAATATTAAAAAGTTTTTTTTCCATCCTAATAATTAAGTCTTTTCAAAGAGTTTCCATTATTTTGATCAGGAACCACTTCTTGGGGAGCAATATCATTGTTCATTTCATTGCTAAAGTCAAAATTCGTGTCTAACATATGCCAGAAATCATGACTATCAGCATCTTTATCAAACTTATTTAGCTAATTACCAATATCTTTGCGGTTCCCACTTCCCCCATTAGTGCACCCACTGTTACCCCAAACCTTATTATTAGGCGAACAAACAACAGGTATAGATGCAACTGTGGCATACCTTTTTATTTTTTGGTACAGTACCTTTCTGTCTTTGTATGGAATCATCAATCTCATCATGTTGGGTACTAAAAACAACATGTCCATTGCTTGTTTCCAGAAAAGAAGGTGAACTATGTCCACCAACTGCACCAAGTTCACAATCAGCAGATCTGAGTATGTATCCTCCATTCGGAGCAGACACGGATGGGACAAAATAAAGCAAAGCTGTTCCTAGTGATCCTTTTGAATGACTGAACAGCTTAATGAGCCTAGTTAATTCCCCTTTCATGATGGCAAGTTCAGAATGAATGTCATGGATCTCTTCACAATGAATGGGGTAAAAACAGATGGAATATTGGCAAGTGAATTTATGTACTGGCTGCAGAACCACAGTACCAACCAATAACTCCAAAAGAAGGTTAGCGTTACTAAAACCACTCAAAGAAAACACAAAAGGATAATGCTAGCTGCCAGTATAAACTCCACAGCTCGACTCAGTTAAAATACTATTTTTTTTTAAAATAGCACATCAGCACTTTTGTCCAAATAGCATCAGGACTTCATCAGAATCAACTTCTATCATAGGTTCATTGGTAGGTACTAGGCTATTGGCCCTAGAACCTATATAAGCCTAGCCAAATGGTACCCTGGCTTTCACCACCCAAAAAAATTATTTTCCTGTGCCCCTGTCGAACAGAGCCACAGCAGTGATCCCCGGGGTGAATTTCTTATCTCCCATCCAATCATCAGGATTTTTTTTGAAGAGTGCTAATGAGGAGCTTTGTTTGCTATAGATAGGCAGTTTGTTCCAGAGTATGGGAAGTCTGTGGGACAGCAATCTATCCCTCCAGCATGTTCTGTTTATTGTGGTGACAAGGTTTAGGTCCCTCAGGGGGATTGGGATTTATTTAGGTGGAGCATTTCCAACAGCTCTGGGTTTGACATAGCTTTGTATGTTAGGCAGAGATCCCCTCTGAGTAGGTGATATGCGATGGAGTAAAGCTGGAGTTTTTTGAGACGGTCTGCGTAGGGCATCTGTTTGAGGCCAATAATCCTCTTTGTGAGGTATTTCTGCAGCCTTTCCAGTTGTTGTAGATGTCTTGTGAGGTACATACCAAAATGGGCATTGTACTCTTTAATGGGTCTAATGAGTGATGAGTAGAGGGGAACAATGACCTCTTTTTTCCTGAAAGAGAAACCTTTTGTGATGAGGTCTGCCATGTAGAAGGATTTCCTGACTACTGTGGGGATGTGATTATCAAAGGAGAAACTACTGTCCACCTGTGTCCCAAGGTCTCTTATCATGCTCCCAGTGTCAAGTAGACTACCACCTATGTTGTAGTTCATGGGTACAGAGTTTTTACTAAAAGGGATGACAATGCACTTTTTGGCATTGAGCTTCAGGCCATGGCTTTGACACCAGGCATCTGTCTCAGTAAGGCCCTTTTGTAGGATGTCCACATTGTTAGGAGTTTTGATTATGGCTACTAGTTTGCAGTCATCTCTGAACTTTGTTAGCCAAAGACCTTCTGTGTTAGCCTGTACTTTAGAGAAGTAGATACCAAGTAGGAGAGGACCCAGGACTGAACTCTGTGGTACTCCACTTGTCACTGGTCTGAAGTTTGATTTAGAGTCTGCTACTTTCACAGTGTGGGTTCTGTCAGTGAGCCAGTAGGCAACCCATCTTGTATCTTGTAACATAGGGATTTATACCTAGTTTAGTGAGTTTATCTATAATTCCAAAGTGGGGGGTGATGTCGAAAGCCTTGGTGACATCTAGGTAGGGTGATAACTGCTTTAAAGAAGTCTATGAGGTTTAGGAGACGTGATCTGCATTTTACAAACCCGAACTGGGTAGGGTCCAGAGTTTGGACATTACCAATGTCATTGTTTGTAAGTTCCATGATGATATGTTCATTAGCCTTGCAGACTAAGTTCATCAGGCTAATGGGGCGGAAGTCCCGGGGCCTGTGGTGGCTCCCCCTTTGTGGAGTAGGATAACTGTTGCTGTGCGCCATTCAGTAGGCGCAAAGCCTGAGGTGAGGCTATGATCGAACATGGTACTTAGGTGGGGTGCCAGTTCATTCTTTAGTTCATGTAGAATGCAGCCTGGGATGTTGTCAGGTCCCATGGATGCTGTGTTCTTGGCTTTGGCGAGTGTGTTTTTTACCTGTGCAGCCGTGATTACAGGAACTTTGCATTCTTCCAGTACAGAGATGGGCCTTTTAGGGGGTGAGAGAGAGGTAAAGTTAGCACTGAACCTATCTTGCAGGATGTTGGCAATATCAGTTGGTTCTGTATATTCAGTGCAATTGTGCTGTAACTCAGAGCATATCTGAGTGTTGCCATTGAGATTCTTGACATAGCTATAGAATGCTTTGTGGTTGTCTTTAGAATCAGTGGCAATTTTCTTTTCATAACTAGCTTTGGAGGATTTTATAAGGGATCTCAGCTTCTTACTGAGGCTGACCAGGGAGTTCCTCCAATCATTGGATTTTACTCTTTTTTGCAAAAGTTTCTTTCTTCTGTTGTAGAGTTTGTTTATGGCAAGAGACCACCAGATTGGCTTGCTTTTTTTGGAGGATAGCATCTTGGTTCTGTTAGGGATTGCATGATCCATGTACTCATGTAAGTGCTTATAAAGTGCATTTGTATAGGATTCAGCAGTCGAACCTCTATTGTCCATTAGCATGGGTGTTGTGAAGTTTGCTACTTCTGTCTTAAGAAGCTTGAAGTTGGCTTTGAAGAAATTTTTTACGGTGCTTTCCCTAATGGGGTGGGGTGGGATATAGATGTCTAGAGTGATTAGCTTGTGGTCGGATCTGACCAACAAGTAATTGACCTCTGGTATGGAACACCAGTTGTCCATGTTGGAAATGACCAGGTCTAGGGTATTGCTGCCCCTGGTGGGGGTGTGCATAAGTTGATCCAAGGTGTTGGAATTTATGAATTCCAAAAAACGTTGAACACAAGAATTGGTACATGAGTAGTTTTCTCAGTTAATGGTTGCGTAGTTGAAATTGCCCATTATTATGGTGTTAGGTTGTACTCTAATATTTTCCAGTGTATCAAGAAATGAGGAATGAGAATGCTGGGGCATGGTGGGGGATCTCTAGCAAGCTACAATTTGGATTGCGGTCTTGCCCAGAGTTTGTTGCACTTGGATAATCTTGGATGCATTATGCTGAGCAACTTGCCTGGAGGTGTGGATATCCTTAATGAATATGGACACGCCTCCGCCTTTAGTGTTTCGGTCCAGTTTAGGTGGCCGAAAGGTGTGGTATGAATTATAGCCTGGTAATGTAAGGGTGCTGTCTTGAACCAGGTCTCTGTCACTGCACAGTTGTTGATTTTCACCATTTTAAGGAGTGCCTCGAGTGAGTGCATTTTGAGGTTTAGACTTCTAACATTGAGTAACATTACTCTCAGATTTTACTTGCTTGTACCTGTTATGGTGGTGAATTTGTCATTTGAACCTTGCCTAAAGAAGGCAATATAAGGACTTCATCAGAATCAACCTTTTTTATTTACAAGGTTTAGGCACTACTGTTTTAAAGTATTTATTTGGTTATTTATGTGGTTTTAACAGAACAATGATGCTGTTTCAATGTTTACACTTTTAAACCCTTTACCATATTTGCCTTCTAAAAGTACATAGTACCCTTTGAATTTCAAGAGTTTTTAATTGGTTTTAATATATTAAGTGAGTTTTTTTAGTATAAAAGGTGTATGTTTGTCTTTGAAAGTTGATTCACATGAAGTCCTGATACTATTTAGGTGAAAACGCTCAATCTATATGTTATTTTAATGCATTTAATATTTTAACTGAGTCGAGCTGTGGAGTTTATGCTGGCAGCTAGTGTTACCCTTTTGTGTTTTCTCTGAGTGGTTTTAGTAATACTAACCTACTTTTGGCATTAATAAGCAACTAATAGAAAACTACAAAGCAACTAATAGAAGAAGTGTCATTGTTAGAAGAGTATAGAAGAGGTAACAGATCAAAAAATTCTTAGAAAGACAGATGTGCTAAAAGCAATTCACAGTCCCAAAAAAAAACAAGATCTATCATAGACTATTGCAAATAATAAACTAAAAATATCAGTATACACAGAAAAACTATGCAAATATTTATAAAGGAAAACCACTAATTAAGCAATTGATTGATGCCCACAAAAATTTACACAGAATTGGGAAACAAAGCAAATTAGAAACACCACAAAAAATAAAGAGAGAGAGAGAGAGAGGGATCTATGAAGACCCTGCAGAATATAACAAATTTGTTGAATAGAGAGAAGTAGCAAAAAATGAAAAAAAAAACTAAGAAGTTCAAATTTGCAGGATATGGAATGTGATGA
This sequence comes from Protopterus annectens, assembly GCF_019279795.1. Taxonomy (NCBI): domain Eukaryota; kingdom Metazoa; phylum Chordata; order Ceratodontiformes; family Protopteridae; genus Protopterus; species Protopterus annectens. The sequence goes on along the minus strand of NC_056727.1, from coordinate 1,037,139,980 downwards.
AGTAAAGGCCTGAGAAATTGAAACAAAATTAATAAAAGCTTCTAAATGGAAAGCCCCATGCCCAGATGCAGTGCCTAATTTATGGCAAAAAAGTATTAACATCCTTACAAAAATATTTAGCGTTGAGTAAGAACTACATATATGCACACTCAGAACAGATACCAACCTGGTTAACAATAGAAAAAAATGACATTCCTCCTTAAGAGTAAATCTACAAGCTATCGTAGAAATATAAATGGGTAACATGCCTTCTGACAAGCTATAAACTATATACTGGAATTGATGCCAGCAGCGCTTGATAGTTATTTAGTGGAAAACTCAATCATGGCGATAGAACAAAAGGGTAAGAAAGTCATATGGAACAAAGGATCATTTGTTGATAAAGTCATAGTGGAGAATTTTAAAAAGGGGAAGAATCTATGTACAGCATAAAGAGAATACAAAAAAAAAACATTTGACGGTATCATATATTCATGGATAAAGGAGTGCTTACAGACATTTGAGATACACCCTACATTGATCAATTACATTACAGTGGCTATGAAACAGTGGCAAGCCACTTTGGAGTTAAGCCATGATAAAGAACAATTTATTATACCATGGATAAAACTCCAAAGGGGGATATTCCAGGGTGAATCTTTGTCACCACTGCTCTTTTGTCTTGCCCTTAACCCATTAAGCTGTCTACTTAACAGATTAGGTTATGGTTATAATTTAGCTTACAGAAAACAACAAAGTATAAAGATTTCTCATCTTCTTTTTGTGGATGGTTTAAAACTGTTTAGTTCATCAGGTGAGGAGTTGAAAGCACAACTAGAAGTAGTCAAAAATGTCTCCCCTTGATATAAGAATGTCATTTGATCTTGATAAATGTGGAAATGCAACATTTAAAGCAGGAAAGCTGTAGCACCAAGAAAACATCAGTTTGGAACAGGAATGTGATATAAAGAAACTTGAGCAGGCGGGAGTATATATACATTTAGGTACTGATGAAGGATCTAGAATAAAACATGAACAAATGAGATCAAAACTCAGTAAGTAACATCTTGGGATAATAATATTAATGTTAAAAACAACCCTGAAGTCTAGGAATGAAGTCCAAGCTATAAAACAATTGGCTTTTCCTGTTCTTACTTACAGTTTTGGGGTGATTAACTGGCACAAAAAGGTATTGGATGAGATAGACAGGAAAACAAGAAAATGTTTCACACTTATCAAATGTTATATAAAAATTAGTGTATACCAAGATTATATATTCTTTGTTCTTAAAGAAGTATTGGCCTCCTCAAAATTGATTACATGGGTGGATCTGCAGTTGTAGGACTGCATACATATCTGTGGACTTCAAAAGATCCAAACATTATGATAGTTTTAACACATGAAGAGAACGAGTCTAAAATTATTCCCTGTTTAGTTTAGCCGAAGCAGTCAAGCAGGAATGGAACTCAAACCAGAGGTAGACACAAATCAGATAGCAAATGAGTGTGCCAAAAAACAAAAGAAAGAACTTAAGTAGAAGGCTCAGATGTTAAGGCAAGAAATGTGGAAAAGGCATAAATATAGTTGCAAATGCAGCAAACTCATGGAGCAACCTAATTTCAGTCAGGATCTGATACAAGAATAGATAAAGGCAGGTAAATATAAGCCAAAAGATGAAAGGTTAAAACTGGCATCCCAGGATAGTTTACTATGTGCATATTGGTTTACAAAGTTCATTGAACATGTGGGAGAAACTGAAAAATGCAGCTTTTGTAAAAGAAAACCGGAAACAGTCATACATATTGTTGCTGGCTGTGATATACTATTGCCAGAGGGCAGTTAAGACTGTTGCACTGGAGGTTGCGCAAACAATACCATATTGAAGTAGCTGAGATATACTGGAAACATGAGCCATACATTATTATAGAGAGTGATGAAGTTTATATCACATGGGATCACCCATTATCAACAGTTCAAAAACAGATGTGAGAAAACCAGATAACTAAGTCCATGAAAAGAAGACAAAAGTAACATTGATCATTGAAATTGCTTCACCCAGTGATTAGAGTATATTACATCTAGAGATATGCAAAGTCATAAAATGCCAGGATTTGCAGGCAGAAATGGGGACAATGTGAAAGAAGGATACCCTTAGAGCTCCAATAGTAGTAAGAGCAATGGGCTTCATAAAAACAGAATTGTCTGTCATATTTAAATATGCTTCCCATATATGTAACTGCATATGAATTAAAGAAGGTGTCAGTTCTGGGCATATTGTGGGTACTGTGAAGAGAATTGTTGGCTAACATCAAAGACTGAAATAATACTAATTTCATGAACTTTAATCATACTTTGACTTAGGAATGGGGTCGATTCCCATTATGGTATTAAAAACCCAAAAGATTTTGAGAAATTAAATGGAGATAAACACTCTGCATTTAAATATAATTATCTGTCTGTGAGTAGCCTTGGAAAGGCTGTACATTGTAGACACCAGATTTAAATGGTTTGTCCTCCATGAGAGCATTTAAGATTTTGTGTCTTTCTCCAAAGATTGTGAATTTCAGAGTTGAGAGAAGTTGCATTTTTTTGTCATGTAGAGTGATTTTAATGTACTCATTAAAGTCTTCACCTTATAGACCCGAGGTACAGGGTTTGATTCTGACTTCAGGTTATTGGTATGGTTTAAAATGGCCTAGAGGGCAGTTAATCTAGTATTGTCTATGAACCTAAGAGATTTAAGGACCCCAGATGTGCATTTAGCCACCCCATATCATTACTGTTCCACCTTCATCTCATTATAGGTTTTTACCATGGGAATGAAGAACAGCTACAATCATTCTTCTGCATAATGGAACACCAGGTACATCTTGCAGGGCAATTACATACCCAAAAATTTAACCAGCCTCATATGCAAAGCCACTAAAAGACTTATCATGAATTAATCAATAAGAACACGAGGAGCCTTCAAATACTGGATCTGTCTCAGTTCGGATTTATCAAGGACAAGTCTTGCTTACTTAACCTGAAAAATAAAAAGAAAACCAAGTTTGTGGCAGTGACAGTGGTTTTCTTTTTCTTTTTTAAGTTTTAAAGTGTTCATTTTCATTGTTTTGTGGTTTGCTTACTTAACCTGGTGGATTTTTTGAAAAAGTCACCAAAGTAATGGATGAAGTTAAAATGGTGCACAATGCATACCTCAACTTGGCCAATGTTTTTGTCACAATCCCCCACTCAGACTACAAGAAAAGCTAAACAAACTAGGAATACATCCCTATGTCTCCTTGGATTGCCAACTGGCTCACTTATAGAATGCTGGAGATCAAAATATATATCAGTAACCAATGGAGTCCCAGTTGTTCAGTGCTTGTACCTTTTCTGTTTGGCATCTACTTCTCTGAAGTAAAGCCAATAGCAAAGAGCTCTAGCTAAGTTTGCAGATGACTGGAAGCTAGGGGCAGGTGCTGAATTCCCAAATTACTTAGCCATCCTGCAGGGAGGATTGACCCAAACAAATAACTGATGTCAAATCATGGACTAAAACTACATAATAAATTAATTCTTATTGTATCATTTGGGAGGGTATCTATCTTGGGGAACTACCACATTGACAATATGCCCCTAATAGTTGATTCAGCTGTTTTGGAATTTGGGAACTTATGTGAGCAGTTAACTAACTTTTGAACAATATGTCCACTGTTATAAGAATGTCCTTCTACATTGCACAGTTTATAAAAAAAGGGATTGTGTCTAGATCTACAGATGTCATTGTCTCCCTTTATCCAGCCTTCATTAGGTCGGTTATTGAGCATAATGCCCCCTTTGGTGTGTATCTATCCAGACCCATGCAACAACTGTAACATGAACAGTCATATCTTAGTAGAAGAATACAAGGCCTAAAAATTATGACCTATGTGAACTGACTCAAAGCCCTGTCACTATATTCAGTATCCTACAGACTGCTAAGGGGTGATCTGTGTGTAGCATACACGGCATCCTCTAACTCAATACTGATGGAACTACTGCACCTCAGCAAGAAAAATGTCATCAGAAATTCCCAGTCTAGGGATCTAAACCTCATCTGCATATATCAGCAGAATGGTTTGGAGGGCCAGGTATACGTTGCAGGAGGTACCCCTGCTCTAGAAAAGACTCTCCACCCATGTAAAACAAAGCTCATCCCTGTCCATATTCAGATGCGACTTGAATCTATGAATGGGCAATTGAAAATTTACAGCAACAATACAAATAAAATGGGCTAATGTGGTAAACCTAGCCCTAAGTACTCCCAACAAGTCCAAATTCAAAAAGTAAAACTTACACCAGAAAAGTAGCAATAAAAGATTTCATATAATACTTTAACAACAAACAAGCAAAGCTTTCAGGCTTAACCCTTCCTCAGTGCAAATTCATTAACGCACTCATTGTTCCACAGTTAAGTTAGGATTTCATATGTAGGAATTGGCACATTTTAAAAACAATACCTGACCTTGAATAATTGATTCCAGATAAGTCAAACTTTGCTTATAGGAACTGCAAAAACGTAAAAGCAAAGGTTATGTTATAAAGAGAGTTATGTTGGTAAAGGTACCGTAAATCCAAAGCAAGGTACGTTCCTATACTATAATTGTAGTTGCTGTAAGCATATTTTTGTGAACAATAATGTGTTTATAATTCCAGAAACAGCTAAAATGTTTTCATTTCACTGTTTTGCTACTTGTAATACTGTGAATATTATCTACCTTGCAACCTGTACTAAATGCACTGCATTTTATGTAGGGATATGTAGCCGATGATTAAAGGAATGTATTATAGAACATTGGTCTGAGATTCATAGGAATGTCTCCACAAATGCATTAGCTAAACATATCTCAAAATATGATATGGATTATGAGTTTAAATTCAGGGTTAAGGGTTATTGATGTAATTAATAAAAGTTCTAGAGGAGGTAATATTAACAATGCTCTTGATATGAGAGAAAACGAATGGGTAATAAGATTAAATGTGGATAGATACCCAGGCATTAATGATATAATTAATATAAAACCAGTTTTAGTGAAGAAACAAATGCAATATAGATAAAGAATTCCTTACATTGTTATATTGTATGTTTTTATGTTTAGTCATTGTTCTTTATATTTTTTATATATTTTATAAGATTGCTTATTCTATTAAATTGATAATTAATTGATAATTATTTGTATAAGGTTATTGGTGGGTTGTGTCATATGATGTCATTTAAATGTAGAACAATGAATGCTTTAATGAATTTGCACTGAGGAAGGGATAAGCCCAAAAGCTTTGCTTGTTTGTTGTTGAAGTATTGTATTAAATATTTTATTGCTACATTCCTAGCGTAAGTTTTACTTTTTCAATTGAGAATTTATCCCAGAACTGCCCCCTGTTCTAGTGATGGAAAGAGGCAGCTTCTAAATGATTTATCCCTTGCATGAGTCATCTCAAATTATCTTCAGCATGATCCAACTTATTCTCACAAGGGGTAATATATTATTCTTGACCATGGGATGAGGAAGTCCAATCTAACACCAAATGGAATATGTTAATTCAAACACCAAAAGGGAAATTGGATAGGCTTAAACTGTCCAACAAGGTCAGCTAGACTATTACTTACCTGTGAGCATTTGAAACAATTCAGTAAGTGAGAGATAGGGAAGTTCTGTATGTTTCATCAAGTGGGTCTCCAAATTTTGAAGCAAATTCTCTCCATATTTAAATATCCTTAAGTCAAACACCTGCAAATTCTTTGTTCTTTTAAAATTTTTGATGTCATCCATTTTGTCCAACAATCAGTAGATCACATTCTGTTGTACTTTCAGCACTGACTGAGCATACTAAGATCTTTATAGACTGTTGAAAGTGATGTTTATGTCCAATATATCACAGATCATGCAAGCGTTCAATATCTGGGTATGCACCAGGAAGTGGATAATTACAATGTTGTTAGTACGAGATATTTCATCTCAGATAAGCTGTCCATTAATGGGCTATTTGGGTGGTCTGTAGAACAGAAGAGTAGATCAATGCATTGCAATGGGTCTTACATCAAAGATACCAGTTAAATTAACAGGACACAAAGAGGAAAAATTCAGTCTCCATCATTCAGCAGGTATTAATATGACTCAGCTCTGAAATTTGAATATGAAAGTCACTTTACGTAAAACGAACTTTTTAAGACTTACCCCTCTCCCAAGAGAGCTGATAAAATAAGCTGCTTTCATTGTAGGTCCAAGCTCCATCCTCTGGACAAAACTACCAAGTCTGTAGCCATCAGCATATATAGTCAGCCTCAGGGTATTGTATCATGGCATGTATTGGAAGGAGGATGCACAATACAAAGGAGTAAGAGAGGTGTATAATGTTTCATCCCAGTGGTAACTTCCAACAGTCGAGAGACTTGATCCCATCCTCTGCCAACAGGCTTTTACCAGAAAGCCAACTTTCTGCTCAGCAGACTATATACATGTCAAACCCACATTCTTTGAGTTTGCTTATAATTATTTCATAGGGGGTAGTGATGAAGGCCTCTTTGAGATCAAGTTGGACTGGTTACATAGGGCAGCTCAAAAAAGATAAACAAGTTATTAGGAAAAACCTCCCTTAATAAATCTGTACTGGCTAATATCTAGAAGCAGATCACATATGACCCTCTTGATAGGATTTGTAATAATGCCCTCAGGATTCTGGTGAGGCTGATGAATTTGTAGTTTTCAGAATCCAGTGTAAGTCCTACCATCTCAATAGGTCCCATTGTGGCTTTCTCTAAAAGTTTGCAGAGAAAGCCTGCTGAGAGATTTTTAGTTAATAAGAAGTGCAGAGACTTGGTGCATTGTATTTTTAAAATACTTACAGAACTTCCTGTGATGTTTCTGGAACTCATAAAATGAAAGTTCATGATTTTAACACTGAATGCAGTCTAAAAATTAGATCCTTGAAATTAATGTAGAAAATATATTTTTGCATATTTGTCAGTAAGAATTTGTGATCTGCATTTTTTAAATGCTTAAAATCTGAAATGTTTGATTGGTTGGATGATGATGTGGCTGTTTGCGTTCTTAAGTAAAGTAAAAGTAAATGGCTTCAATATTTTGATGAAGTCTTTCATTAAAATCAGTTACAGGATACTCTCTACACCCCCCTGAAAATCATGCACATTTCCAAAATTGTCTTGATGAACTGCCTGTAAATGAGAAATTTATTATTTTGAGAGACTGTAAGTACCTCTCAAAAACTAGATTACCTATATATCTCATGTAGGATGTGACCAAAGGTTTTAAGATTTAATAAATAAAACCTCTTTTTACTAGATTATTAATAAATCCAATAAATGACATAACACTCTTGACCTGGTTGTTAAGATTATAGCTTCTTCAAGTACTGTTCCACTTTATTGTAAACTAATAACCTTTACCTTCAAAATCTATAAACCCTCTGAAACCAACATCATGGAATTCAAGGATTTAAAACATAGTAATCTAATCAGATTCTATGACAAAGCACTTCTATGCCAACTTTGATAAATGTATAGAAATGGCAGTCCCAACATCATCTAAATATTTGGGACATATAAATACAAATTACATTAGTGATCTACCAACATAAATAAACTCTACAATACAGGAAAAAATATACTTCTTAACTTATACACCTTATAAAAAGATCTTCAGTTCAAGGATACTATTAGAAAATGGACTAAAACCTTGAAAAATGCTATTGGGGTATTAAGCATCCCATGATCTTAGTTTACCATCTGAATCTAAGGAGAATTACAAATCCTTTTTCAACTATGTTACGGAAATAAGAAATAATACCCCTCATTGCTCTGAATTTAAAATGGCAGCACTAACTCTGAGCCAATAGACATTGTTAATGTGCTAGCAAACAAAGCCAGTGCAAATCTTACCTCAGAGATAGCTTTCTAAGGCCCACGTATCCCCAAATCTCATAGCATTCTTGTTATCACTAAAGAACATGTACTTAAGGTGCTCTCCAAGATTAAAAGTACTGGTTATATTTTAAATATTACCAAACAAGCCCTGGAAAAGCCACTCCTTAAACTGCTTAACCTGAGTTTAACTACTAACTTTGCCACTGAGGTTTGGTGCACAGCAGTGTTGATACCACTTCACAAGGGGGGGGCTCACCACTGACCACAGAAATTAGAGGACCATCAGCCTGATGAGTCTTATTTACAAAAATGTGGAACATATCATAGCTGACCAGATAAACTATGTCATTAAAAATTGCATTAAGCTAGACCCACAGTAGTTTGTCTTTGTGGGGAGAAGATCTTGCATAATGAATTTGGTTAACTTATTCAAAGGGTGACAAATGACGTTGACAGCAGTCATGCTGACTGCATGGCGTACCATGATCCAGCCAAAGAATTTGATACCATTTTGCAGGATAACATAGTACTCCTAATGCATTAGAAATAATTCCCTAAATGATGAGGTAAATAGCAAATTGACTAAAAGACCAAATCCATGCAGTACAAGTAGCAGGTGCTCTATCAGAAAGTGTATGAAGGTGACCACTAATGTCCCTCAAGGCTCAGTGCTTTGACCTCCTTTATTTGGCATACAGGTTCATAGATTAGTACTAGACTAATTGCCCTTGCGAGCCATTTTAAGCCTAGCCAATTATCCCTTGTGAGACTCAAACCATGCACTTTGTGTTTGTAAGGTAAACACCTTAACCATTAGGCCACCCTCCCAACCCAAATAAACAGCATTTGCAATGCTCAAACCCAGCACCCTGCACACCATAGTTAAAGCGATTTACCACTAAGCCATATCAGATATAGTATTCTGATTTCCATACAATGAATCAAAACATCTGGCTACCCAGTTCTGCAGTGGATCTTAAAATGACAGGCATTCTCTGAAGACCCTCTCTGATCCCTAAGCCGCTACTTCGGCATAGACTTATATTTATGAATATCCAGTGTACTAGAAATAAGCTCAGAGTAAATGCAAAATGTTTTCTCCTTGAAACCAGCCATTCTCAACTTGTCTTTTCTTGCCTTAAAAATATAAAAGTAAGTTGGTAGATAATGCTTCCCCTCTGCTTACATCATAGGTAACACCCCACAGCAAAATAATGCTGTTAAAGACCTTGGAACTTAGGTTGATAATTCCTTCTCCTCTGATCCTCATGTAACAACAGTGGTCAGAAAGCCTTTCTACTTATCCCAACAAACTACCAACATAATATCATTATCATCAACATCTAAAGTGGTCATTGTCCCCTTATATTCAGCATTGTTTAGGCCTATTAATTAAAATGTAATGCCCCCACCCTTAGAGATGTACCTCACTAGGCATATCAAACAAATAGAAACCCCCCAGATATTCTTAACTAAGAAGATCACTGACTTAAAAACCATAAGCTACTCAAAAATATTGCAAGAGCTGTTCCCTTATTCAGTATCTGATAGATTTCATAGGGCAAATATATGCCTTGTCTTCTGTGCCATTAAGAACCCAGAGGTTCTGATCTCTTGTATATTCACAAAACAAATAGTTCAACAAATGCTAGAACCAGGGATTTAAATTTTACCAGAAGAAACAAAACATAATGAAACGATTAGTTCATTACGTAGCACCTTTCCAACTCTGAAATAAGCATTCACTGCAGATTAAACAGTGGGATATATTATTTTTCCTCAAATGGGAACTGGATGTTTGGATGGGTATTCATAAATTCACCTTTTGGCTTGACTATCCTAGCTCTCTTCAAAAAAGGAGTTATAGTCTAAGGGTGGATGAGGGCAAGGCTTAGTTGTTTTGTATTTTCTATGATTCTATGACCCTATGAACATGCAAGAGCTAAAATAATTGTCTAGGGTGTTGAAAGTTCAGTGTATTTTTTTCATAACTATCTGAGTGAGTTTTAGGGTATTTGAAGTCATCCATAGTGATCACATTATTCTGTTTTACTAGCTCACTAATTCAATGACATATTTTTGATTTTCATTTAGGGTTATAAAGTGGGTGCAATAACAATAAGTTACATGCCAGTCAGTAGTGTCGTAACTTACGAGAGCTCCTATAAGCTCTCTCTTTTGTGGTTTACATTGAGTGACCTTGGGATATAATTATTATGCTTGTAAAAAAGAGTGGAAGGAGTTATTCCTTACAGTGAGGAGGATGCTAAGTAAGTAAGTAAACAAGGATTTACAAGTACTGCAGCTCTATATAATAGGAGGAGTAAAGCAAGCCTTGCAATTGGACATCTTACTTAGACATCAGACCTTAAGGAAATCAAATACATTCCATTATTATTCTTAGTTGTGAATTTGACCTGCACATCAACTTTGCACTGCTTAAAAATGCACTGGGTGTGCTTCAGATTTTCAGTTCAAGAGATGCACTCTTTGACTGGGGAAGTAAAGACCATCACGTGCAACCAAAGATGATGAAACAGTCATCTACCCCTATGCAGATTCCCACTGAATCAGCAATGACATGCAAAAGCAATGAAGCCAGTTATTAAAGCTACTTGAACTCGCCAATGACAGCAACTATCTTTTCTGTAAAGGGTGCCATCTCTGATGTGGGCAGGACCTCAGTCAAGCCATGCATCCTTTCTATACCAAAAATGATTTTAGAGAACACTTCCTATGTCTGTGCAACTCCCTTGAGTGGAATGCTCACATCACTGACTCCCTTGTGAGCCATGATTAAAATCAAGGGTTTGCTTAACCTTTGAATGCTTCCATGAAAATATCAGTGTAAGCTTAGGTATCTGAATATGTATATCTATATCTATCTATCTATCTATCTATATATATATATATATATATATATATATATATATATATATATATAGGACAGCGATATGGTGCAGCAGTTAATGCTGTCACCTCATAGGTTATCTGGTTTGATTCTCGGCTGGGGTGCCTTCTGTGCAGAGTCTGCATATCCTCCCTGCATTTGCATGGGTTTTCTATAGGTACTCTTGTTTCATCCCACATTCCAAAGACATGTCTCTGGACTGCTTCTCCCTGGGCCACTGTTGAAAATAGGCTCTGTCCTAGTCGGACTTTCCTAGTTAACAAATGATAAATAAGTAAAAAATATACATGTATGTGTGTGTATGTGTGTGCTTGTATATGCATATATTATCTATATCTATCTATGTATATGTGTGTGTGCGTGTGCGTGTGTGTGTGTGTGTGTGTGTGTGTGTGTGTGTGTGTGTGTGTGTGTGTGTGTGTGTATGTGTGTTTATGTGTATATATGGGTCTACTTTACATGGTCGACTTTTCAGAAAGTTGACTTTCATATGGCCAAGACCATATGATCGACTTTCGGAAAGCCGACCATGTAAAATAAACACATATAACACAACAAACACTTACCTTAAACTGTTAGCAGGGAGGTTATGCCCCACTGCACCCCCCGTGGGGGCTCCGCCCTCCACACCCCCCATAACTTTAATATACCAACTCTGAGATTGCACTACAGTGCGGAAGAGGGAAATGTTCCCATTCTGCACTGTACGGAGATAGCAGTTCCCCATTGTCAGCTTTTCAAAAGTCGATCATATGGTCTCAGCCATATGAAAGTCAAGTTTCTGAAAAGTCGACCATGTGAAGGGGACCCATACATACATATATATATATATATATATGGTTCTACCTGACTTCGTCGACAGCGCAGAAGACCGACAGCGGAATTCGGAGCTCCAGAAGATCGAAAACGAAGAAGACCGACGCGAATCGCGAGTGGCAGAACATCGACAATGCAGAAGACCGACACGACGGATGACAACACCAACGCCGAGGATGCCGACATGGGGAAAGGCTGTGTGAGTATGCGGTAGTGACGGACGTTAGGGTGCGAGGCAGGTAAGTGTGGAGATTGACGGTCTGTGGGGATAGGGGTGGGTTAAGTGAGTTAGGGTTAGGGAGGCGATAGGGGTGGGTTAAGTGAGTTAGGGTTAGGGATCGATAGGGGTGGTTTAAGTGAGTTAGCGTTAGGAAGCGCTAGGGTGGGTTAAGTGAGTTAGGGTTAGGGAGCGATAGGGCGGGTTAAGTGAGTTAGGGAGCGGGTAGGTAAGTGTGCGATAGTGACGGACCTTAGGGTTAGGGTAAGGTTTAGTGTGGGCTTGTAAGGATTTTGGTGTGCTTGTGTTGTGTGTGTGGTTTGTGGAATGGGGATGTGTTTTGTTTTTAATAATTGTTATTGTGGTGTGTGCAGTGTATGGGGTTTCGTGTTTGTGTACCGTCGGTTATTTCGTTGTCGGTTATGTGTGGTTTCGTGTTTATGGACTGTCGAATATGTGGTGTCGGTGATGTGGTTGTCGGTGTTGTGTGGTTTCGGCTATGTCAGGTAGAACCATATATATATATATTTATATACATATATATATATATATATATATATATATATATATATATATATATATATATATATATGGGTTCACTACTAAACCTCAAATTACGGAATCTCGAGACTCTGAAACCTGAAGACCAGAATCCCGACATTCCGTAATATCGAAAGTAAAAAAAAAAAAAAAAAGAAAAAGAAAAAAAAACATTTAGAAAGGTATATGCAGGGGGTCAAGCCCTCCTGCACTCCCCCACACCCCTGCACTTAAATATACCAACCTCAAAATCACACTACAGTGGAGTGAATGGCAAAACTTCCGTTCTGCTCTGCACAGCACTATTTTTCCTTTCACTCCACTGTGGTGCAATCTCAGAGTTGGTATATGTAAGTTGCAGGGGGTGTGGGGGGTGCAGGGCAGGCTTGCTCCCCTGCATATGCTTTAAGAATTGTTGTTTATTCACGTTCGATATTACGAAATCTCGAGATTCTGGTCTTCTGGATTCAGAGTCTCGAGATTCCAACCCATATATATATATATATATATATATATATATATATATATATATATATATATATATGGGTCTACTTCAGCCGCTCAAAAGCCGAAAACCCCAAATACAAATAGCGCGACATGTAAAGACCAAACCTGGAATACGGCGAACGAACGAAACCCTGTAGAGTGAAAATATCAAATTCACATAGTTGGCCCGTCTGCGGTATAGCTCTGTAAGGTAAGTGTGTAATAGATACGGACCTTAGGGTTAGGGAGGGGTTAAGGTAAGTGCATAGGTAGGTAGTGTATGTAAGGTTTTGTGTAGGTAATGTATGTAAGGTTTAGTATAGGGTTTTGTTAAGTGTATGTGTATGGAATATTTAGTTTGTTTGGGTATAGCTCCATGGGGGAAGTGTGTGGTAGTTACGGACCTTAGGGTTAGCGAGGGGTTAAGGATAGTGCATAGATAGTTGTGTATGTGGGGTTTAGTGTAGGGTTACTAGTAGGGTTTTGGTGCTTTCATTTAGGGTTAGAAGTAAGGTTTTAGTTAGTGTATGTATGTGTTGTTTTTATCGTGTTTGGGTAGGTAGTGTGTTGCTGGTGGTGGGTTGGCTGACTATGATGGTTCGAGGTTTGAAATTTCATGGTTTAGTACATTCGATGTATTCGCGGTTCGCTCTTTATGTGTCTCGCTATTTGTATTCGGGGTTTTCAGATTCCGAGAGGATAAAGTAGACTAATATATATAGATATATATACATATATATATATATATATATATATATATATATATATATATAACACACACACATATACACACATATATATATATATATATATATATATATATATATATATATACACACACACACACACACATATTGAAATATATATAGAGAGACAGAGTTGCACAAATAGCTATAGATATAAATAGCTATAGACAGATGTATGTATATGACTATATGGCTGAGGTTCTATCCTATCTGATGGTTATGTGACTGAGATCCACAACATAAGATCTTGAGGAACGTGGTTGTATATCAATATCTTCCAGTGCTGAGAATTTAGTCTTGAACATGTTGATATAGTTACGCCTGCCACAAATAGTTTCACTGTGAACAATATGTAATGCATTTTGGTAAGTCTACAAAAGTTTCTACACTGTCCCAGAAATCTATCTGAGATAGGACAGAAGGATATGAAAGCAGAGCTGATGAAGGATTTGCACCTGTTCCTGCCTGAGTACTCCATAGTTAATAAAAATATAGCTTTTTTCCATATGAAGTGGTTACAGGCTATTTATTGGCTACTTTTAGTTTTATAAGCTAAGAAGAGGTAACTAGGGGATGACTGGTTTTAGTGATAAAAGCTAGTGACTTAGTTTGTAAATCAGACAGTCAATTATAATCTATTGCAAGTACACAATTTGTTTGCATCAGTCTATGCTTCGTTAATGCAAAGCTATGCATGTTTTTCAGGTGCAAAGAAATAGTCACAGCTCCACTAAACATTAATAACTGTAATGTACTTTTAAATTTCAAAAACATTCCAGCAGAACTCTTGCTGATAATACCCTATCCAGCTGTAAATATAGCAGACAACAAATGCAAAGCATTATTTGTTTTCAGACTAAACTATATATTCTACTAAAGTTTACTAAAGGCAATTGTTTAGAAAGTCAAATGGTGATGTGCAGTTCAGAAGCCAACCAGACATGAATTATTTTATTTCACATGTTTTGCAGCCTACATATTTGTGAATAACCGACAGGCTTGCCACTCCTTGTAGCTAGCTGCATGTATTTAGAGTTAGGAATAAAATGGTGCATCTTGTGAAAATTCATGCTGGCAGAGGAAGAGTATGCAAACTCCACACAGAATGCACCCAGCCCAGGAACCAAACCCAAGAACCAAGATATGTGATGTAGAAAAATAAGCTCTGTGTTTTAAAAAATGCTCAAAGAAGCCTCTGACCCCCTACTTTGATGTTTCTTCAAGGACCAGATATGATATTGTATGACTGACTATAACCCCATGTGCATTCATGAGGACCCAAATATGTTTACAGACTTTCTTTTCCACCTCTAACTGTACAAGTGTTCACCTAGGGCTTTCTGTAGCTGATAGCATCTTTGTTTCACTACAGAAATTCTGCAGCGTTTTAATTTTTTCTAATACATTTTAACAAACTGCCCATCTGATTTATATAGGCTGATAATGGACTGCTTGCATTAATTCATTTGAAATAACATAGCAAAGACGTTAGTGGGCTGCTTTCTAAGAAATTAAACTATGTTATTATGAATTCTCCTCAGCAAGTATTATGAAAGGCCTACTGTTTTTTTTATCAGCCAATTCATCTTCGCTTAGAAGGTCATCACAAGAAGGCTGCCAGCATCTTGTCAAAGTGGTTAGGCTTTAGACTTGGACAAGACTGAAAAGGGGACTATTATGTTTTTATTAATTCCTCCTATTTGGGCACAACTGGAAAGTATATGTATATAGACAGATAAACACACACACACACACACACACACACACACACACACACACACACACACACATGCACGCATGCACGCACGCACACACACACACACACACACACACATATATATCTATCACCTCTCTCTCTCTGCATATAAAATAAGTCCAATAAACAAACTGGGAAACTTCTGTATAGTCAATCAGTTGCTAATACTTGAAACAAACCTCCCCCAGACCTAAAAGACACCATTAGTAGCTTCTGTTTCAGAAAAATGTTAAAAGATTACATGATCAAAACATGGTCTTGCTCCTGTCTCACTCCAACCTGACCTGTGTCTCCTCATCTTCTCTTCCTCCTCTATCTCTGTTAATACTATGTTTTGGTAACCTTACCCTTACCCTTATTTTCGTATCTATCCTCTTGCAGACAATCTACCTAAATATCTAATAAGAACATCAATATGTCATACATTAATTACATTCCTTATATCAATCTAATTGTTATTTGCTACTGTTAATGGCATCCATACTCTCTGTATATACTGAAACTATTTAAGCTTTGAAAAAAAAAGTCTGCTTCAGTATTTGACATACCTTAGAATTTCTTTATTGTTACTAAGAGTTTATACCCTACTGTTGCATTTGCCATGTTTTTTTTTTTTTTTTTTGTTTTGGAGCTTTTCTCCTCAGGCCTCTGCTGAAAAGAACCTTCATGCCCAGTCAGACTAACCTGGTTGACAAATGTCAAATAAATAAATAATAAAAATAAATAATATATATATTTCATACCTCTCAACTTCTTAGCACAGGAGATCTGGACAAACTCTAAAGTAATGGGGGGACCATGGCCAAAAATAGGGACAGATTTTAAACGGTGCTCTTATAAATTTAGAAAGATGCTAGAATAACAGTATTTGTGTTAGGATGCATTTTCTGAAGGATATGAAATTTGAAACTCAAATATATGTCACTGTTTAGTGATTTCCATCCTCCGTGGATTGCCAGAAACCATGTATTTTATGAGAAACAAACTAAAAATATGAGGCAACAATCTAGACAGTTGAGACGTATGAATTTATATATATATATATATATATATATATATATATATATATATATATATATATAAATGTGTGTGTGTTCATGTATGTATACATATACATATATATATATATATATATATATATATATATATATATATATATATATGTGTATATATATATATATATATATATATGTATATGTATATGTATATATATATATATATATATATATATATACATATATATATATGTATATGTATATGTATATATATATATATATATATATATATATATATATATATATATATATATATATGTATATATTTATAGAAAGAGAGAGAGAGATATTTTTGGATGGATGGATAGGCATGTATGCTTAGTTTTAGAGTACATGTGATTGCTCCCTAAAAAATTGCTTTTATGTTTTTTGTCCTTGGAAGTTTTATTGCTTTCAATAGTGACCTCACAATATGTTAAATGCTTTGGGCCTTAATTCTCATATGCCAGTTAAATGAGGTATAATTATGTAAACCCAAATTTTATATACTTTTTGTATGACTCCGCGAGACACATGTAATAAACAATTGCACAATAGATTTCACTTTTTCAAAATTAGGATTATTAATCTATTTCTGTAAACATCAATATTTTTATGAATGTCTAAAGAGTTAAGTCATATGTTGACTGAAGCTACTTCATACAAAATCAGCTAAATGCTGAAAATGTTTAACAGTTGATTTCTAGGATTATGTCAACTCAGTCATATCACTGAGGTTTTCAGAGGTGTTAACATGTCAGAACATAAGACATCTGAGGAGGAATTCACAATTTGCATCCGGAAGATTATGTCTAACAATAATGCAAATTTCAGTAAGGCAAAGAGGGTATATATAGATGTTTATGGCTTAATCAGTTGAATAATGTTATGCTACTGTTGAATCTGTTTTAATTATTGTTATGTGAAAGAAAGTATGTTTTCCAAAAAGATATATCTGGACGTGTTTTTACTGCAGATATCTAGATAAATGAGTCAGTGTGGATAGGTAGAGTTTCGCTCTAATATATAAGAAAAAGACTGAATGCAAAGGTTCAAGCTGTGATCCTGGCATATTTGTTGCATTATTTTCTAAAGGGCAGAAGGTTCTTTACTCCTTTCTGCTGTCACTGCTGTGTTTACATTTATCTTTTAATGTTTTCTCCTGCTGAGTTTGACTGTTATACACTAGCCATACAAAACATGGCAAGGATTTCACTTCTGTAGAAACGCATTTTCAACATGAAGATGGCACTTTATCATACACACAGCTTGCATCAAGGATATATTAAAGCAGGTCATTTTCTGCAGATGTTGCTCAAACAATAGTGACCCATTTCCCTTTAGCTGAATGATATAATTTAAACGCAGAAAAAATGTCAGACTTCACTTGCATCTTTAGATGCCAAAAATCTGATATATTTTTATTTGAAGTCTTAACACTTTGTTTTCCTGAAGTAAATCTCAATGTTCCTTTTAAATGTATTAATTGTACAATGAGCATCTGATATTTATTTTAACACAGTTAATACGAACCCAGAATTTACAAATTCAGAGTCATAAATGCAAAGCAAATATGATAACAAATAATAACATTTAATATAGCAAAGTTTATACAATATAAAGTTTTTGGTTGAAAATATGAAAGAAATATATACTAAAAAGTAAAACAACATGTTAAACTTAGTTTTCTTTATGACAAAATAAATAGACAAACAGAACTTTAACTAAATAGATACTGGGTACATGTATGAAATGAACACAAACAGTTTCATCCAATTTAGCCTATATCACTGCAACATGCAGAGTGTAATGAAATCATAATGAATGTGGCACTGACTAGTACTTACCTGCTATTCCAACCTGAATTTCATAACTGTGATGTGACTGCCATTTTGGTTTTAATACTTAGTTTTGCTACAATAGCATAAATGTCTATGTCAGTGCCTGTCACAGTTTGATGAGTTGTTGTGTACCTTAGGCCTTTGGCTCTGGCAGGAGTTATAATGGCCATTTTTTCACTTTTCAATGACCATGGATGAGACAAAGGTAAGAATATATCCCAAAGAAGTCTGATGTGCATAATATAAGGATATCTCAGTGTTTTAGTCTCTTTGGCACTGCAATCCATAAATTTAGAAATTACTTTGAAGATGATGAATGGTTCTCTTCCATTCTTGATTACCAAAAACTTTGAAGGGTGGTTATTACTAACACCAAATATTTGTACAATCAGTTGTGCAGTGCTCTATGGCTTGGTGATTGATTGTTGCACTCCTTACCTTGTTTATGGCCAGGTGGTCAAAGAAGAACTGATTTTGCCAGTAGTCTTAGCAGGCAGGACAGCTGTGCTGCAGGACTCAGGAACTCTGTTAAAGAATATGTCACTGGCTGAAAAGCAAATAATGCCCAACTTATTCCTGGGCTGCTTATAGTGTGGCTGCAGTGGGAATTAGAAAACATGTAGTCACTACTGCTGGATGACATAATGAATTTTTATTCAGTGGTTGTTTATTTAAAATAACAATGAGCCCATGTCTCTTACTTGTACTAAACTGACAACAATCAAAACAGAGATGCCACTTTGCAGTGGTTATGTCATCTACTTAAGGACCATAAAAATGTACTCAGAAAATGAACAGAAAAGCAGCAGTCTGAACTAGAATGCTATATAAAATGCTAAACTGAATCATACTAAATAAACCTTAAAAATGTGCATTACTGAATATCTACCAACCTTAGTTAAAAAGGTACTGAGCATCAGATCATGCTAGTCAAAAACACAGAATTCAATGTTCCATAAGGATTGCTTGGCCTGTTTACTCCTAATCTGTCAAGTTTACTCCTTACTGAATAAAATACAGATTACTCTAAACTAATATTTTATTTCTTTCTTTCTTCATTCATATACTGTATCTGTCCCACATATTCTAGGTTTTTTCTAGTTGACTCTCTTCAGGTCATATTTTCCACTCACACATAAGACAATCTTTGAAAAAAATCCTTCCTCATGTCTTCCCACTGATTGCTATACTGCTCTTTCAAACTATATCATCTTCCTTTCCTCACATATCTTTTTATAAAAATATAGTCCTGGCTTGGATTAAAGGTATTCTATAAATTTGCGTAAATGTTTTACTATACCTCCACACTGTATTTCTTCAGAGATTTACATGCTAAGCTCTTCTATCCTGTCTGTCAGTCTGTCTCATTCTTTATTTGAGTTTTACTGACATTAATACTTCTGTTTTGTGTAGAACAGCATTGTGTTAGCATAATTCTAGAAATCTGATAAACATTTTTAGCATTTTCCTGATTTTGCATGAAGTAACTTCAGTCAACAGATTACTTTACCCTTTAGACAGTCATAAAAATATTGATATTTGCAGAAACAGAGAAATAAACCTGATTTTGAAAAAGTGAAATTTAATGCGCAATTGCCTATTTTGTGTGTCTCAAAGAGAGTCATACAAAAAATTATGTAAAATTTGGGTTTACATATTCATTTAATCAACATATTAGAATTATGCTTTTATGTGTTTCATCCCAAAAAGGTTATAAAGTTTCAGTATAAGAAAAAAAGGATTGCTTGATTTATTTACACAGTATTGTTTTTGTGAAGTATATTTTTGCTTGTAAACTGTAAAAGCTGAAGTTGTTGTTGTATTCAGCCATATTAAAAAATAGAAAAGCAGCAAAGAATATACTTCATTTTGATTAGAGGTCAAATCAGGCAGATTTATATTGAAATGCCAAAATTCACTAATTCAGTATTTTAATACATGGAACAGATTAAACTGAAGGACATTGAAAATCATCGGAAAAAAAAAAAAACACTTTGTTTGCAGGGTAGAGCCACCCTGTACAACCCCATATGTGAGGGCTGTGCCTCCTCTTCCCCACTAAATAAATTGATTAATTCCAAGATTACACATAGATAATAAGGAAAACTCCTTACCGCTATGTTAGCGATGCTGCAGTAACAGCCAGCAATGCACCTGCAACACAGAAGCATGTACATTAACATATACACATATAATCACACACACACACACACGCACACACACATATACATACATAAAACACACTCAAACACACTATCCATTTTAATGTTGTTCTACATACACAAGTTTGATGTGGTGCAGTCTTCTTCTGGCTTTTTACCTGTTAGAGGTCACCACAGCAGATCATCTGTCTGTTCATGATTGGCAGTGGAGTTTTTTACAGTGTCAAGTTGCCAGCCCAGCACCCAACCTTCCACAGAAGGCACACACATGCATACACTCATACCTAGGGCCAATTTAGAGTGTCCAATCCACCTACTGCATGCCTTTGGGATGTGGGAGGAAACCGGAGCACCCAGAGAAAACCCACGCGACCACAGGGAGGACATGCAGACTCCACACAGAGGGCACCCCAGCCAAGAATCGAACCAGAGAACCTCATGCTGTGAGGCGGCAACTCTAACCGCTGCACCACCATGGCCGCCCTGGTTTGATGTAATGCAGTTCAATGTTAAAATTGTCCAGCTAAATTGAGACATAATAAATAGCTCCTAGTTGGGCAACAGACAAATACTCTTGCCATAAAGAACAAAACATTCTTGCAGTCAAACACTTATAAATAGATATCTAAGCCATAGCTCTCAACCAATCGGAGACAAATCTCAACAGAATCAGGGACAACTCTTCAAATAATCAGGGACAATCAGGGACATTTTTCTAAATATTTGTACTATTAACCTGAAACATTTGTAGAATAAGAGAATGTGGATTAATATAGGTTTTCTGATGTGAGACATCTATACCTCTGAATTACTATCATTATTTATTAAAGGCAATTCGCCACCTTTTCTTCAGCACACACCAGTTTTCAGGGGGATTAAGAGGGACAGATCTAAACTTGGAGTCTATATCAGGGACGTCCCTGTAGATCAGAGACAGTTGAGAGGTCTGATCTAAGCTTCTTCATTAGATGTATGGTATGGCAATATAGTGTTTTGGAGTTTCTTTGCTTGGAAGCTGACTGATAATGATCTTGTTTGAAATTCTAGGCCTGAATCTTAACACTGTAACATTTTAATGCAGCACAACCAGAATACTAGCCATGACTGGCCACATATCTCATCTTCTCTCCTGAATATAATTGACAGCAAGCAGAAGTAAAAGTCTGTTTACCAGCTGGGCTCACTTTCAGTGTATCTGTTTAATATTATTCTCAAATGACAATGTTTGATTATTTATTTTATTTAATAAGTTTTATTGATATGTTAGTGGGCTATTTAGTTTATTTACTAAGTTTTATTGATATGTTAGTGGGTTGCTCCAAAGTGGACCCATATCCAGCACTGTCAGAGAGTTGCAGAACATAAGAGAAAGGTAGCCTTATAGCTATACAAAATAGAAACTAAACTAATACAGCGTAGAGTACAATTGCCTGCCTTTAACAACACAGATGATGAGATTTTTTTCCATATCTACAAAGAAGTGTGATATAGAATAGTACAGATTACCCTATATGCATGTGTACAAAACACCAGTGTGTGAGAGTTCATAGATGGCTGTTAGTTCTAATGGATGAGACAGAGTTCTGCTGGTGAATTGCTAGCACAGGATAGAGTATGTGAGGGTGATCAAGAGAAAGAGGGTCAATTATGGATTAGTGGTGGGATGAGGGTTGGGTAGAGTTATAGCATTTTAAGTGGTGTTAGAGTAAGGCCTATTTATATTAGTAGAGTGAGGTGAATTTTGATAAGTTTAGGGATTAGTAAAATATGTGCAGGTGGCACTGTGTCTTAGGTGGTGTATATGGTTTTGTTGTGGAGATTTGGGGAGAGGTGATTCCAATAGTTTAGGTGCCACAGCTGAGAAGGGGTGTTCTGTCAAAGACAATGTGTTTCTAATTTTATGAAGTGCTTGGGTATTACTGATTTGTGACTGAACTTGTATGAAGTTGATATTAAAATCTAACTAACTACTCCAGACATCAGCAAAATATAGAGTAAAACAAGCTTATCACAGACCATCATGCAATGCCACTTAGTGTGTTTGCATAATGGAAGGATAAGATGCAATAATGTATCCTTTTTAAAAATAACAAGTATCTGGGCCATTACACCATATTTATATGGAGGTGAGCAATACACAATTTAAATTAGCAGAGTTTAACATGGATTATTATTGCAAAAATAATGTATTACTTTTTATCAGTGAAAGCCAGATGTGGGATTTGAACCTTGATCTGCATACACTAAGTGCAGTATGATTTTTCATGTTTAATAGATGTGCTACACACACACACGCACAAATGGACACACGCACACATGCACACACACACACACACACACACACACACACACACACACACACACACACACACACACACACTGTATTCACAGCCTTAATTTATGCTGTCTTTATCATAGAAGCAACTTCCATAAATTTGAAATTATTTCACCGTTTCACCATATTTGCATGAAACCAGGCAACATAGAACAACATGTGCAAGAGGCTGAGGGTGGTGAAGATGTGAATGCTGCCGATCAACCCACAGTGAGGAAACGGAGAAGAGTGTACAGACCCAGGGTAACCTACCAGGGACTACATGAGCTGGAGATAGTGGAGCACTATAGGGTGGACAGGAACCTCCTACAGCAAATTGTTGAGCTGTGCTGGCCATGCCTGACACACCGAACTGCCTGTGGGGAACCCATCCCATTGGATACCAAGGTATAAGTAGGTCTAGGAATACTAGCCACAGGTAACACCCAAAGCTCAACTGGAGATATCATGGGGCTCTCACAGGCAACAGCATCCAGAGTATTCCACCAGTTCCTGGATGACATGTCAGCACATGCCAGTGAGCACGTATATTCTCTCAACACCCGTGAGGTGTTGGACAGCAATATGCGTCTCTTCCACCAAATTGCAGAATACCCTGAGGAAGTGGGTGCTATAGACTGCATGCACATATGCATCAAAGCACCACCCGGTGAAAAGGATAGGGCCTACATCAACCGCAGTGGCCTACTCTCCATCAACTGCCAGGTCATGTGCAATGCTCAGGGCATTATAATGAGTGTGTGTGCTGGCTGCCCTGGAAGCTATCATGATTCCCACATTTGGCATCTGATGCAGCTGTACCAGAGATTTGCCAATGGGGACATCCCCTACAGTCACCTAGTGGGGGATGCTGGTTACACACTGGAGCCATGGCTGATGACACCCTTCAGAAATGCACACCCGAACAAGAATGCCATAATGAGGCACACACACAGACCAGACTTATAACAGAGCATGTGTTTGGGATGCTCAAGTCATGGTTCCGGTGTCTGGACACATCCGGTGGAGCCTTGCAGTACTCACCGGCTACATGTACTCAAATTGTTATGGTTTGTGCCATGCTACACAATATGATCCTGCGGAAACAGCTCCAGCAGGAACAGCACAGGACAGGGCCACATGGCCCCCCCACCAATGCCAAGGCCTGCATAGGCGCAGAGTGACTCAGAGGAGGAACAACCTGAGCCTGCCCCAGTAGGCAGATGGAGGCATGTCCAGTATGCCCTGGCCATGGCAAAGAGACAACACATAGCACATACACTGACACAGTAGGGACCCAGGGAATGACACCTCTCTCTGACTCACACATACAGTAAAAGGGATTCCAAACATGACACTACCTGTGCACAACCATGTATAAGGAGTGTACTATGTGCATCCAACATAGGCAGCACTCGAGCACCATCCTCAATCCTGGCACACCCACAAGGTAAGTTAATCAACCTACCAACTGCCAAATGGAGTAGAATGTGATGTTACCTGTATCTATGGTATGGAAGTGAGCATGCAAGGGAATTGGGTGGCTGAATGTTATGGCAGCAGATTGTAGACATCCATAGTGGCACCATGACATCTGTAACACATACTGGAGTCACCATAGTAGCCAGTGCTCCACAGGGTGACAAAACCCACTGCAAGGAAATGTGCTGGGTGACATGTGTATCCATATGACTCACACATGCCAGTTAGGGAGATTCACATACCCAACAACACTCTCAGTCAGCAGGATAGGTGTAGACAAACCCAAACAGAGCCTGTGCTATGGCCTCTGAATGATGCCTATGGGTAAACCCCCACCCCCACCCCCACCCCCAGGCCTACACAGACAGACTACAGCAGGTCAGGCAGTGGGATGTTAGTTCTGAAGGGTAGGAAGTCAGACACTAATATGTAGGGTTACCAAAGCTAAGATCTGTAGTACACTGATATGCCTCTAGTCAGTATGATAGGTTAGAATACAGAATGAAATGGAGTACCTGACATACCAGCACAGTCATAGCAAATGTGTGCAAGTGCCATATGTGTCCCCTCATCCTATGCAGATATGTAGAAATAGTAAGGTGTGCCCCCCACTCATGTGTAGAAATGTAGAAACAGTCATGTGTGCCCCCCAATCCTGTGTATAAATGTAGTAACAGCCAAGTGTGCCCCCCCAATCCTGTGTAGAAATGTAGCAACCATCAGGTGTGCCCCCCCAAGCCTATGTAGACATGTGGAAACAGACAGGTCTGTCCCTTCCCCCAATCCAGTGTAGAAATGTAGTGACACTCAGGTGTGCCACCCCAATCTTGTGTAGAAATGTAGTAACATGTATGAGTATGTATATATGTGTGGAGTACAGATGGCAAGAGGTGGCCAAGGTAGCAGGATAGGTTGTAACATTTGCACAATATGCAGGCTTGTGTGTGTTAGGATGGTGTGTGTTTCATAATGTGTGAGAGTGGTCAGTATGTATGTATGTTGAGGAAAGACCTGGTGGCCATTGCTCACTACTGCTTATAACAGGGACAAGCCCTCACGACTGCAGTGCCAAAGATAACCCACCAGTATAACACATGCTAGCAGTAAGCAATTGTAAATGTATGGTGGTAATATGTGTCACCATCTGAAAGATTGACATGGCTTGCCTGTTGGGCTGGATATACAAGCAGTACACAGGGGAAAGTACCCCAGACATGCAGTATATATTGTGTAACTCTGAAATGGTGACACCCTTGGATTTGTACATATAGGTATGCATCACAGTAACAGGACCTGTAGTAGGGGATACCGGTGATGTCTGCCTGAACACCTGTAGATCACAAAGGAGGTAGGACTGATGTATTGGGAATCAGCTGATGTACCTGCACATGCCCGCATAACTGCAATGCCCCATGCATATCTGTGTATGAGTTGCAGATAGTGTCCATAGCACACATGCACCCAGCCACACAAACACCACCCACAGGCACCTCTCTGGCAATATCCCTGCTGTGGTGAATAGATACAGTACAACCCCACATGTATATGGCAATAGCGGAAGACTGCACCATGCAGTGCAGGTGTCCCATGCAGTTTTGTCCCTAGCTGTAAGTAGCACCCTGCCAGCATCCATACCACTTGACCAAGACTGATAGAAGGTAACAAGATGTTAATATCTGAATATTTCATGTTGAATTGTAGTTATAGAAGTAAATGAAATCCTCATTTGTACTGTAAAGTATTGTGGAGCTTTTCGCCCCGTGCCTCCGCTGAAAAGGGACTTGTGTCCAGTCAGACTTTCCCAGTTAACAAATGTAAAATAAAATAAAATAAAATAAAATTGGCATGAACAACTATCACATCTACCCTGTCACCCCAGGGGAATATACTGTATGGTGGTCTGGGACTGTAGGACTGACAGAATGCAACGGCCTGCCACATCTGGGCTGCATCAACACCTAATGCCCCACAGGCGCCTGCCAAAGGCCCGTGTCTCACACATACTGCCAATGCATGTTATGTCATGGACACCCAAATAACAACGTAACACACTCCATTTAAGCCACATGCAAGGCCATGTGGACAAACCACAGTAACATGTCCACCATGTCCCATTGCAGGAACTGTGAACCAACACCAACACACACCTGTGATCAGGTGATACCCTTAGGGGAAAATATCAAAGAATGTATGCATAATGTATGGAATAGGTTAGAATAACAGAGGGGGGTGTGGGAGCATGGGCAGCATGGAATGTGCAGGGTCTGGCACCAAGCTGTGTGAACACTATCCCTGGCTGCAAACACATAAATGGGTGGCTACACACCTGCCAGTACACCACAATAGGGTAAATGTTCTGAGCCATGGCCCCTGCCTCTGGCTAACATGTGCACACCTCTACAGCTGTGAGGCATTGCCACAGCAAGATAAGGCCATACTGCCATGTTGATGGGTGGACAATCATGGGATTCTCTGCCAGCACTGTACCAAGGTGCTGAACTGGATACACAAATCCTGCACCAAGTGTCTGCAGATTCCCCTCCAGAATGGCATAACTTATCATGAATACATAGGTGTCTGCTCACAGTCTCGGACACAGCTGCAGTCACCCTTGTCCCCCAAGTCAACACTATGAGCAAGAATGTCCACCTGACAGTACATGAGGACAGAACACATCACTGTGTATAACAGTACACATGTCTGAATATCTCTGCTAACAGCAGTATCATGCAGCTTAATCAGCACAGACACAATCACCTACAGTACACACTATCCCCTGCACAGTTTGTCCCCATATTGCCAAATGATAGATGGATACCCAGCCGAAACAGTATGCTACCTGTAGGTGTACAACACAAAGGTCTGTACTGCAGTAAAAACTACCTGGAATTGATCCACACATTCAATACAGAAGGGCATACTGGGCATGCTCACACACTTAGAGAAATGAAGTCAATGTCAGCCAACAACATACCAAAATGTCATACTGGTCATGCTCACACACTTAAACAAATGAAGGCCATGTCTGTAAACAACAGTGGACCAGACATATCTGGCATTTGCAGATGTTAGTGCAGACACTCCTTAGTATGCAGCACTCATGCTTTGCACACACACTGGATAGGAATACAGGCATATATCCAAGGACAACACCGTATAATAAGCCAAAAGTAGATGTACTCAGACATACAGTGTGGAAGAGAGTGACTGTCACAAGGGGCCATCCATTATGAGCCCTCTTCCACCCAGCACACAGCCAAATTGCTACAACCACATGAGGTTTGGATTACACTTACTGTAGACCTTAGCCACTGGTATCTGTCAGCATGACGGACTATGTGGTGCAGGTACTAGCTGTGCAACAAGATTGTACAACGAAGTAGTCATCTAGCAGCTGTATACATGTACCTGTGGAATATAACCCTGCATGTGCCCACATGCAGTGCATCAACCTCTAGATGAATGGGTTATGGCCCATGCACACACACTGCCCTCCCCATAGCCGTACTATGACAAGCCTGCTGAGGTCATCCACTTTGAAATACACCCTTGTGAAACGTATAGTCTAGTAATTTCTGTGGTGCTTCCTTTAACTGCGCACTGCTGTAGTGTGATAAACTAGTTATATAGGAGTTCTAATCCCAGACATGGCAACTATCTGTGTAGAAAGCAATGCTTTTTAGGATAGTCACACTCACTACAATTCAATTGCCCTACTTTGTCAAGGCTGTGGATGTCATACACTGTGAAATACACCTTTCGGAAAACTATAGCCCAGTAATCTCCGTGGTGCATCCTATATCTGTATATGGCTGTAGTGTGCTTAAC
Organism: Protopterus annectens; assembly: GCF_019279795.1. Lineage (NCBI taxonomy): Eukaryota > Metazoa > Chordata > Ceratodontiformes > Protopteridae > Protopterus > Protopterus annectens. Next base: position 1,037,111,962 of record NC_056727.1, on the reverse strand, counting down.
TAATTAGGTAGGAGTTCTAATCCCTGACATGGCAAGTGTGTGTATGTTTCAGTATCAGTGTAGGGAGCAATGCATTTTAGCCTAGCCACACACACTACAATTCAAATGCCTTACTTTGTCAAGCCTGCTGATGTCATTCATTGTGAAATACACCTTTGGAGAAGGAGTACTCCAGTAATCCCTGTGGTGTGTCCTATAATGCGGTGCATCCTATAACAGCTTCATGCTGTTGTGTGATATAGAACTTTGGTAAGGGTTCTATTCCCACACATGTCGGTTGTGGGTGTTTTGTGTGGGTTTCAATGTCTTTGTAGAGAGCAATGCATTGTAGCCTAGCCACACTCATTACAGTTCAAATGCCCTGCTTTGGCAATCCTTCTGATGTCATTCAATGTGAAATACACCTTTGGGGAAGGAGTATTCCAGTAATCCATGTGGTGTGTCCTGCAACTGCATAGTGCTGTAGTGTAATTAACTAGTTGGGTAGGAGTTCTAATCCCAAACATGACAGGTATTTGTGTGTGTGTCTCTGTTTGTAACTCATATCCTGTGTGGTTGTGAGTGTGTAACAACTGGTCTCAATGTGGAGCAGATTTTGAAAATGTTTTATATGGTGGTCCTAGTTTGTATCACAATGTCCACTGTACAGGGATAACAGATGTGAAATAGCTGAGAGGCTGGGGTGCAAATCCATACCCATACATGTGACATCAAAGCCAGGCAAACAAAGTTAGCAACAGTAGTATTACCCAGTGAACACTCTCAACCCATGTCTCATACACACACACACACTGGCCTAGGCAACAGCCGCTATGTTGGTAGTACCCTGCATATTGCCCACTGATAGTGACTATGGTGTGATTGCAGTGTGCTACAGAGGGCATGGCACCCTGTCCATCTGTCCAATAGGCACATACCTGCTGACAGTGCAAGTTCCCCCACTGGACACCTGCAACACTTGTGGTGCCATCAAATGTGGCCCACAAAGTACATACCATGCCTGAAAACATGCCCTGTATGGATAGATGCCAGTGACACCAGGGAATGCTGGTATCATGCTATCAATATAGGTGCAGGGTAAACCTGCTGTCCATTACCAGTTTCCACCACATGAGGCCAGGACTGGCACATCTGAAGATAATCTGTGTACACAACATGGGCCAGGCACCCCAAGTACAGTTCCACATGTCACTGTAAATGCATGTGGGAGGTGTGCACATCCCAGACACTGTCCGTGTCATGGACTAAGGAACGCATACATGGCAAGCAATGCACAGCATTGGCCACACACAATAGCCACCCAGGTGACTGGATGGTGAATACAATACCCACCTGTGTGGGAAAATCCAGAAATTACACCCCTGATCCACAATGCAGACCATTGTCATGTGGGCTGATGCCAAGGTATACCCATCACCTAGCTCTGTATAGCTGTTTGGCACAGTCGACCACTACACACCCGTGAAACAATGCACTCATGCATGTCAGTACTGGCACCGTGTGTGTGTGTGTGTGTGTGTGTGTGTGTGTGTGTGTGTGTGTGTGTGTGTGTGTGTGTGTGTGTGTGTGTGTGTGTGTGTGTGTGTGAGTGTGTGTGTGTGTGTGTGTGTGTGTGTGTGTGTGTGTGTGTGTGTGTGTGTTGTATAATCACATTCACACTCACTACAACCCCCACTGGCATACTGAAGCATGCTGTCCAATGCCAGACACCTCCACATACCCTTTGCCCATATAACCTCTGTATGACCCATGTGGTGTATGTGATACCTGCACAGTAATGTGCTGTGGCAATTTCACTAGTGCTTAGCTGTATTCCTGGCCCTGCCATGTGTGTCAATGTGTGTGCATCCCTGTGAGAGTGTGGCTGTGTTGATACTGTCACCTCTTCATGCAGACAGGCATGTGTACTACACCTACTGTATAGCTACCATATCCCTGTTGCAGATGCCACTCACCATCACATATATGTTTTGAGGGCTCCTCATCATGTAACCTATGTGGTGCATCCAGTAACTGCATAGAAATGTGATAACACTACATAGTCATCAGGGGTTTTATACCCTGTACTGGAAGGTGTGTGATACACACATGCTTAGGTTTTACTTTCCCACCCCTCCCTGACTTTACTTTGCCTCTGTCTGCCTCTCTCACTCCCTCTCTGATGGATGTGGAGACTTACACCTGCTTTGCTTAGGCAAGAGCATGTGTACTGTAAGTGATGCTCATGATCAGCTGATGGCATCTGCACAATTTGCAGCCCTCCTCTGGCTGATTGCATGTGGAACAGCTGTGGTAACATTCCCATAGCCAATTGCATGGAAACACACTCCAATATCTAGGAACATTGTGTTGGTGTTGGGCCTTTTCATGCACTGTCAGCAGGAACTAGATCTGTTTGGCAAACAGCATCGCAGATGGATTGGGGTTATACCTCTAACAACATACCCTGTGGAAACAGGCCAACACACAGGAGGGGGATGTGCCTGACTTGACTACAGACTGTAAGTGCTGCTATACTGCAATTGGCGTAATGTTGGTTTTACAGGGTGTGTGTGGATATGGCTGTCCTACATGTTTTAATACCTGTCATGTCATAGCTATGTTTATAAGGAACCCCCCATCGGTAGGGTCACCTACAGACTGGGCAGTGTGTGGTGTCTTTTGTTTCTTGTGCTACCCACAGAGCACCTATCTGTTAACTGCAGAAGACAGTGTGAGGATTGCAGTCTGCAGATGGCGACAGTCGTGAGAGGTACTGACCTCATATCCCTCATAGGACATATGTTGCAACAAACCCTGTTACAACAGTAAATGTATGAGGTTATCACAACAACATCTCAATATTGGCCCTGTGTTTGCGCTTCCAGCCACAGCTCTGTCAACATTTGTAGATATGTCATGCAGTAAGAGGTGCATATGTGCTGTACACCATATTTACTGACATCATATCTGATAACAAGCCAGTGAGATATCCAACTACTACACATGTTATGTATAGTAGCGGTTATATTTGATGACATAACCTGGACATTCTGTGGTTGTGTGTACAGTACTGAGGTCTGTGATTGTTGACAGTGTGTGTATTGTTGAAATGTGCCTTGGCCTGTGTACAGACTGTGGTAGATGTCATTGCTTTTGGTCCAGTTCTATCTGATGTTACATGCTGCTCCACTGTATGTTACCCTATTGGCTTACATGTTTGTAGGGCCAAACACACACATGTCCCATACCAATTGGACCACACTGTGTAGCAGCTCAGTATATGTTTGGGTAGTGTGTGAGAGGCACATATGAAGATGGTGTTGAACAGATAGTCCATATACTGTAATATTACGCTAGCTTACCATATGTGGCTGTGGCTGTTTTCACATTGGTTGTGGTTATGCACTTCCACACAGGTGTCTGTTACTCTGTGCTGTGACATGCCTGTAAAGCCTGCTATATATGCAGGTACATGTGCATTCCCCCATAGGAAATGTAGGCCAGTGGTGAGCCAGTCTTCTTGTAGCCTGCACAGTGCTTTGTTACATGCCTAGCAGCTTAGTGTACTTACTCAGTGAGATGGCATGTCCAGGTACTTGACAGATGCACTGCTGCCCAGCCACCATAACAGTCATGTATGTCAGACAAAGCAGTGGGATGTTGCACAGATGTATGTCTATAACTAGTGGGTAGTATGTGGCCATGGCACCTGTGTACCAGCAGTTATTATATGTCAGGACAGACAGGGGTATGTGAATGCATAAACTATGGGGGCAAATGTATACCAGTAGTTACATGTTATACCCATCTATATGGCTGTTAACATCCACATTGTCAGGCCTGGTCCTCATGTCTTGCACAAAGAGGTTCTGCGTATTCCTCTGGACTGTTCAGAGTGTGTCTGACTGTCCACATATATTGGCCATATCTCTACTGTAGCCCACAGAAGTAGTGGGCTGTGAGTATATCACGCTGCCATTCCTGCCATCAGTCCACTGCTGTTGTATTCCCCACACATACAGTGGGGCTGGGGCCATATATGTGTGGGCATCACCTACACACTACATGTGTGCCCTTATGCACTCCAGAGGCCAGTGTATGTAACAGTGGTATATGGCTGTGTATTATTGATTCTGGGGGGTGCATCATAAATAACCTAGGCTATTACAAAATGTGGGGGTATCAGGGGTGAGCTGCCTTAAGGTATCTGGATGTACAGTACCATACAATTCACCTATATTTAAATCAATTACATAAGTTGGGTTAGTGCACGCCTACTGCCTCCTACCATACAGACTTTTCTGTTTGTCAGTGTGCTTGTGATGGCATCAGTTATGCCTTGTTATGTAACAGTTACATCCCATTGTGTCAACTGAAGTCTTTAACAGCTACTGATTGTGTACAGAGTGTAGATAGAGGCTGCTGAACTATACACCTGCATTACTTACTGTTGATTGTTTGGTATCATGTGGCCCAGTGTGTCTTTACTATTGTACTATTTGAAGGGCTTGGCTTGGACAGCATTTGTGAACATGTCCAGACTACTGTATTAGTATCACTGTTTCACAGTTGCATTACTCTGCATATATGGATGCCAGTGTCTGAACAGCTATATGACATGGCATATAAAACTGTAATAGTACACAAATAAAGTTTTCCATTTCTGCAAACCTGTGTGTGGTGTTATATCCTATGACCTCTCTGTGGGTATATGTTGCAGAGAATGATTGTCATTTGTATGGGTGGCTCATGCAGTGTCCAGTTGCTAAAGTGTGACTGTTGCATATTGTGTGCACCTTCTGCATATGTATCTTACTGTACATATCTCTGTGTGTGTATGTGTAGTCACATATATATATATCCATATATATGTGTGTATATATATATATATATATATATATATATATATATATATATGTGTGTGTGTGTATATCTGTATCTGCATATATGTGTCTGTGTATATGTATCCTGGGGATGTTGATAACTTCCACATTGTACATTTCCTATGGGAGCCAGACTGTACTGCATGATATGTTATCAATACCAGCCTGACATCATACAGGTGGGTTGTAGCACTGTTAGCATCTTGTGGCCATGTTGTGTCAGGTTCTGGTTATGGGATCTGCAACACTTGCTAGTGTATTGCAGGGTGGAGGTGTTTGGCTGTGGGAGGGGTGCGTATACCTATTCGTACAAGGCATATATTTTTTGGGGCCTCTCATCCCCATTAACGGTGCATGCGGACATATATGTTGTAGTTATTTTCCCATTATTATCTACAGATGTATGTCCATATATACCTATATAGATATATATACATATGCTTACATAAATATAACTATGTCAGTATATACCTACATATATATATATATATATATATATATATCTGCTTACATATACGTAATTTGCTGTATATATTTAGACATATAGATGTAGACATATATATCTATAGAGGTAGGCATTTGCATGTATATATGTTCATATATATTTTTATATATATATATATATATATATATATATATATATATATATATATATAATCTACATATATACATATGTTGTATCTATTTAGATATTAAAATATTTACACACACATATACATCTAAATGTTGGAACACATTCTCTGTACTGTTGACTGACTGGGCTGGATGATATGTTTGTGAATACAGCAAGGTGTTGTATATCTGATATGGCTTAATGGTAAATCACTTTGTCTATGGTGTGCATGGTCCTGGGTTGGAGCCTTACAGAGGAAGTTTATTTTGTTGCTGGGTTTGCATGGGTTTGCACAGAGGTAAGCACTGCTAACTTTTGTTTACAGTTTCTTATACTGAGTTAGCTTCTAAATTGCTTAACCAGTGTAGGCATTGCTTACCTCCACGCAAATAGGCTGAAACCCGCTTACTGCTGCTTAAGAGTGCTTACTCCCGCTTACCCCGCTCTAATTTCTTTAAAAGAAAAGAAAAAGGGGTTGATAGGAAAGTGGTGAAAAAAGCGGCACAAAGAGGGTAAGACAGTAGTTAAACTAGCCAGGGATGTGCAGGAAGGGTGTAGGGAAGATCCATAGTTGCCCATTTCTTCTACTGCAACAGCTGTGCATATACACTGAATTTGGAGATAGATCTGGACGCTCAAACCTCTGGTAGGGGGTGAGGACAACAATAATAAGCTGTGATGCCAATTAGGCCAGATTACATGTGTCCAGTGGACACATGTGCAAAATGGACAGCTATGTATGGGGCGAGATTTTTTTGTGGGAACAGATTTCCCTTTTTTTTCAGGTGAGAGTGGGATGCTGGGAAGGGGTAGTAGGTATATTTGGGTACGTTGGTTGGGTAGGTTAACAGACAAGACAAACAAGACGCATGCAGGGGCAGTATATGACACATGTGGGGGGTAAACACCTTGATGTGGAGGGGTGTTGGGAAATCGGAAGCCCATGAGCCTCCTAGTGGAAACAGTGGGACTGAGGTCCCCACCCATGGGCAGTCACCACTGCACCTTCACAGCCCCGATGGTGGCTGTGCTGGGGGCTGAGTTACAGAGCCAGACTTATGCTCTATTTGTGACATGCGGTCCTTGATCTGGTGTAGAAGATCACCAAGCTGCTGGTTGATCTCTCTACGTACCACGACCCAGACCTGGTGATGGGTGACAGGTGCCTGTCATGATCCCCTGAGGTGGTTCCACCCAAAGGTGGTGCAGGACCAATGGACAGGGAGGTCCCGGGTTGGGCCCCAGACCTGCTGGTGCCCAGTGCCACGGGCAGCTGCGGTGAGACATGTGGGTCCGCTGGGACTGGCCTTCCCAAGCGAGCTATAGTGTTTAGACTTCATCATCATATGTGGGTTGGAAATAGTCAACGCATTCCAGGGTTAGGTATAACAGCATGCACAGATATTCCCATTAACCCAGACACCAGATTCGGAACAGTTGCATAGCAAACAGAACACATGCATATATGGGTCCACAGTGGTAATAAGAACAGCATGCAGGTACATTGATGGCACCATGCCACCAATGTTGGAATAATTCAATATGGCACATGCATGGGAACAATTAAAATATTTATCAAATAATTGGACATTATCAGAACATAGGTGGCATTACATACCAGTTGGGTGGGTATGTTGATTATTGTTGGATATATGGTGGGGGGAGAGAAAGATGTCAATTAACAACTAGTATATTCTGTAGTCCGCATTACTTTTCTAGTCAGTGCTGTTATCTGTACCTTACTACACTACCCTATAGCCTTAGTTTTACAGTGATATGGCTGTCATCACTGTTACACATTAACTGGTTTTACCTGCAGTATATACCTCTTACCTGGTATACCTGTGGAGAGAATGTTTGTTAACACTAACTAACTGTTTATACACATACTCCCAGATTCTGGGTTGATGTTGTGCACATAACTATCCAACTCTTTCTGCACAGACTGGCCATGTGTTGACCACATGCTGGTGTGCCGGGACATATCTAGAATATTGCCCTCTTCCACCTTTAGTGACCTGACACACACATATACATGCTTTCCTACACAGTTATATTATGTAGCACAGTGTGGGTGACAGTGATCAGTGATACTTTATTATTCAGAGAAACTGCAACACTCACAATTCCCTACAATACCAGAGTGAACAGTACAAGTACAGGTTATAATGGTCTGTATTCCTCAGCACAGAGTTCATATCCAACGTACCTGTAGGAGCAATGTTTGTTAGCACTACCTGACTGTTGCCACACAAACTTCCAGATTACACATTAGTATTATGCACATACATCTCACTCTGTTACTGTACACACTCTGGTCACAGCTTGACAACATGGGAGTGTAGATAGGACATACTTGAAATATTACTCTCCTAACAGTTTCAGGGGTTGCTACAGTGACAGGTTTGTTCTCATAGATGTTTGACAATCACTTGCATTCCCTGTTTGCTGGCTAAACATCTGGGTTCATCCCAAAGACGTACAAGGGAGACAGGCAGTAGATATGGGCCCATATACTGGACATTCTGGCCTCATCTGTACAGTTGTGGGGTATGATTCTGTATGCAGCCTACATCCACTCCCAGGATTCAGACCATGGCTGTGTCTGCTACAACTTAAACACTGTCCATCACAGTTGTGTCTGCTATGTAGATATTGCTGTATATCTCCTATCTGCTTTCTGTCTTATTAATCCCCTGTGCTTTTGCATTCTGACCTTGTATTACAACACTCTTATACAGATTTCCTAGACAGTAATATTCTGTAGGACAGTGTGGGTAAAAGTGATGTGTAATACCTCATTATTCAGAGCAACTGCATCAGTCACAATGTCATACAATACCAATATAAAAAGTACCAGTACATGGTATCATTCTTGTATTTCTGGGCACAGTGTTGGTATCTGGCAGACCTGTGGTGGAATTTTTGTTAGCACTACCTGAATGTTGCCACATACAGTGCCAGATTCCACATTACTATTATGCACATACATTTCACTCTTTTACTGTACACACTCTGGCCACAGCTTGACAAGTTGGGGTGTATATGGGACATACGTGGATTCTTAGTCTGATAAGGTTTTGTGGAGTTGCTAGTGTGCCAGCTTTGTTCTCATAGATGTGTGTCAATCAGTTGTATTTCCTGTCTGCTGCCTATACATCTGGGGTCATCCCACTGATTTTCCAGGGGGACAGGTTGATAGGCAACAGATATGGGTCACTTTACTGGACATTCTGGACATATCTGTACATTTGTGGGGTATTATTCTGTATGCAGACTACTACCCCTCCCAGGATTCGAACCATGGCTGTGTGTGCTAAACAAAACAACAGTTCACATCTCAGTTGTGGGGTATGAATCGGTATGCAGACTACTACCACTCCCAGGATTCAACCCATGGCTGTGTGTGCTAAACACAACAACAGGTCACATCTCAGCTGCATGTGTTATTTGGGTTTTGTTGTCTGCATTTTCCCTGGTTTCTGTCTATGTGTCTCTCAGTTGTGCTAAATGGCCTCTGGGGATTACACCAGTCATATACAGGCATTACTACACATTTAATTTATGGTGCACAGTGTGGGTAACAGTGCTTAATACAACAATACTATTAAATGATTGCAAATCTACATTACCATATGATACCAGAGTATATGCATTCAGTCCAGCAGTTAGACCTTTATTGTCAGGTTGTTACGCTTTTATTTATATACATACTATATGAGACTCTTCCTGCCATATTCTCCAGTGTATGCAGTACTTGCCTTGAACAATACAGGTTTTATACAAGCAATTGATTTACTTCTACTTTTAGTTTTATTTCCTATGACAGTAAATGCATGAGTAGTACTGAACTGCCTCGCATCGCAACCACGCCAGGTGACTGACGTGGGCCTCCTGTTTCACGGCCCACTACATTGCAGCTGTGGGGGACGTAAGAGGAATATTTAGCCATACCTATCCATGATATACCTGAGCTGGTAATTATTACACACATAGTGGAGTGATACTTACACACAACTGGAACATCCCCTGCCACTCTAGCCTCTTGGATCCACTGGTCCAAGAGATCCCTCTTACACCACTTCAGGTCGGCATAGTGATGGCTGACCTGCTCACCAGTTCGGGGTATGCCAGTGGCACTGGTGAGGTCACGGGCAAAATGGTCCCAGGCCTCCACCTTATATTGGGAGCCCTGGTACTGGCCCTGCAGCAGTCTCTGATCATGGCCTTTGACAAGTAGTCCTGCCATGACTCTGGACTCCTGAATACACCAGCACTGTGCCCGAAAGAGCACACCTTCTCCCTTTACTGCCATTGTGCCTGCAAGGGGAAGCTACAACCAGTTTTGAGATGTATTCCCACCTCTGGGTTTAAGTAGGGCCAATTTCCCGCACTTTTCCGTGATTGGCCAGTTTCGAAAAGGCTAGGCTATGGGCAAACCTGTTTACCTAGGGTTGGCATTGTTTAAAGGGGTATAAGGGGTATAACACTGGGCACATTGAGTTAGCTGGCCTACCCATTGCTTACACCTCCTAAGCTGGTCTGTGCAGTGCTTAGCATTGCTTACATTGCAATTTGTATTATAATTCCTTTTTGGCACTGAGTTATTATTCATTACACCTTATATGTATGCCTGGTATCCATGATGCATGTGTATGTATACTGTATTGGGGTCCTTGTGTTTTATTGGGGACTTTGATACTCTATTGCAATTACACCTGACTTTTGGGCTGACTGCTTTACTCCATTTCACATATTTATGTTATGTAGTGGGTTAAGGCACATATGTCTATATACTGATTCCTTTTACAGGTTCCGTTTGGTTTTACTATGGTGGAGACTTGTTTGCTGATGCCTCACTTTTTTGCACTTTTGTGATGGCTTGGTGGTTATCTACAGTGACTGTGGTGTATAGGGTCCGTGGTTTGAGACCTGCATGGTTGCTTATTTTGCTGATTGGCAGAACAAGGGCCATTGGATACAGAGTGATTAAGGCACTTTTGTGCAGTTGTAAGTGGGTTTGTGCCAGTTAGTGCGAGGGTAAGCCAACCTCCGGTTAAATATGCTTACAGTGAGTTAGCTTTAGAATTGCTTAACCTCTGTGCCCATTGCTTCCTGCCATGAAAACAGGCTTTATCTCACTTACTAGTGCTTAAATATTCTTACTATTGCTTATTGGTGCTTAAGCCTGCTTACGAGTGCTTTATTCATTATGACACTGACACCTCACATGTGCATTTACTGCAGTACTCCAGTTCGTAAATATATGTTATTTAGTGGGTTATGCAACAAAAGTATTGGTCACAATGTGCTTTGCCATCGAAAACGGAATGTGCTATAATGGGACTTGAACCAAGAATGGCTGATTATAAGGGAAATGCTCTGCTCACTACACTATTGCTATCCTACTTCATTTTCATATATCTTCCTTGTTATCCTCTTCAGCCATTTAAGCTGCATTAACCATAGTTAAGCGATGGTTAGCTTTAATTGGATTAAAAAAAAAAAATAAACGGGTTTGTTCATTTTATTTCTTTATACTTTTGCTGTTGTACACAAGGGGGACTGTTGGCGGGGATATGCAGACACTTATGAGCGGTCTAGGTAATTTCTTACCCCTTTCTGCTGTTCTTCATTGTGGGGGCATGTATATTCTGAGTGGTCTGCTCTCAGACAAGCCCCCTGCACTCTTACATGCTCTGTGAAAGATTAGGAGCTCAAGCAGCTTGCCTCATTACTATGCATGGCGCACTGCCATCCTGCTCCTAAATGGCCACCTCCATGCAGGACTAAGCTAGTCCTGCACGGAGGAATAGTAAATCGGGGGCATGTTTATAACTGTTGCTACACAAAGTCAAAAGTTTGGCATTCAGCAATTCTAATGAGTTCAGACTTCATTTGCATACTCGCCATGCTCAGACCACTGAATCTACACTATAAAAAGGCAACCATGTAGCTAGGGAACTTGAAGGTGAGGAGAGTTGTGTATGTGGAGAACACAGAAGAAGATTGCTATTTCTTTGGATTTATCTCCACAGATGCCTTTTGATATAGCTAAGGAATGACTGTATTTTTTTCAAGTACATGCTAGATTTGTTCACATATTGCAAGGAAAATATTTTATATAAATGCATTAGAAAATGGAACTTTTATCTGTATGCATAGTTATTTTTGTCAGGTATTTTACGTTCTCAGATAGACAGTCTACTTAACTTTCATCACAAGTGTTATTGCAAAAACTAGTTATCTTACACTCTTCTATGGTATTTCAGTGAAATAGGTAATGTCCTATATTGTCAATGACACAGGTGTGATAGGTTTCTAGGATGGCTCAAAGACACCTCTAGGGGAGTGCTAGGCACAGGAGGAGTTGACTGGCAATCATATAAAATTGACTTTTCTGTTTTAAATGTGTACATATTTTGTGAGAAACTTTTTGGAAAGCATTTATAACAACTGACTAATGTGCTATTCCTTGGTTGGTGCAAAATGTCATTTGCCAGTTGTTTTGGGAGAGGAGGAGCCAAGTGCCATTTTTGTGTTGCCATAACAAATGTTTTTAAGAGCATTATGCCACTGTTATTCCTTGTTTTGGATCAACTAAATTGTTTTTTTTGTGTGAGTGTGATACGGTACATCCAAATAACCTTACATTTCAATAACAGCTATGTGTCTCCAGTGGTTAATGCTGAAAATATATACCTGTATATAGGCAGGAATTTAATTTTATGTGATACGTATGTGTTGTATCCTTCTTTACTTTATGTCACATAGAAGTATGGCACACAATTGTACCAATCCATGTAAACCCCCTTACAGTGACTCAGGAAATGATGTCATAGTGCAAGCATTCAGGTGCACAGTGCCTTTCTTCTAGAGAGATGATGTGGGGCTATTGTTGACAGAATGCAGATTTGAAACCAGATAGTCAATGATGTCAATATTGTAGGGCACACCAGGACTTATGATCAGTTGTGTCATATGGCCACTAATATGATTTCATGATTTCATCAGCCTAGAGTAGAGCAGCTGCAATTGGCATAGCCATAGCCACCACTGACACCAAATGAAGAATTCATGTACACTGTCAGAGATACAGAGATGTCATTGGAAGGTGCACAACAACATGTGACTAATGTTGGTCTTGATGTTTCCAGGAGGACAAGTACATGCCAGGTGGAGCTTCCAGGTAAGCTTACATATGTCAATGTATAACATTTTCTTGTGTAGTAAAATATTCTGTAATAGTTCCTGTTGTTTTTTTTTTTTTTTTTTTTTTTTTTTTGGATGAGCGTATTGATAAATTGGGGTGTATATTACAACGTCGAACTAAAACAAGTTCGAACATTGCAATATCGAACCATAAAGTCCGAAAGTGGAAAATAGAGAAGCCATGGCATATCAACTTTTTTCCCAGGGTAAAAAAATGGTGGGCTGTTTTCAGGGCTTTGCTATTTCCTCCACTGTGGTGCGATCTCAGAGTTGGTATATTTAAGTAGGGGGGTATGGGTGGTGTGGGGGGGGTGAAGCCCCTCACTTTAGTTTAGGTTTAAAGTTAAGTTTTTCTTTTTTGTTTTTTTTTTTTTGTCACGGAATAGTGATTTTTTTTTTCCCTGGGAAAAAAAATCACTGTTATGTGCTTTCAGTTTTGTTAGGTTTCGAACATAACGGTTCGATATTACAATGATCGAACTTTTGTAAGTTCAATGTTATGATATAGATCTAACAAATTGATACAGTTAACAACACATTTTTATTCATTACACATGGGTTTTGTCTGGATGTGTCAGCCACATTTCAGTTAAAAGTATTGTTAATGGACATATAGGCAAAAATTCTGACTCCCTGTGTTACTGGAATTATGGTGATTGTATGTCCTTAACTTTTGCTAAACTTCTTCCAGGACAATTTGCCATAGCAAGTGTAGAGTCATGTGCATGTAGTAAGTCAAACATTTTTATTTGATTATTGATGAGCATTTGTCAGAAATATGCATTTATCCGTATGTGTGAGGTGGATGTCATGAGGGTGTGTAATGCTTCACCATCTGTGATAGAGGAACCAGTGTTATTTTTTTTTATCATATTTTAAATTGTAGTGTAGGTATTAATTTCTTTCATGTATTTGTTGCTTATTATCACAGGTGATCCAGACAGTGGAAGTGTAGGACCCTTGCCACCTGATGGTGAAGTATCAGCAGACTGTGAGTATGATGGTGGACAAACAGAAGCACACTCAGGAGGTTCAGAGGTTTAATCTGATACTAAGGCTGACACTCAGCCATCCCCTGTATTTCCTTAAGACACAGTCAGTAGGCCCATGCATACCTATTCCAGTGACCCCTCAGATATTGGACAGGTGAAGGGTGATGCACTTGATCATGATAGTGTGGTTACTGTGACTTCAATGCCAGTTGACTTTGGCCATAGCCAAAGTGTGGATGAGGTGCCATGCAGGAGGGTTGTTAATGGTGCTCATAGAAGGCCTGCTGTCCACCGTTCACCTTATCTTGATGTGTCTTTGCAATCAAATGGCCATTATAGAGGTGCAGGCATGTTCCAATAGAGCCTCCAAGGACATGCTTAGGTTTGTATATGTTTTACAGGCTGATATGAGTGACTGCCTATGCCATGTTGCCGATTCAATGGGTTGGATAAATGGCATGATGGAACGGGCAGTGTTTGTGAAGGAACATCTACTGAGATGAGGATGGCATCCACGTGGACATAGATCAGCATCATCATTTGATATTAGTCAATGTGGCCATGCCCTATCACTCTCCTGTATTGGCAATGCTTCCACTGATCCATCAGTGATTGAGGTGTCCACACACAGACATTGTAGGCCATGGGGTCATGGACTTGCCATAGTCATTAGGAGAACTTGTCCAGCAGACATCAGTCATGTTCAGGTAACAACAGCCATGAGCATGGACGTGCCACTTCTCATGGTCAGAGACAACGACAATGAACTGTCACCTCTACCATGCATGGCTCACACCTGTCTGACATATCAGAACATAGAGCTAGCACAGAGCTTGGTTGTGTTCTTGTGACACTCACACACACAAGTTTTACCTTGCATGCTCATCCACACACACACACACACACACACACACACACACACACACACACACACACACACACACACAACAGTTACATGGGTCATTCAGGAGGCTTACATCTCATTCTGTCTCAGTAGTCATTTGATACTTTATCAAAATTCTGACTATCTGTCTGTCTTACTCACATGCACTGACTATCTTTTGTGTCAGCTTTTGCTGCCTGCCCCCTGCCCACTGCCCCCCCCCCCCCACACACACACACAAAACACCTTGTGCAAATGATAACAGTGCCATAGCCTTGATTTTCTATCTTTTGGATTCATGGTTGCATAACTCTTTTGTCTGATGCCCAGGATGCATGAGATCTATTACTTGATAGAGATCATATATATTGACATGTCAGTGCTGTCATATATTGATGCCATTGCTGTAAAAATCATCCACTTTCTATTTAGTTACATTAGCAAATAACAGCATGCAAGGATATACCATTAATTTGTGTTCTTAGCCATTTATTTTCCTATTCCAGGTCCAACACTTACTTTGGAAGTCCAGCAGTTACAAGAGTTTTAATTTGTGGATGACTCTGTTTGATGCTAGCAGTAGACAGCCATTAAATGAGTATGGAAAGGTTGTGAACATTGCCTGGCATCAATGCTACTGTGTATATGTGCATATAATGATGGTTCCAACCCCTTAGTTGGTGAGTATGTGTGCTATCCATTACTTCTTGGTCAGGGCGAGGGCATATTTAAGTTCATATGTTCATAGGTGTTTACTAGGCTAATGATCAAAAGTGCTTTTTTAAGCATAGCCATGCATCCCAATTCTTTGACAATTCATGGTACCCTTGATAAGAGAAAGTGGGGGCTTGGGAGATGAAACATTTACAAGTAGAGGCTGGGGAGATGAACCATTTACAGGTTGCCTGTGTCCATTAGCGGCATAGGTGCCAAACCAGGGATGAATTTCCTGTTCCCCATCCAATTTTCCAAGTTACACTTGAATTCGGTTAGGGAGGAACTCTGCTTCACATGGATGGGGAGCCTGTTACAGAGATGGGGTAGTCTCTGGGATACATACCTGTCTCTCCATCAGGGCCTATTTATATCACAGGCATGGTTTACGTCTTTAGAATGGGTAATTCTGGTGCTTTTTGTTTTGTGGATATGCAGGAGGTCCATCAGAGTGGAGTCTAACAATGCCTTACATGCCAGCCATAGAGCTGCCCTCAACAGCTTGTCAGAGACAGAATACAGGAATAGGGCCTTGAGGCGGTCTGCATAGGACATGTTTCTTACAGCCTGTATTCTTTTATTGAGGAACCTCTGTAGACATTCCAGTTGTTGGATATGCCTGATTAGCTACATACCAAAGGAGGCATTGTACTCAATGATAGGTCTGATGAATGCCGAATACAGTGAAACAATGACTTCCTTGGACCCAAATGCCATACCTTTATTTATAAGTCGTGCATCATAGAATACTTTCCTTACTACTGTAGACACATGATGGTCAAAGGCTAGGTTATTGTCTATGCGTGTCCCTAAGCCCTGACTACTAGGCCAACTCTAAGGGGTGTGTTGTCAATATGATAGTTACAAGGGATGGATGACTTCCTGAAGTATACTATTATGCATTCCTTAGAATTTAATTTTAGTCCATGGCTCTGACACCAGATAATGTCTGTCTGTGTCAGCCATTCCTAGAGAACATTTGTGTTGGTCTGGGATTCAAGGATGGCTCCTAATTTTCAACCATCTGCAAATTTATTCAGCCAGAGATCATTGACACTGGCATTGACTTAAGAGAAGTAAATGCCAAAAAGGAGAGGTCCAAGGAACGATTCCTGAGGGACTCCACTTGTGACTGGCCCCCTTGTAGAGGTAGACTCCCTAGTTCTAACTTCCTGGGTCCTGTCTGTGAGCCAGTTGGCTATCCATTGGATGACATGCATGTTTGTACCTAACATCTTGAGTCTGTTAACAATGCCTGAGAGGATTATTGTGTCAAGTGCCTTGACCAGGTCAAGGTAGGCAGTGTGAACCATTTTCCCCTCATCCATTGCTTTTGTGACCTTTTGAAAGAAGTTCCCTATTTTAAGTAGGCATGACCTGCCCTTGATGAAACCAAATTGGGTTATTTCCAGTGCATGCATGTTTACTATATCATTATTGATCATTTTCATGATAATTCTTTCCATGCTTTGCATATAAGACTAGTGAGACTTATGGATCTATAATTTCCTATGTCTGTAGATAGTCCACCTTTGTACAGAGGGATGACTGCTGCTTTTCTCCATTCATGAGACACGTGGCCTGCTTGGAGGCTACAGTTAAATAGCAATTCCAGAGGCCCTGATAGGTTATGCTTCATGCTGTTTAGAAGGCATCCTGGGATATTGTCTGGGCTTATTGATGCAGTGTTCTTGGCCTTATAGAGAGCATTAAGGACCTGTCTCCTAGTTGTAGCAGGGGGAGTTATATTTGATGGTATTTCTTGAGGAAAGGTTGAGGATGAAAGAGGGGTAAAGCTGGAGCTGAGTTTGCCAGCTAGTAGGTTTGCTATATCTTTTGGCTCATTGTAGGTGGGTCCATTTACAATGAGCACTGCACACAACTGTGTACTGCCTTGAAGTCAGCAGATATGGCTAAAGAATGCCTTGTGGTTGTCCTTGGCCTGGGAGGTCAAATGTACCTCAGATTTGGCTTTGGTAGAATTTATTTGTCCTCTGAGTTCTTTAATTTGATTCAATGAAAGCATTTCTATCCTGCTGGCTGCTGCACCTCCTAATTTTTGCCATGACATTCTTGTATAGGATTTCTGTGAATAGTTCTTCATAGCCATCTGTGTTCTCAGGGTTTATAGGGTTTGAAATATTGCCATGTTATCACTTAATATCAGAAAGTTAGCCTTAGAATAGTTCCTGAATATTCCAGTGTTAGCTGGGGGCCCAGGTTTTATTTTTACTTTAAAGGTGACCATTTTGTGGTCTGACCTTATCAGGGAAGGCATTAAATTAGGGGGTGTGCAGCACTCTCTCATATTAGTGAGGACCAGATCCAGTATGGTTGTACCCCTGGTTGGTATATTGAAAATGTGGTCCAGGGAGTTAGTGTTTACAAAATCCAGGAATCCCTGTGCCTGTACGTTTAGTGTCACATAGGATTCACAGTGAATAGTGGGATAACTAAAGTCACCCATGAATATGGTTTTTGGGTAGTATGATGAGTGTTTCAAATAAGTTTAAATAGTATGGGTTTCCTGGGTCAAAGACAATGACCTATTGCTTGCAAGGAATTGGTATTGGATTTTGCCTATGGTGATTTGAATATGGAGTAGCTCAAGTGTATTGTCCTGTTTGACCAGCCTTGAGGTATATTTATTTTGATGTGAATAGACAGACCTCCACAATATTCCCTGTTTGTGTGGTAACTGGTCTAAATGTGTGGAAGACATTATAACATTGCATAGTTGGTATGCTCTCTGCAGCTTTAAACCATGTCTCAGTGACCGGACAGATATCAGCTTTCTCTGGGATGAAGAGAGCTTCGAGGGATTGAAGTTTTTTGTTTAGACTCCTAGCATTGAGCAGTAATACTTTTACATTTTTTTTTTGGTTTGATTTGCTGTGCCGGAAGTACTTCCAGTTTGGCATTGCCAAAAAAAGGCACTATGGAAGAAGACAATGTTTTAGCTACTATTTGAAAGCCTAGAGGTGAAAGGTGCTAACCATCCCTGGCAAAGCAGAGTGGTCTGTTGACTATCTCCTTCCATGCTGACAAATATTGCACCCCCTTAGAATGACACCAGAAACTAAGCCAGTTATTAAAGTCAGTCATCTTTTGTTCATACCGTGGCATCATCTTTGGAGAAGGTAAAATGCTGCTCAATGTTTGGCTCATACCAGCCTAGGACACATATTCTGAGAGCTCTGTATATCTCAGGTCATTTACACCCACATGAACTATGACTGAGTCTTACTGGTATTTGTGGTCCAATGACCCAAGTGCATGCGTACTGTGGCAGATCCTATCACCTGATAAGTAACTGACCATAATTTTCTCCTTACTCAGCTTGGTGAGAGGGACATCAGTGTGTCTCACTATGGAGTTCCAGATAACCAGAATGTTGGATTGTGAGGTGGCTTGCCTTATCGGTTTAGAAGTAGAGGCTCCATGAGATGTGGTTGTATGTGTTGATGTGTGTGTGTTGTTTTGAAAGAGTTTATTCAGGACTGCTGAAAGTATTTGTTATGTGTACTTTGTCTAGGAGGTCTTTTGGGTTTAGAAATGTTACATATAAGTGCTTCAGCATATGTGGGTCTATATGTCTGCTTTGAATTGTGTGTAATCGGTGCAGAATGTGGACTACTGACAACCTTCTTGACATTAGGAGTACCTTTATATGAGTTTTGCCTCCAAAGACATTGTATAAATACATCTCTCATTATCCATATCAGTTTATTTGAGAATTAACTGATTGTCAGTAAACATGAGGTCATTTCTACATTGCCTCAGGATACCCATATCTACCAAGTTGGTTACGGAAATAGTGGGAAAGTTCATATCCATAGTAATAAACCTTTTTTTATTGATTAGACAGTTGAAGAGAGAATATAAAGCAATGTCAGGAGTGTCCGGTTTACAGCTCTGGGGATAATGCTTTTCACTGTAAACTAATTGGCCTTTTGTGTAACTAGGTATATGTGAACCACGAAATAAAAAAACAAACGAAAAAAACAAGAATGAAAAAAACACAGCCCAGCAGTTCAGGACCCATAATTAGCAGCTACTTAATCCAACTTGTTCCAACCAAGGTGAAATTCACCTTGGTTGTAACAAGTTGGATTAAGTAGCTGCTAATTACGGGTCCTGAACTGCTGGGCTGTGTTTTTTTCATTCTAGGTATATGTGAAATTTCCATTGTACTTTTACAAGAAAAGTGTCACTCAAGGTATCTATACAGGGCACTGTCAAATACTTGAGGGGAAACTAATAAGTAGACTCCAAAGATTTAAGGATGAAGTATTTAGGTAGATATTCTGAAGTTAGGAACAAATCAAGCAATACTTTCTGAAAGCAAAAAATCAGCTTGTCAAGAATGATGAAAAGATGGGAGTTGAATGAATGGCTACTGCCTGGCTACTACTAGTGCTGGTCTCACCACAGCTTCATTCAGCTGGGATGCAATGCCCCTTTGCTTCTTCTGTCACCAGATGCAAAACATTAACACCAATCCTAAGATGTGAAGCAAGTAGTTTACAGCCTGATTGGTGATCCACAATCTTGTCCCAGATGATGCAAGGGTCTGTTGGCTTGTTGTAGCCTTTTCCTGGTAGATGCCTTGAATAGCAACCAGACCAATCAGGAACATCAAATGCACACACTCACTGCCCAACCAAAAACAGTCACTCAAACGAGTGGGCATTAAGCAAATCAGATTTGGGTTCCATGAATAAGCATATGAGTGCATCACATAAGAAAAATCCAAGGCCATGGAGAGTTTCTTGAATGAAATAAACAGCTCAGGGTGACTGTGAAGGAAAGAGAAATGCTTAACAAAATATTTACTTTAGTTGAAGTATTTCTAGTCATCACAGCTTTCTGGGGGAAAGGAAACAGGTTCTGATGGTATCCCACTTAACTTCCTGAATGCTTTTAAGGAAGAAATATGGGTACATATCCTGAAACCATTGGATGAAATTTACATTAAACATTAACTGCCTAACTCTGTGAGTTTGGCTGCAATTGTCTCATGTAGCAAGGAAAGAACAGACACTTACTGTTCTACCAATTATAGACCTACAGCCTGACTACAAGCAGACAGATACTACCATGTATGTTAACTGAGTACACAAAGAAACTTATTCCCAAGTAAAGGCCAGATTCTCATCTGGGCTGAGCCGGAAGGGTAGTGCAGATTAGGGTTGCCAGCTGTCCAGTTTTTGACCGAACTGTCCGGTTTTCAGACAAATTGTCCAGTTAAAAAATTTAAACTCATGAAGTCCAGTTTTTTTTTGTGCCGCCAGAGGAGAGGAGAAAGTAAATGTATCCAGCTCGAACGGAGCTGCGATACACTACTAGCTACTACACAACAATGAAATGCTTTTAACTTCAGTATTCCTGGTAGCTACATAGTTTAGACAGTACATACATTAACTTAAGTGTCAGTGATGTAATACAAATGGACAAATTTTATTTTCTGCTATACGGATTGTAGAGATATCACTGGAAGGCAGTACTCCACGGTGGGAAAACGGTATTTTTTTAGCTATCATTATCCTACCAACTACCAAGCAGTGACAAAAGAAATCTTATAGCAAGATTTAAAATGCTTAAGCACTCTGCCAACATTGCCCAGTGTTGCACTGTAGAACACTCAGACTGATTTCAGAACTTCACCATGCAGTGTAATACTGCTAGCAATTAACACGCCCTGATTTGTATTATCCTCATCTACTATGTTGAACCGTATTCCATGAAACAAATTGTGCATCTTGCTTTTTGGGCACTTGCAGTTACCCAACATTATTTTGCTTTTACTTAATTCTGTCGCAAGGGACCACATTGAAAAATAAAACTATCTCTTTGCCATGTTCAGAAAATGGCAAGTGTGCTAGCTGCATGTGATTTCTTTTCCTACGTGCATCTTTCTTAGATCTAGAGGCTTGAGTCATCTTTCATTCAGTCTTATTGCCATTTTACAACTGCGTAGCAGAGGTCCAGTCTGCATCTTCGTAAACTTGTATTAGAGCGCATTGTTGTAGGAAGTTACCTGTTTTAACCCGCAACTTTGGCGCAATATAGAAAAACATTAATGAAACTCTTTAAAGTATGTGTGCTTTTCTGAGATTATGACGTATACTTTGAAAGTAACATAAAACATGTCACCTGTTAGAAATCCATTCATCCACAACCCCTTTATCCCATTTTTTGCATATGTGACATGTAAAGAAAAAGAGTGGGAGGTCAGTCGGACCCAGTACAAGATCTTAAGTACTAGCATCTGAAATATCACACTAGGGGCAGTAACACTTAGCTCAATTGATCCCCACCCAATACAGGCGCAGCCAAGGACTGAAACTTCCTAATCCGAAGTACGAAACGGAAAATATGTTACATCTTAACAACTGAGTACCTGTCCCACGCCCCAGTGCAAACAGTATTTGACAGAACTTTCAAAATGCAAGGGAATGTTAAGATCATCATTTCTGAATGAGCAGTAAAGTGATGTTATTGACTTAAATGATCTTATGGGGTAAATCAAAACTTACAATTTTTTAATAGCAAAGATAACTGCTTACATTTTTTTTGGATTTTTTTAATCAGATTTACCACCATGTGCACAGGCTGCTAGCTCTTGACCTTTTATCTCCATTAGGAACATAGAAAATAAATAACTGGAGAAAAATGCACCATATTGACACTTTTCATCAATACTGGTACTTACATCTGCAGCAGCCTAGCAGTGCAATTAGTGCCGCCTGTGTTCTTTTCTCCCCTTTAAGTACGGCTTAAGTCATCAAAGTGGGTGGTCCCATCAGCTGATGTCACTGTGATGTCACAAAATAGGTGGGGCATGGGCGGGAGAGGGGGTGGGAATGGGTGGAGTTATGTGCGATGCGAGGGGCGTGACTTTAGTCCAGTTTTAGCCACAAAGAAACCTGGTAACCCTAGTGCAGATCTATGTACAGTTTATACAAATGCTAGCATGTAGCATAACTTCACAATTCTAATGCTTGTACTGTTTATTTATAGACTTTCAGAAAATGATTCTATATCCTGTCTTTTTATATTGAAAGCATTGCAGATACTTTGCATTGCTGGGTATTTCCTAGACTCTGGCAGGGTATTTGTATAGCTCCGTATCAGCACAGATTTTTATAACTGGTAGTGTCTCAAAGCCATAGCCTCTCTCTAGAGGTACTAGAGAGATACCCTCTGTCATTGTTGCTCTTTACATTAAGAGTAGAGACAACACGTTTATTAATTAAGCAGTACCATAGTGACTGGAGACACAACAAGCTTTTCAGAATACCATTACTGGCATATGTTTCACAAACAATTGCATGATTTGGATTGCCAACCCAATTAATAGACACCCCAAAGTTCTGACTTGGGATGCAAGGCTGTGTTCCCTATCATGATGGATATTCCATAGCTATACTTCCTGCTTATGTGGTGATGATAACCCTCAGGACACATGGAATAATGTTAGCTAGCTTTCCATTCATTATCATTTCTGAATCACTCAATTCACTCAAAGTGCTGAGGAGGAACAACAAACCCAAACTGCAGAGACCTCCAAATCAGAAATGCACTCAACCACCACAACACAGCAGAAATCACAAGACACATAGTTCAAGTGCACTGTGTGCCCCTCAACCTAAGCCCCTAAGGCAAAACAGCTTGCCCAATACACTAATCATAGATGACTTGATAGTGTGGCACACTGATGTCCCATGTACTAGGTCGAATAAGGAGAAGGTAACAGTCAGCTGTCTGTTGGGTGCCAGGATCCAACACATAACACACGCACTCAGGTCACTCCACAACAAGTACAAGTATGACTCTGTTATTGTCCATGTGGGTGTGAATGACCTGAGACATACCAACCTGGATTACATGAAAAGAGACATGGATGAGCTCTCTGATTATGTGGCCCAGGCAGGTATGACCCTAGCTTTGAGCAGCATCCTACAATCACCCAGAATGATATTGCAGTACAAGCAGAAAATGATTGACTTCAACAATTGACTAAGTTTCTGGTGTCATTCTAAGGGGATCCAGTATCTGTCTGCTTGGGATGATATGATTGACAGACCTTGATGCTTTGCCAGAGATGGCCTGCATCTGTCACCCCTAGGTTTCTGAATACTGGCTAAGGCTCTTGCCACCCCATAGAGTGCCTTTTTTGGGAGGTGTTAAAGACCAAATTACCACCATAACAGCTATAAACAAATGCAATCTGAGTGTTATGCTGCCCAATGCTAGAAGTCTAAATCTCAAGATGCACTCACTCGAAGCACTGCTCAAAATGGAGAACATCGACATTTGTGCTGTAATGGAGACCTAGTTTAAGGCAGCAGAAAGCACCCCTGTGCTACCGGGCTATAACTTATTCTACACCTTTTGGCCAAAGAAAATGGACCAAAGCTCCAAAGGAGGTGGCGTCTCCATATTCATAAAGGATATGCACACCTACAGACTAGTAGCCCAGCATAACGAATCAGCGATACTTCAGGTGCAACTAACAGTGGGTAAGACGACGATTCAGGTCGTAGCCTGCTATAGATCCCCAACCATGTCCTAAGACTCTCATTCCACATACCTAAGCACCCTGGAAACTATTAGGATCCAACCCAACACTCTCATACTAGGTGACTTCAACTACCCCTCCATCAACTGGGAAAACTACTCATGCACAAATACACTTGCCCAATGATTCCTGGAATTCATTAATTCCAATGCGCTGGACCAGCTCATTCTTACCCTGACTATAGGAGGCAACATCCTTGACCTAGTTATTACTGACATGGGCAACCATTGTTCTACACCAATAGTCATTTCCTCCCTGGTTAGATTCGACCACAAACTAATTACCATGGAAATCCACATCTCACCCACACCTCCAGCAAAGGTAACCACCATGAAAAACTTCTCCAAAGCTGACTTTGGGCTCCTAAAAACAGAGGTGGCTAACTTCACGGCACCCATGCAAATGGAAAATAGGCGCATAACTGACGAATCATACACCAATGCACTGTATGAGCATGTACATAAATGCATAGAACTAGCCATACCCAACAGAACCAAGACGCTCTCCTCCAAAAAAAGGAAGCCAATCTGGTGGTCCCCTGCCATTAACAAACTCTATAACAGAAGGAAGAAACTGTTGCAGGAAAAAAGGTGAAGTCCCAAGACTGGAAAAACTCCCTTATTAGCCTCAGCAAAAAGTTGAGATTCCTCCTCAAAACCTCTAAAGCAAGCTATGAAGGCAGAATTGTGGCAGACACTAAAACAACCACAAATCCTTCTACAGTTATATCAAGAATCTCCACAGCAATACCCAGATTTGTTCTGAGTTACTGCACAATGCTATCTCCTATAATGAGCCAACAGATATTGCCAACATACTGGCCAACAGATTCAGTGTCAGCGTTACCACTCTTTTCCCCCCTACAGGACCAATCACAATACCGGAAGAATGCCAGGCACCCAGCATTACTGCAGCACAGGTTAAAACTGCATTGTCTAAGGCCAATAATACAGCTTCCATGGGACCCGACAATATTCCTGGCTGTGTTCTACATGAATTACAAAGTGAACTGGCACCACACCTGTATGCCGTGTTCAGTCACAGCCTTACCTCAGTCTTTGTCCCTACAGAATGGCGCACTGCTACAGTCATCCCTCTCCATAGAGGAGGAGCGACTACAGACCCTGGGAATTATCACCCCATTAGCCTGACGAGTCTGATATGTAAGGCTATGGAGCGCATCATCATGGACCTAATTAACAAGGATATATGGAATCTACAAACTCTGGATCCCACCCAATTTGGTTTTGTGAATGGCAGACCATGCCTGCTCAACCTGGTTGACGTCTTTGAGTCAGTCACCAGAGTTGTGGATAAGGGCAAGGCAGTTCATACAGCCTATCGCGATCTGGCCAAGGCCTTTGATACCATTCCCCACTCAGGAATTATTGATAGACACACCAAACTAGGCATCAACCCTTATATCACTAGATGGGTTGCAAATTGGCTCATAGATAGAACCCACAGTGTGAAAGTCAGACTGCCGACCAGTCACGAGTGGAGTCCCACAGGGATTGGTCCTGGGTCCTTTCCTGTTTGGCATCTACTTCTAAGAAAGCATTTAACATTAAAATAATTAAATCAATGAGAAAATATTTGATATAAAGGTACTTGCCTCAAATTATTACTCCAATAAAGAAACACCATTTAGTGTATCAGTTACATGGTTGTCAGAAACAGGTATATTTTTTCAGTCGTATACACATTTGTATTCAGCTTGCACACTTGCAATGTCAGTTCCCGTATTCCATTTACAGTTATTGCACATACTTCAGAAGTACATCTCATTTGTCATGGGTTCATTTCAAAGCTGCTGTCATTGATACTTTTTTTCTGCTATGTGATACAAATGCATCCTGAAAATACATGTACATAAGGATAGCACAGAGGGGGAAAATATTTTGCAGGTGAATTCATACAGTGCACTTTATGAATATTGTAAACTACCCCAGAGCTCATGTCCTGAGTGGGGACTAAAATGTCATTTTAAACATATTTAAGATTTCAACAGTAACTAGCATGAGCTAGAGATCTTTGAAGAGAAGTCATAGCAGGTAACGGTGAGGGAAGTGCTCCATTTAGAGCACAAAGGTGGTGTCAGAATGAATCTAACATTTTATAGCCCTTCTTGTGAAACATAAAAGCTGAAGACTTCTGCAATGTGACTATACAGGGTCTGAGTACAAGGCTGAGGCTTGGAATTGTTTAGCCAAGGCTGTTACCCATGCTACTGGTATTCCATGGAAGGTTGAACAGAGCCATCACAATTATAGTGATGAAAAAGGCAAAAGCAGGACATCTTTAGCAGACAGGTAGAATATTAAAGGTCCCATGACACACTTAAATTGTGTAAGTATACTGGCCCATAGGCATGCAATACACTATCATGACTTGGCAACAGAAACAAGAGTTCAGTATTTTTTTCTGGTATGTGTAACTTCTGCAGAGACTGAAAGAAACTGGTTGAAGAATCAGGAAACACTGCAAAGCATCAAAGAGGCTTGGGGTAAGTATGGGTTCAGGTACGTGTTAGAAAAATATGTATTTGAACATGTATAAAGTGCTAGTTTAAAAGCAAATAGTATATAATGCATTTTATTCTATTTACAATATGGTAATAAGAATGATTTTACATGTAGTTGCTTGAAGCTTTGGAGCTGCAGTGTATTTGAACTCTGACCCTGGCAGTAGCCAGCTCAGCAAGCTTATGTTTTTCACTAATGATTATCTGCTGGGTCAGGAAAACTGAATGTATAAAGCATTGAATATTCTTATTCCTTCCTCTGAGATAATTGACCTTGTGAATGTATCAGAGATAAGACACAGCTGCTAAAAGTAAAAGTTGCAAGAAGAACAAAGAAGTATATTACAAGAGTGAACCGACCATTGTATTCGAGCTAGCCTGAGACCTTGGAAGAGTAACATTTACAGAAAGACATTATAATGAACCAGGTGCTTTGCAAGGCTGTATTATTCCCATGGGAAAACTTTTAAAATGTATAACATCAGCTTTTTCTTATGAATAGAATATTGTAGACCATAGTGATGTAGGTGCCCTGTGACTAACTACGTCAGTAAGGTGGGCACAGCCTGAATGTAAGACTATATAAAATTGTGTATTTCCTGCATCATGTCAGACAAAACTCTGTACTTGTATGGTTTTTTGCCTCCTGGTGTACACTAGCAAACTTTTGCATCTGAGCCTCCTGTGTTGTTATCATTTGTTTTTATTTAACAGTTTGGTCCTCCTTGAACCGGAATTCCCTTGGTAAGCTGCAGATCAGAGTGTATCGGTGGTTGAATACTGCGCAGGAGAAGTTACCAAAAGGGTTCTTCTTGAAACACAAAGACCTCCGACTGAATTGTCGTCTTGAGAGGCTGGCCACTTTCTGATCTGCGTCAAGAGCGGTCTCGAACTGGTCGACCCAGGAGGCTCAGGTAGGAAAATATTTGCCTTTTTTCTGTTTTAGATCAGGGACTAGGTTACAGTAAATGTCATTGTCAGAGATGTGTTATACAGATCAGGGACAAAAGGAAATTACTGTATATTTTGTCAGAGATCAGGGAAACAGAATAAGGTAGACAGTTATTCTAGATAAACTGTGTAAGGAACTGAAATACCACGTGGTGAAAAGGGTTACGTAACATTTTTTTAGAATGGAAAATCAGTGCACTAAAAAATCGCGAGATCCGCCCTAACTGATGACGCAAAATATATGCAATTACAACGGACTGATAATGTAAGGTATTATACAAAATGGGTTAATAAATACGGATTTGATGGTAAATTAAACAAGATTTCATTAGTTAAACTTTTAAAACAGCTTAAATCTGACGCAGAAGGTCAGGCAAAAAAAACAACAGTGATTAGGCATTCCTCAAGCACACAGGTGGATTGAGGAAGTAAACCGAAGGGAACAGAAAACTAAAAATGCAAAAACATTATTTTTAGACAAAGAGGATAATAATACAGTAATAGCCCCTCCCCCTCCGCCCCCTCCAATGCCTTTTTCAGGATATGAAGCAGGAGGACAAGCTGGTCCACCTCCATGTTATCCTGAAGTTACAAGAGTACTAAAACCATTTGTTAGAGATCCTATTGAAACTAGGTCCCGGACACGTAAAACACTTGGGGACACAGACTTATATCAAATAGGGAAAAACACACTAGAAGAGAGTGAGGAAGAAATCTGTCCACTGATCGAGGTACAAAATCCTCAGGCAGGACAGGAAGGGCAGGACCCAACTCTTCTAGTATATAGACCATGGACACCGGAAGATATTCGGAAAGCTACAGAGGAATCCCTCATCCAAAAGTTAATTACACAAAGTTTTTACAAGATTTACAAGGTATGAGACTAAGTTACCACTTGAATGGGGAAGAAGTAGAAAAGGTAGTTAGACAAATTGTGGGTCCAGACTGGCACATGATTTGTGGCACCTGGAATCCTCGTAATGCAGAGCTTAAACCACTCCCACATAGTGACGCAGAATTAGACAACAGAGTCAAAGGTCTTACAGACCGAATTTCTGAAAAATGGAAACCTAGAGCAGATTGGACTTGCATTAATCAATGCATACAGCAAGAGAATAAAACTGTAGATGGGTACTATGGTAGATTATTGGAATGTTTCAATAACCATAGTGGTATGGCTATTCCTGAAAACCAGACACATGATACCTCATATGAACAGCAACTGAAAAATGCGTTTTTGAAAGGTTGCATTGCACCTATCAGTAGCTTTATTACAAAGCATATGATAGATCATCGAACAAGTAGGCTACAAGCCTTACTTGAATATGCCAGACATGCTGAAAGACACTTTAATAGTAAAAAGAAAAAGAAGACACAGATCTTCACAGCTGAAGATGGAGCAGAGGTCTTTGTAGTACAGTCAGGTAAAAAGGGTAAGAAAAATACCCAGGGAAATAGACAATCTGACAAAAGGTCAGAAGATTTTGAAGAGAGAAAAAAGAAAGGTGAGTGCTTCAAGTGCGGCAAGAAAGGACATTTAGCAAGGGATTGCAGGCTAAATAAAAAGGTGACTACAGAAAATAAGGATGATGAGGACTGACTATATGATAGTGATGAAAATCAGAAATCATCAGGGAAGGAAAACAAACAAAGGGCAAACGTAAATGTAGTGGAAGGAACAGAAGAAGTGCAAGCAGATGTAGAGGATGAAAAAAGTAAAATTTTAGATTTGGCATTACTGAGCTTGGAGCTCTATTTGGCAGACACAAAACCGGAAGTTACACTTCTGGTGGAAGGAAGGGAAGAGAAATTCTTGTGTGACTCAGGAGCGTCACAAACTTTGATACACCCTTCAAAGTTACCAGAATATTCTGAATCACCTGACTATATATTAGTGAAAGCAGCAAATGGACAGCTATATAGGGAGCCACTCTCCCATGATATAGCAATAACTGACCCTGTTTCAGGCATGACTCAGAAAAGTAAAATTGTAGTTTCTGCAAAATGTCCAGTAAACTTACTGGGAAGAGATCTTATGCAGATATTTGGCATAGCGGTAGTCCCCACTATGCAGGGTATGGAAGCACAAAGACAAATGGATACTTTTGTGGTGCGACCGGAGGGTGAAACCTTTTACTGGTACAGCCAGGACCTAGTTACGACTGGTCCAGGGGCAGTAACCGGAGAACTGATGAATGTAGCCATCAGTAAGGCCCCCTCCCTTGACACTGACCAACAGCATTTGTTACATTGTACTCTATACTACTGTAGCATGCCAGGACCTGATAGAGAATATGAGCAAGAGTTGTTCAAAAATCCTGCTAACAGATTAGTATTACGAGCCTTGTATTGGGATACTGAGGGAAACAGTGTGGTAAGCTGTTCACTACCTCAGGAATTCATGACACTGTACAAATCTAATAGACTACCACATGTCAGCTTGACAAAGAATAAGGATGTGAGATGGGCAGACTTAGGAGAAAAAGTAACAAGATGGGAAAAACAAACTGATTTAGAATTATCAGAACAGGGAATACAAAAACAGAAATTGAATTGGATAACACAGACACATCCAGCTGTACACTTACAAACTAGTGAAGACAGCTGATTAGCATTCTTATTAGAAGAAGAAGAAAAAGCCTTGTGTGATATACCAAACATTCTTTGGTCAACAGGTAAATCAGATGTAGGACTTATTCAAACAGCAGGACCAGTAACTATTACACCAAAATCAGCATTTAGACCACAAAAGACAATACCCTTGAGGAAAGATGCAGAGCAAGGAATCAAGCCTATAATAGCAGCATTACTCAAGGAAGGAGTACTGGTAGAATCTCTTGATTCACCATGTAACACCCTCTATTTCCTGTTAAAAAGCAAACGGGAATGGCGGATGGTACAGGATTTACAAGCTGTAAACAATGCAATAATACCAGAGCACCTACGGTGCCAGACCCACACACTTTGTTGAATGATTTAAAACCACAACAAAAATATTTTACTGTGGTAGATATAAGCAATGCTTTCTTTTCAATACCTATACATCCTGATAGCCAGTATTGGTTTGCATTTACATTTCAGGGTAAAAGATATACCTATACTCGGCTACCGCAGGGATATTGTGAAAGTCCAACGATATTTGCACAAGAAATGGCAAGCAACCTGGCAGGGTTTACTCCACCAGGAGGTAGTCAGATTCAACTTTATGTAGATGACATCTTGCTAGCAGCCCCTACCCAGCATCAATGCAGGGAAGATACGATAGCATTATTGAAATTTTTAGCAGCACAAGGACACAAAGTAAACAAAAGTAAGTTACAACTTTGGAGAAAACAGGTTAGATACCTAGGATATGTAATATCCAATAAAGGTAGAATATTAGACAAAGACAGAAAAACAGCGATTTTGCAGGCACCCAAACCAGCAACCAAGAAGGAAATGATGTCCTTCTTGGGAACGACTAATTTTTGTCGAAGCTGGATATCAAACTATGCTTTAGGATCTGCTCCACTGGCTGATTTAATATATAAAACACCAATGGCAGCACAAGATGTATTACAATGGACACCTGAAGCAGAAGCAGCTTTCTGCAGACTAAAACAATTGATAGCTTCATCACTAGTTTTAGGACCTCCAAATTACCACAAAACATTTTTTCAGACTGTAGATTGTAAGCAAGGATACATGACGTCAGTTTTGACGCAACAGCATGGAGATAAGCAACGCCCCATAGCTTACTATTCATCACAGTTAGATCCAGTGGCACGATCATTGCCTCACTGTGTGCAAGCAGTAGTCGTAGCTGCAATGGCAGTACAGGCTTCGGCCTCAGTAGTGTTGTTCCACCCTCTCACATTGAGAGTGCCTCATGCAGTCGCGATAATTTTACTGCAAGAGAAAATAGCATATCTATCTCCTGCTAGACATCTTTCATGTATGACCATACTGCTGAGCCAACCTCATATGGTAATTGAACGTTGTACAACATTAAATCCATCAACGTTACTTCCAACTCCTGTGGATGGCACACCACACAGTTGCCTGCAGGAAATTGAGCAAATAACTTTGCCCAGACAAGACCTTACTGATATACCCTTGGATGATGCCGAGGTGACATTTTATGTGGACGGTTCATGCAGAAAGGGTCCTACAGGGAAAAATCTAGTAGGGTATGCAGTAGTCACAGATACAGAGATTTTAGAAGCCCAACCCTTACAGCATAACCTGTCTGCTCAAGCAGCAGAACTGATAGCCTTAACACGGGCTTGTACTCTAGCGAAAAATAAATGTGTGAACATATATACTGACAGTCAGTATGCTTTCTCTACAGTGCATGTTTTTGCACAACAATGGAAAAATAGGGGAATGATAACATCTACTGGCAAACCGATTAATCATGCACAACTTATTTTGAACTTGTTAGATTCTATTCAGTTACCTACTAAGGTAGCTATTTGTAAATGTTTAGCTCATACAAAACAACAGGATGCAATTTCAAAAGGAAATGCAAAAGCTGATGCAGCTGCAAAGCAAGCAGCCTCAGACTCAGAAATTTTACTTTTAACCGAGGAATTACAACCCTCTGAGATTTTAGATTTAGAAATGTTAAAAACAATGCAGACATTAACTACAAAAGCTGAGAAACAAAAATGGGAGAAACGAGGTGCAATCCTCGAAAATGGACTGTATATCTCCAAAGAGAAAAAACAATATTGCCGTCTAATTTATTTAGATATGCAGCTTTGTTGAGCCATGGGCAGTGCCATGTCTCAACAGGGGGGATGGTACAGTTAGTAAATCGAATATTCCAAACATATGGATTCACGAACTTTACACAAAAATTTTGTGCAGCATGCCATGTCTGTAATAAACATCATGCACAAGGAGCATTCAAACCCAAGCAAGGGAGTTTTCCTATACCACCATATCCGTTCCATACTATCTGTATGGATTTCATAGAACTGAACAAATGTGAAGGGAAAAAATACTGTTTAGTAATTATAGACATGTTTTCCAAATGGGTAGAAGCTTTTCCAACTAAAATCCGGATGCAGCAACAGTGGCAAAGGCCCTAATAAAAGAAATAATTCCTAGATTTGGCATACCGGAAAGAATCTATAGTGACAATGGGACACATTTTGTGAATCAGACGATTCACCAACTTGGGAGATTCTTTGGGATTTCCTTGAAAAATCATTGTGCCTACCACCCACAGTCTGCAGGACTGGTGGAAAGGTACAATGGAATTTTAAAAAACAAATTGAGGAAGTTAGTAGACGATACACAGAAGAATTGGATTTGCTGTTTGCCTTTGGCACTGCTGAGCATGAGAACAGTTCCAAATGTAAAGGGTTTGACCCCCTTTGAAGTGATATTTGGAAGGGCATATTATGTGCCACAATGGAAAGCTCTCATGCCTGCAGAATTAGAGGCTGACAGCTCATTAGCTAGTTACATAAAAAAACTGTTAACTAATAAAACTGTTTTGCAGTTGAACTCTTTTTCAGATAAAAGACAGACCAGACCATTGGAAGCAGTGCTGACCCCAGGGTCCTGGGTTTGGTTGAAGGTCACGAAGAGGAAGAATTGGGCGAGTCCAAAGTGGGAAGGACCGCACCAGGTACTGTTGGCGACGCCTACTGCAGTCAAAGTTGCTGAGAGGTCGTCCTGGGTCCACCTGACGCACTGTAAACCGGTAAAGAATTTTCAGCTTGATAAACATTTTGTGACTGACACACAACAAAGGCAGGATGGCCAAGAGCAAAATGAGTAAAAATACAGATCAACCCCGAAGATATTGTTTAATCATCTTGCTAACTATGCATTTATTGACTATGATTGTGATGACTTTCCTTTTGTTGTGGTTCTTCTTACATATAACCACACAAGTGAAAGTGGAGAAACGTGATGAACTGTCTATAGACTGGCATCTAAACTTTAACACATACCTAGCTATGAAGCGTGTATATGTAGAGACTATGAACATTTCAAATTGCTGGGTTTGTACTGCCATACCAACAGCATATGGAGGACTGTTGATGTCCGCTGTCCCCTTGGGGATAAATGAGACTTGGGAAAATTTACTTTTTGATACAGGTTCTGTAAGATCACAGGACAAAATTGCATTGTATTTGCCTATTACACAGAGGGGAATTGTATGTTTCTATAAGAATAACACACTCCAAGTGGGTTGAAGTAACTGTAACATAACTATATCTTATAAATGCTATATTAAAGCCAAAGATAAAGGCACTATTTGTAACGCAAATTATGATTCATATTTGAGCCTAATGAAAACAACATTAAGTGAAGTGCAGAGAAATCCTGTCTTGCATAA
This sequence comes from Protopterus annectens, assembly GCF_019279795.1. Lineage (NCBI taxonomy): Eukaryota > Metazoa > Chordata > Ceratodontiformes > Protopteridae > Protopterus > Protopterus annectens. Next base: position 1,037,078,287 of record NC_056727.1, on the reverse strand, counting down.
ACAATTGTCTGTTATAGACAAGAAAATGTTTCATTCAGAATTAACCCACATCAGTACCAAAGTAAAAAACTGTTATTTTGTTTGTGGGAAAAAAGCATACAAATGGCTACCTGAGAATTGGTCCGGCAGTTGTTTTTTGGGTTATCTGGTTCCAGCTATAAGGCATACTGCAGAATTACCTCTAGGTAAGATACGAAATGTAAGAGATGTAGCCCGAAAACCTGAAGATTCTATTGGAAAACCTGTAAATCCAATGGGAAAAATCGAAGCTGGTTGGAAGAACCATCATTCCGTGAAAGATAAAGAAAAATTGACTCATATGGACTCGAGTGACAGTGTTATATCCTGGGCTGGGATATTTCCAGCATATGGAGCAGTCAAATCGATCTGGGAGTTAAGAAAACTGTCGAAGCTTCTCGAAGTAATGAGTAACGCAACTTTTTCTGCTCTCGAACTAGTGACTGATGAACTAAATGCAATAAGAACTGTTGTGCTACAAAATCAAATGACTCTTGATTAATGATCACCTAAAGGTAATACAGCAGGTATCGGCCATGACTGAACCAGGCCCAAACCCACTGACGAACTTTTTCCAGAGTCTGTTGGTGGGTGGGGTTCTATCCTAATGAATATTTTGATTGCTATTTGTGTTGGTCTACTCCTATTAGGAGCATGTGTCTGTTGTGGGATCCCCTGTATGAAAAGATTAGTCAAAGATTTTGTTGATATATCTGTAACTGAAACTTTGTACCAAGACATTGAATTGAAACTATTGATTCCAGATGAAACTTGTTCCGAAATATAAACTAAATGACTTGCCTAGTTAAAAGTCCTTGAAGGAGAAGGCTTGGAGACGATATAACATTGTTTATGTTTCTGAATAGAATAAAAAGTATTAAAAGGAGGGAAATGTTAGAAAAATATGTATTTGAACATGTATAAAGTGCTAGTTTAAAAGCAAATAGTATATAATGCATTTTATTCTATTTACAATATGGTAATAAGAAAGATTTTACATGTAGTTGCTTGAAGCTTTGGAGCTGCAGTGTATTTGAACTCTGACCCTGGCAGTAGCCAGCTCAGCAAGCTTATGTTTTTCACTAATGATTATCTGCTGGGTCAGGAAAACTGAATGTATAAAGCATTGAATATTCTTATTCCTTCCTCTGAGATAATTGACCTTGTGAATGTATCAGAGATAAGACACAGCTGCTAAAAGTAAAAGTTGCAAGAACAAAGAAGTATATTACAAGAGTGAACCGACCATTGTATTCGAGCTAGCCTGAGACCTTGGAAGAGTAACATTTACAGAAAGACATTATAATGAACCAGGTGCTTTGCAAGGCTGTATTATTCCCATGGGAAAACTTTTAAAATGTATAACATCAGCTTTTTCTTATGAATAGAATATTGTAGACCATAGTGATGTAGGTGCCCTGTGACTAACTACGTCAGTAAGGTGGGCACAGCCTGAATGTAAGACTATATAAAATTGTGTATTTCCTGCATCATGTCAGACAAAACTCTGTACTTGTATGGTTTTTTGCCTCCTGGTGTACACTAGTAAACGTTTGCATCTGAGCCTCCTGTGTTGTTATCATTTGTTTTTATTTAACAGTACGACTGAGTGCTATTTCACAATAGCATTGATTTTACAAGCAGGTTGTCAACTAACTCAACATCAGTCCATGACTGTTACACAACTACATAAATAAACATGCAATACATTTACAAACTGGACAAACCTGTATAATTACCTCATGCAACTTTGTAGTAGTCAATTGTTAGGTAAACAGAGAAGTCCACGGATTCAATTCCAGATAACAGAAATTGCTTTGTATTACTTATGTTACAATTCAGTACTTAGTAACTGTTAGCATAATGTAATAACCAACTTCCAATTAACATATACAATAAACATAAAATTAAAAAAAAAATTGACAAGCCTCACAGTCGTACATGTTTTATTAGGTGCTTTTGTTGTCTAAGATGTGAACTTCCTCAGAATAACAACCATATGCAAACAATTGAATTTAAATAATAAATTTAGCAATACCACATTATCACACCAACCAACTAGCAATCAAGCATTCAGTAAAAATCATAATACACAGTAAAAACAGTAAAAATTACCCATTTGTAGAAGAATAAGTAAAAAAAAAAATAATTAACAAAAAGTATGTAAAACTCTAAAGATGTTAAAAATACACTTTTATGAACACACAATCCCTACAAAACCTTTCTTAAATCATGTAAACAAGTTATATGTGGAAATTGCATTATTAAAACACCACTTTGTAGAAATTCCTTAAAACCTTAGTAGTATAGTAATTTATCATAAGGTAGTATAGGATGTGATCACTTCCAATGTACATTTAATGAAATATTCTCGATAAAACAGCTTTCATATAGTCACACATTTTGTGATCCTTTTAGTGTAACAGCAAATTGTGGGTTCAGAGAGTCAAATCTGGATGTAAAGAATAAAATGCATATAAAATATAGAGTGACTGGGTCTTATTAAAATTACATGTAATTTGTGCTAGTTATCTCTGCATTGGCCCAACCCCTTTTTTCTCACTATTATGTTTACTTTTTAAATCAACTTTCAATACGATTGATCAATCATTCCTGCTGCGTCATGACCATCAGCAGGGGAGAGGCTAGGCTAGCCACAGTGGCTCAGACCACTATCCCTCCACAGGTGGCTGTGGGAGCACCACCACCAGCATCACAGGTGCACAACCTGCCAGCATTGCCTCCACAGCTCCTGCACAAGCTGCTCTACCTGCATCAAGTAGTTCTACCCCAGGGACTAGTGCAATGTTATCTACCAGGAGTACTGACAATGGAGGTGGTGGCTATTTCACTTGACTGGAGTTGACAGGGCTGGTGCAGGAGATTATGTAGAGGGGTCACAGTGCCCACACTGGATGGAAAGGATCCTGTAGCAGATTGTCAAATAGATGTCCCAACCGCCAGTGTCCCAGGAATCTGTGCCAGGAGACAGTGGTGACAGTTCTGAGGGTGAGGACTAGATTCCCACTGTATTCATGCTGGATGGAGATGCACATCTGAAGTCTCATATGTAACCCCAGGCATGGTGCCCCCACCCTCTTGTGTCTCTCACCATTCCTGTCTGTGTTGTATGCCCTGTATATCTGTACCTGCTACTTAAACTACACTATGTACCTACCTGTCATTCCTAAATATCTCCTCCAGGATTCCACTCTCTGAAAAAAATGAAAACAGTGCCTGGAGGCGAGCAGGAATGACTTACTTAGCACTCCACCTTATATATATGTGTGTACATATATATATATATATCTATATATATATATATATATATATGGTTCTACCTGACATAATCGAAACCACACAACACCGACAACCACATCACCGACACCACATATTCGACAGTCCATAAACACGAAACCACACATAACCGACAACGAAATAACCGACGGTACACAAACACGAAACCCCATACAAAACAAAACACATCCCCATTCCACAAACCACACACACAACACAAGCACACCAAAATCCTTACAAGCCCACACTAAACCTTACCTTAACCCTAATGTCCGTCACTATCGCACACTTACCTACCCGCTCCTAACCCTAACTCACTTAACCCGCCTATCGCCCCTAACCCTAACTCACTTAACCCGCTATCGCCCCTAACCCTAACTCACTTAGAGCAACCCTATCGCTCCCTAACCCTAACTCACTTAACCCACCCCTATCGCTCCCTAACCCTAACTCACTTAACCCACCCCTATCCCCACAGACCGTCAATCTCCACACTTACCTGCCTCGCACCCTAACGTCCGTCACTACCGCATACTCACACAGCCTTTCCCCATGTCGGCATCCTCGGCGTTGGTGTTGTCATCCGTCGTGTCGGTCTTCTGCATTGTCGATGTTCTGCAACCCGCGATTCGCGTCGGTCTTCTTCGCTTTCGATCTTCTGGAGCTCCGGATTCCGATGTCGGTCTTCTCAGCTGTCGACGAAGTCAGGTAGAACCATATATATATATATATATATATGTGTGTGTGTGTGTGTGTGTGTGTGTGTGTGTGTGTGTGTGTGTGTGTGTGTGTGGTGTGTATTACACATATGATTTGGTCCAATTGGTCAAAAAGCATTATAAGTTGTTGTCACTCACATTTTATGATATGGCTATACAAATTTCCAAAATCTTTGTACAAATAAAATGTTAGCTTGTGAAGAAGTGGAAAGATATGGTGATCTCTCACCATTATCCTGCACATCCCTTGATTATTCCTCTAGTGTCTTACCCTCTGCTTGTTCCCCATTTTCCCCACTGTCCTATCAATCCCATTTCACATATTTAGTCTGGTCAAAAAATTGATTTACACACCACTCAAATGGCCTCAAATGTCCTATAAGCAGAAATCTCGGTCAGTACTCAGCAGTTGGGTGACACTTGGCATCAAGCAGCAAAGCCTACTGCTACCTCTGATACTATGGTAAAAACAAATAAGTGTGCATGTGCTAATAACTTTGACAACGGATGCCCTGATAATTACATAGCAGTGCACTTAGGTAGGTGATTCTGATAAAATGAAAATGATGTTATTGGTTTCTGTTACTTGTATATACTTTATTGGGTTACTGGATACAATGCATTTGGTGCACTGCTGTATACAGCCCCAGGTGGGAATCTCTCATAATTTTCTTCCCAATGCCACAGTGTGTTCTCTTGAACTTGTACAACTACAAACATATTTTCAGACTGATATCAATTAATGTAATACTAATCTCCATTATATTTATGTCTTGTTGTTATCCTGCATGTGGCATACACTTAACAGTAAGATTCAAGTGATGCACACAGAAACACTAAACTTACTTGCAATAATGCACAGTGGTCTTGAGATTAACTCCATTGCATGGCAGCTTACACTCATATATCTCATTCTGTCCCATTGAAATTCATGTAAAATAACAAATACCACAGGCATCAGACATGAACAGACTATCTCCAAATACCACATCAGACTACTGTCACTGATTCCACCTTTGTGCATTCAGCAACAAAATGCAGTGAAGATGTCACGCCATAAGACAAAAAATTGATAAATTTGTCTTCGGCCACATTTGATTAGAGCTTCTTACCTGAATGTGCTTAACTTTGCTACATGATAGAAAGCAATACTGATATCAGTATGAGATTCACCGTCGTAATGTACTCCTGAGGTGGTGTTTAACTTATTAATACAGTAGGATACTGTGAATTATGATCCACGCATTGACAGTGTCTGTTTGATAAAGCACATTGTCATTTCCCCCGTACTTGTTTCATTCTCCCTTCTATGATTTGTTGTCTGTCACTTGTGATACGAACCTCACCTCTGGTGTCAGCAGTTAATCCACAGTTCTAGAGAATGTAAATTTAGATAGGAAGCTGTTAAAAATTGGAAATGTGCAACTACTATGAGTCCATTAAAAACTGGAAACAGTTAGGTCTGGCTTACTCAACAGATGTCATACAGATACATCAGTCTAGTGGTAACATATACATGGCTAAAACATTTTCGTCATTCAAAAGCCCTTTTAAGGAAGCCATTTATATTCCAACACACTGCTCAAGTTATCCCTTTAAATGTGTGCCTTCTGAGAACTGTGGTATGACTTCTTCTGTGGCATCAGACATTAATGCATAGTTCTACAGAATGTAGACTTAGATAAGTAAGTGTAACTGTTCAAATCCAGCAATGCTTATGTAATATGCATTTTTAAGTAAATAGAGACAGCTATGAATGTTTTACTCAAGACATGTTATATATACCATACTACTTAGGGGTAACATTAATGCAGGTAAGGTGTATTAATCCTGCAAGTATTGTTCATCCTTTTAAAGGAACACATATGCATTCCAGCACACTGCCCAAGCCATTCCTTCAACAGTGTGATGTCTGACAACTTTAATGTGAGTTCTGTGACATCAGCAGTTAATACATGGGTCTACAGATAGTTGACTTCAGACAGGTATGCATTCAAATCTGGTACTGTGTAAATTATATTAATGTTTTCAAATCAAGTGGAGGCGAGCAGGAATGACTTACTTAGCAGATAGTGATGTGTACAATGGTACTTACTGTTAATTTTTTCACAGGTGCAGGATTGTGCTACCCCAGGTAATGCACTCTCTTTTAAGAGAGCCTATATATATATATATATATATATATATATATATATATATATATATATATATATATATATCCAAACACAATGCTCAGGTTATCCCTTCAGCTGTTTTTGCCTACTGAAAGCAGTGCTATGAGTCCTTCTGTGGCATCAGCAGCTAATGTACAGGGTTAAAGACTATGAGTTACATAGGCATGTGTTCACATCCAGCATTGCCTACCTTGTATGACTGTGTCCACAAAAAAACAAGACATTGGTCACATGCTGGAATGGCTTAATACACACATGTGATGTGTTAGTATATGTGTGTGTGCGTGTGTGTGTGTGTGTGTGTGTGTGTGTGTGTGTGTGTAATCCCCTAAGTGCTATACACTTGTTATGTATGCCCAGTTTAAGGAAATACGTTGTGTGTCTTCTGTTGCATGAAGCTTAGTAGGAAGCAATGTCAGTAATGAATGGCGGTGAATAGCCATTGTCATTCCACTTCCTGCGGAATAAACAGCTCGAAATTTGCCTTCAGTGGCATGGGTTTGCTGGCTGTTGTTCAATGGAAGTAAACGGTAATGCTTGCAGAGGATAACAACTCTGATAGGTGTGTCTAAAAATGTTCTATGTGAACTCTTGCAGCTTCCAGAGTTTTTTGTTAACCCAATGTGATGTTATAACTGTCCACGAGGTATGCTGAGTGCAGTAATGCAAGTATTTCTTATCTCTGTTGTATGTTGCACAATGCTCAAGTCAGTAATAATTTTCCAATAATGTTGTCAAAAACCCTTCAGATGTGTACTTTCTTAGTAGTGTTACCTATTTTTGTCTGGCTGCATTACCCAGTACATCTGCCCAGTCCCATCGGATATGCATTGAAACAGTCTATGAAGCAAATGATGTGAACACAATAATGCATTAATGCACATACACATTGTGATTACTTTTTCTTGAATGTATAACTTCCTTTGGTGTTCTTGTTCTCACTTTTAATCATGCCCATAGTTATATTCATAGATAAAAAACATCACTAATAAACTTCATGTTTTCTTGCAAGAGTTTCATCATAGTACTGGTTTCATGACATGTCCCGCATCTCCAATGTACATATGTCTCACCTGTTATAATTCCCACATCTGCATCAATTCATGCATTATAAGCTATTTGCTGCCCCACATAACATTTATGCTTCTTTGATATATCCCTGAGGACTGCAGTTTATAATGATTGATCTCTTCGGTGTCTCACTTCTTACCCTTCACAACATACATGTTACTGCCACAGCTGTTATTATATTCACGTTCACTAATTGTGAGAGCAGGCTGTACAACCATTCCATAACAGTTTGTATTTGTCCACACATTTATGCATTTTGTTCTACTGTATTCCTGCATTGGGAGTTTCAGACGTGCACACTGTGGTGTTCACCACATTTTTCTTCTTGAACATTTAATGACTGCATCTTAATATGAATGACAGTATCAGAAATGTTCCACATGTCCATGAATTAATTCAGTGAAATATGAAAAAGTATAAACCTTTCTTGTCCACTTGCTGCTAGGCTTCATCTTGCTTATGTCTTCCTGACTTACCTATCTCTTGCTGTGATATGGTGCACACTGACTTCTGAATCTCTGGTTTACTGTGTACACCTCTTTGTTTATATTATGCACCCACATAGGTCAAACACTTCCTTACTTCAACGTGGCCACTAGTCTTCACTGTGGATCAAGGAGAGGGTGCTTGTTACATTTAGTGCATTGGTTTCCTATATATTTGATTAGTAATGCTTCTTGTTCTGCAAACATGACTGATTGTATCAGCTTCAGCGCAGCGTGCCCATGATGTTACTGAATCCCCGGGATGATCACATGATCCTGATTAATATATATGACTATGATTACTATCTGTAAAAACCTAAGCTTTGGCCGGCTAAGAACTAGCTGTATTCTACTGGACGTATAAGAGAATTTAAATACCTTTATCTGCTCTTTTTTTTTCAAAAAAATACAGTATTTAAATTGATTTTAACTGTGTGGAAGGAATATTAACTGAACTGGAAGTTAGTCAGTGTTTGCTGAATTTTGTTATTTGCTAGTAATTACAGGTGTGGGGGTACTCACATTCTTTGATTTCCTGTCCTTGCTTATTTAAGTGGTACAGTGTGAAATATTTTCTGCTTAAAAACCTCAGCTTTGGCCGGCTAAGAACTTGCTGTATTCAACTGGACGTATAAGAGAATTTAAGTACCTTTATCTGCTCTTTTTTTTCAAAAAATACAGTATTTAAATTGATTTTAACTGTGTGGAAGGAATATTAACTGAACTGGAAGTTAGTCAGTGTTTGCTGAATTTTGTTATTTGCTAGTAATTACAGGTGTGGGGGTAGTCACATTCTTTGATTTCCTGTCCTTGCCTATTTAAGTGGTACAGTGTGAAATATTTTCTGCTTAAAACCTCAGCTTTGGCCGGCTAAGAACTTGCTGTATTCAACTGGACGTATAAGAGAATTTAAGTACCTTTATCTGCTCTTTTTTTTCAAAAAATACAGTATTTAAATTGATTTTAACTGTGTGGAAGGAATATTAACTGAACTGGAAGTTAGTCAGTGTTTGCTGAATTTTGTTATTTGCTAGTAATTACAGGTGTGGGGTAGTCACATTCTTTGATTTCCTGTCCTTGCCTATTTAAGTGGTACAGTGTGAAATATTTTCTGCTTAAAACCTCAGCTTTGGCCGGCTAAGAACTTGCTGTATTCAACTGGACGTATAAGAGAATTTAAGTACCTTTATCTGCTCTTTTTTTTTCAAAAATACAGTATTTAAATTGATTTTAACTGTGTGGAAGGAATACTAACTGAACTGGAAGTTAGTCAGTGTTTGCTGAATTTTGTTATTTGCTAGTAATTACAGGTGTGGGGGTAGTCACATTCTTTGATTTCCTGTCCTTGCCTATTTAAGTGGTACAGTGTGAAATATTTCCTGCTTAAAAACCTCAGCTTTGGCAGGCTAAGAACTTGCTGTATTCAACTGGACGTATAAGAGAATTTAAGTACCTTTATCTGCTTTTTTTTTCCAAAAATACAGTATTTAAATTGATTTTAACTGTGTGGAAGGAATATTAACTGAACTGGAAGTTTTGACTCTGCTCTTCAGTTAGTCCCACCCACCCTCTATGTTTTTGTTTTGGTGTTAATCTTAGTGGCCTTGCAACTGCCCGCCCCTCTTGTAAATTTGTGTTTGGATACTCCTTCTGGGCCCATCTCATTTGCTCACTCAACTGAGTGCAGTGAGATCATATTCTGATTTCAGGCACTCCGACTGTGTACAAAGAGAGCATCTGGGGAAAAAAAAAATTTAAGCTTGTTTCCTGCCTTTCCTGTTAAGTGGTATAGACTATTTGTAGGCTTCTGAGCCCCCAAGCCCTTCTGTATTGGAGAGAAGCCTTCTAGCTTAGTTTTTTTTTCTTATAACTAGCCAGTTTTCTAGTTTCAGCACTCAAATCTGTTTCTTTGATCTCAGCACTTGTTCAGAAAAAAAAAAAATTAAATTTAATCTGCTTTTACTGTACTTGTGTTTCTACCTACTTTTTTTACTTTTGCATCATCTTAAAAGTACTCAATTGTATTTATTACTGCTTGGTGTAACTCATTTTAAGCCTTTTGGTTTAAACACTTGGGCTTCGGACCAGTTGTTTTGCACTGAGAGGGTTTGTTGTCTGCACTGTAGTGGCAGAACAGGTAGCTTACATACTTCTAGGTTGGGAACTGCTGATTGAGGGCTCAGTGTCTGTTATTCTAAAAGTGTATTAATTCTGGTTTAAGCACTTGGGCTTTCAGGCCAGTTATTTTACATTAAGAGGGTTCGTGGTCTGCACTCTTGTGGGAGGAGAGGCTGGACTCTGCCCTTCTGAGCTGGGAATTTCTGGTTGAAGGCTTATAGTGCATGCATATCTGAACTGCTTCTTACTGAAGTTGGTGCGCCTTGTTTGCTGTGGCATAGACTGGATTCAGGCCTGCTGGATCTAGCTTTGTTTGTGTAACTTGAGCACTAATCCAAGCATTCTCTAAAGTATTCAATTGTATTTATTACTGCTTGGTAGTAACTTGATTAAAGTGTAGCTATCATTCTAAGTCTTTTGGATTAAGCACTTGGGCTTCAGACCAGTTGTTTTACATTAGGAAGGTTTGTGGCATGCACTGTGGTGGCAGGACAGGTAGCTTTCATCCTTCTAAGTTGGGAACTGCTGATTGAGAGCCCAGTGTCTGTTATTCTTAAAGTGTATTAGTTCTGGTTTAAGCACTTGGGCTTCAGGCCAGTTATTTTACATTAAGAAGGTTTGTGGTCTGCACTCTTGTGGGAGAAGAGGCTGGACTCTGCCCTTCTGAGCTGGGAATTTCTGGTTAAAGGTTTATAGTGCCTGAATATTTGAACTGTATCTTACTGAAATTGGTACACCTTGTTTGTTGTAGCATAGACTAGATCCAGGCCTGCTGAATCTAGCTTTGTTTATATGCTTGTTGTTTGTTTGCTTGTTATTTTCCTGGAACGCTAATTCCACCTAATACGCGGCTTCTCAGCGCTTCTGTGGATCACTAGTGATATCTGCATTGCTTACTGTACTTATTTCCTTGTTTCACTTGAAAGAAAGTTACTGTTTGTCGTTTTTGCATTTAAGTTACCTGTAACACATTGCACTTAAGTTACCTGGCACTTGCTCACTAAAGCAGTTATATAAGTCAGCACTAAAAATTAAAAGCACTACACCCTCACTCCCCACTGGCCCTGGTTTTCAATTATTAAGGAATTCCCAATATTATTCTAGCATGTCCAAAGGTCAGTTGTCAATCTCCTCTCAGGTCCAGCTGGTGAATCTGGGAATCTTGAGGCAATGTTACAACTGCTTCATGTACACAGACAACCCTCTCCTCCTCCCAACAAATTCCAACACATGTGAGAGATGCAACCATATAGCCAAACTGGAGGCTAAGCTCTCTCAACTCAGTACTGGCATAACAAGTCAGGAGGAGAAGGAAACCACACTCACTACAATTCCAGTCTCACATAGACCTACCACGACAGCAAACCAAACACATAATCACACAAAAACATACTTGGAGGCTCTAAATAAAGATCTGCCGAAGCAGCAGAGACCTCCAAAGCAGACACCCAAGCAGCCGCTAACCCAAAACAAAACACATGCAACACATATCTCACAAAGCCAGTGTGCCGAATAGTCACAGCCCTTAAGACTAAACAATACACCTGATAATTGGTAATAGGTAATAGGTAATAGGTGACTCTATTGTCAGGCACACTGACGTCCTGCTCACCAGGCTGAACAAGGAGAGGGTCACGGTGAGCAGCCTGTCGGGCGCTAGGATCCGCCACATAACACAAGCACTCAGGTCACTCCAAGGCAAGTACAAATATGACTCAGTCATTGTCCAAGCTGGTGTGAATGACCTGAGACGTACCTCCCTGGACTACATGAAAAGAGACATAAAGGAGATCTCTGAGCATGTAGCCCAGGCCGGTAGGACCCTGACCTTGAGTAGCATCTTACCCTCACCAAGAATGATGCCACAATATGAAGACAAGATGATCAATTTCAACAATTGGCTTAAGTACTGGTGTCATTCAAAGGGGATCCAATGCCTGTCAGCTTGGGATGATATGCTCGACAAGCCACGATGCTTCGCTAGGGATGGCTTGCACCTGTCACGCCTGGGCTTCGGATATTGGCAAAGGCTCTTGCTACCCCATAGTGCCTTTTTAGGCAAGGCTCAAAGACAAACCCACCTCCATAGGTATCACAAGGGATAAGAAACTAAGAGTAATGCTACTCAACGCCAGAAGTCTAAACCTCAAGATGCATGCACTCAAAACTCTCCTTAGCATGGAGAACATTGATATCTGTGCAGTAACAGAAACCTGGTTCAGGGCTCCCGAGAGCACCCCAGCACTACCAGGTTATACCTCATACCATGCTTTTCGGCCCCAAAACTTGGACCGAACCACAAAAGGAGGGGGAGTATCGATATTCATCAAAGATACCCACACCTCCAGGTTGGTGGCAAAGCACGAAGCATCAGAGACTATCCATGTGCAACTAACAGTGAGTAAAACTGCGTTCCAGTTTATAGCCTGCTACAGACCACCCTCCCAAACCCAGGAACCACACTTGCCCTTCCTGAGAACACTGGAAAATATGAAGGTCTCTCCAAACACCATTATATTGGGTGACTTCAACTACCCAAACATAGACTGGGAGCATTACTCTAGTTCCAACACCCTAGCCCAAAGGTTCCTAGAATTTATAAACTCAAATGCTATGGAACAACTTGTTACCACTCCCACAAAAGGGGAAAACATACTGGACCTGATCATCACCAATATGGGGACTCTATGCTCCAGACCAGAAGTGTATCCCTCACTGGTAAGATCAGACCATAAACTAATCTCACTGGATATTCACATCCCGACCCCACCCCCTGCCCAGAAAACCACAGTGAAAAACTTCTCTAAAGCAAATTTCACACTCCTCAAAACTGAGGTGGAATCCTTCAAAGCCCCCGGGCCTGTGAAAAATACGCCCAGACCGCAGAATCCTTTTTAAACGCATTCTATGAACACCTTCAGGAATGCATGGATCATGCGATCCCAAATAAAACCAAGACCCAATCCTCCAAAGGCAGACGTCCTGTCTGGTGGACCCCAGCCATAAACAAACTATACAATAGAAGGAGGAAGCTACTAAATGATAGAGCAAAATCCCAAAAAGGGAAGGCATCACTGATCAGTGTTAGCAAAAAACTACGGGCACACATAAAATTGTCTAAGGCCAGCTTTGAGAGAAAAATTGCACAGGACACTAAGGATAATCACAAGGCTTTCTTTAGTTATGTTAGGAACCTGGGTGGTAATTCCCAGATATGCTCAGAATTAGTCCAAAATGACAAAAAATACACCGAACACACAGACATTAACAACATCCTAGCTGACAGGTTCAGCACAAACTCCCCGCCCCCCCACCAAAAGGGCAAATATCTATCCCAGCAGAGTGCTGCCCCCCTGACATCTCAGATGCTCTGGTAAGAGCCGCCCTCTCCAAAGCAAAAATCACAGCATCAATGGGACCAGACAGTGTCCCGGGCTGCGTCCTACATGAACTCCAAGAAGAGCTAAACCCAAACATAAAACTACTGTTCAATCTCAGCCTTACTACAGGATATGTGCCCAAAGAGTGGCGTACAGCAACAGTGGTCCCTCTCCATAAAGGTGGTGCCTCAATGGATCCTGGAAACTATCGCCCCATAAGCCTGACTAGCTTGGTCTGCAAAGCTATGGAAAGGATCATCATGGACCTCATAAATAAAGATATTGGGGACCTACATACACTGGATCCTACCCAGTTCGGCTTTGTTAAGGGCAGATCCTGCCTCTTAAACCTGGTTGATTTCTTTGAAACAGTCACCAAGGCCATTGACGAGGGGAAGGTGGTCCACATAGCCTACCTGGACCTCGCAAAAGCCTTCGATACAATACCCCACTCAGGCATTATAGATAAGCTCACCAGCTTAAATATAAACCCTATGTCACTAGATGGATTGCAAACTGGCTCAAGGACAGAACCCACATGGTTAGAATTGCTGGAGCCATGTCAGACTCCAAACCAGTTACAAGTGGTGTCCCACAAGGTTCAGTCCTGGGACCTCTCTTGTTCGGTATATATTTCTCGGAGGTACAGGCCAACACGGAAGGACTGTGGCTGACCAAGTTCGCAGATGACTGCAAACTGGGCCATAATCGACTCTCTAGCCGACACAAGCATCCTCCAAAAGGGCCTCATAGAAACAGACAACTGGTGCCAGAGCCATGGCCTCAAGCTAAATGCCAAAAAGTGTACAGTCATCCCTTTGGCAAAACAAAGTGCCCACAAATTACCACATAGGTGGTAATCCATTAAGTACAGAAGAAGTAATTAGGGACCTGTGGACCCAAGTTGATAGCAGTCTCTCATTTGACAACCACGTGGCCAAAGTGGTTAGAAAAACATTTTATATAGCCCACCTAATCATGAAGGGATTCACATCTAGATCAGGGGACGTCATCGTGCCTCTTTACTCATCCCTCATCAGGCCCATAATTGAGTACAATGCCCCTTTTGGGATGTACCTTACCAGACACCTGCAGCAACTGGAAAGACCCCAAAAGTACCTCACCAAGGGGATCAAAGGTCTCAAACAGATGCCATATGCTGCCCGGTTAAAGAAACTCCAGCTCTACTCAGTGGCATACTGCTTGTTCAGAGGCAATCTGTGCCTGACGTATAAAGCCATGTCCAACCCGAAATTAATGGACATGCTGCACCTCAGAAAATCCAAATCCCTTCGAGCTACGTGCTCGAGAGACTTGAACCTCAGCACTGAAATAAATAGGACATGCTGGAGGGACAGATTCATAACCCAGAGGCTCCATTCACTCTGGAATAAAATCCCAGTCCAGGTTAGGCAGAGTCCCTCATTGACTCTCTTCAAGAGGAATCTTGATGAGTGGATGGGTGATTGTAGGTTTACCCCGGGTATCACTTCTGTGTCACTGTTAGACAGAGGCACAGTATACTAACCTCGAAAAAGGGCATAGCAAAATAAATTTAAAATGGGTGGCGAAAGCCAAACACATTCTGGCTAGGCTTATAAATGCCCTAGGGCAGATAGCCTAGTATGAACCTTTGAACCTATGAACCTATGTGCCAACTACAATATCTGCACTTCTGTATTGTCCAATGTCTGAAGTGAGTGAAGATCGTTATTACCTTCTGCTGTCTGAAGGATAATCACTAATTGTTAGTGTTAACTGCAACAAGTGCCCTGTTGCAGAATTTTAAACAGCAATCGAATAATGAATAAATATGTTCTCTTTTAGAACTGTAAATGTACTGAGAACAGAAAATGATCGGCTTTTTTAATATTTAGCAGCTTCTTGGTTTTAACAGTACCTATGATTCATTCATATGAAAGTCTTTCCATTGTGGCCACCAGCACATAGATTAATAGATTTATTATAAACATTATTGTAATAGGCTTTAGAATAACAAACAAGGAATTTCATGGAATAATATTTACAAATATTTTTGATCGCACAAACCAGATTTTTGTTTTCTGTGCGAGATCATGATAAAGTAGTGATAAGAGAAATACCCCTTTCACCACTGTAGTGCAATCTCTGGTTTGGTAGCTGAAATTAACAGGGGATGTGGAGTGAGATCATGATAAGGTAGGGATAAGGGAATTCCCCCTTTCACCACTGTAGTGCAATTTCAGGTTTGGTAGCTGTAATTAACAGGGGGCGTGGAGTGTTTCAACCACTTTCAAGGGGGTGCAGGGGGCTTGCCTCCCTGTAAAAAAGATGTTTTAAGTTTTTTTTTATTTTTGATACACTGATGATCGATTATCTGTGTACGATCACTTGCAGTTCAATATGTTAGCATATTAGGTATGTTAGCATTGGAGACATACATATATGTATATATATATATATATATATATATATATATATATATATATATATATATATATATATATATATATATATATATATATAAAGAGACAGAGAAAAGATAGGTCAACTTTATTTGGCATTGCTTGAAATACTGCTGCAGAACTTTTAATAAATTTTATCATTAAAAGACAAATTTGCTAAATTAAAGTTAGTCTAATCCATCGCATAGTTTTATAAAATTCATTGACTCCATGGCCATTCTCTCTCATATGTCCAGATTTTCACAGAATGTCCAGATTTTTGACTCATAGTGTTGGGCTATTCCTCATAAAATGTGTGGTTTTCTAGCAAATCAAGGAGGACTGAAGTCACTAAACAATGACAAACTTTTGTGTTTCAGACTTTATATCCTTCAGAAAATGCTTGCTAACACAAAACCTCCCCCGGATTCAGCAAGCCCTGCACGGCATGCAGGAACAGTGCAGGAGCTCCAGGAGGCAATTTGTCCACTGTGTGATCCAGGAATAAGCTGCAAGGATGTGCATGAGCGCTCCTGCACTACTCCTGCATGGACACAGCTCCTGTACGCAAATTACCCCATTTGCAGGTGAAAATCATGCAAATGAGGTGAATTTGTGATCCAGGAAGCTGGCAGCCAGCTGTGCAGGACTAGTGTAATCTGAAGAAATGTACTCGGTTAGTAACCGAGTACATTTCTGCAAACTACAAAATAGAGCCATGACAGCTCCAAATAAAGGGCATATATAATGTGTAAAGCATGCAAATGGCCAAATATATGGCCATTGGCATGAAAAACAGTTAAAAAAATTAACTTTTAATTTTTTTAGCCAATTTCAGCTGTTTAAGTTTAGGGTAGTTGCACGTAAATGGGATTGGGCAAAAAATAAAAAAAATAACCTGAAATAAGCATTCTGACCAAAATCACTATTTTGCCATTATACTCAATGGGAGGCAGAAGACAACAGGGCCAGTGAACAGTGGTTGCTAAAGGGGGAGGCTCAGTGTGGGACATGTAACTATGCATCAGCAGGCAATCCTATGGAAATGAGGGGAATGATACTGAATCCCAGATTTCCCTTCAATGCTAATCAGCACCCAACAGTGTAAGTGCAGGAATAGCTTGGTGCAAGCCTAGGAGGTAGCTGATATCATAGGGGTGTGTGTGTCAGGCATACTGTAAACGGATTGGAGCCCTGTGGCTTGAGTTTGCCCTTAGCTTAGCAGATCTAAGCAAGGGTGTGTGTCTGAGGCTGCCTAGCACTCTTCACAATGCCTATGCGGGTGTGCGCTCTGTGTACCAGGTTTTAAAGGAAAAAAAAAGTAAACCAGGAAATAGCAGCCGTGTGCACATTTCAGCACTCTGTTTGCACGGCATGCCCCTGGGCTTAAATAGGAAGGCAATGGGAAGGGAAAACAGCAGTAAGAAGGTAATTTAGGAGAATTAGCATAGCTGACAGGTGAAATGTATCAGAATCAGCCAATTACACAGGCAGCAGCCCAGCCCAGAACACTACTATAAACTATGCAAACACCTTTCCCTCTGGTTTTTCCCACATAAACTACACCACTGGTGTATACAAGTGGGGAAATTTTAACAAAGAAAACAACAAAATGATAGGGGCTGCAGCAGGTATCATACATCAACATGTGGAAGAGGCTAAGTGTGGTGAGGATGAGAATGCTGTCGACCAACCCACAGTGAGGAGATGGAGAAGAGTGTACAGACCCAGGGTAACCTACCTGGAGCTACATGAGCTGGAGCTAGTGGAGCGCTATAGGGTGGACATGGGCCTCCTACAGCAAATTCTTGAGCTGTGCCAGCCACGCCTAACACACAGAACTAACAGAGGGGAACCCATCCCAGTGGATACCAAGGTATGTGTAGGCCTAAGAATACTAGATACAGGTACCTTCCAAAGGGCAACTGGGGATATCATGGGGATCTCACAGGCATCAGCATCCAGGGTACTCCACCAGATCCTGGAAGCCATGTCAGCACATGCCTGTGAGCACGTATATTTCCCCAACACCCCTGAGGCATTGGCCAGCAATATGCTTCTCTTCCACCAAATAGCAGTATATCCTGAGGTACTGGGTGCTATAGACTGCACGCATATACACATCAAAGTAGCACCCGGTGAGCGGGGTAGGGTCTACATCAACCGCAAGGGCTTCCTCTCCATCAACTGCCAGGTCATGTGCTATGCCCAGGGCATTATAATGAATGTGTGTGCTGGCTGCCCTGGAAGCTATCACGATTCCCACATCTGGCATCTGATGCAGCTGTACCAGAGATATGCCAGTGGGGACATCTCTTATGGTCACCTTGTGGGGGATGCTGGTTATGCACTGGAGCCGTGGCTGATGACACACATCAGAAATGTACACACACCCGAACAAGAACTCCATAATGAGTCACAGGTACAGACCAGAGTTAGTATAGAGCATGTGTGTGGGAAGCTCAAGCCACAGTTCCAGTGCCTGGATACATCCGGTGGAGCCTTGCAGTACTCACCAGCTACATGTACCTAAATTGTCATCATGTGTGCCATGTTACACAATATGATACTGCAGAAACAGCTGCAGCAGGAACAGCACGGGGCAGGGCCACACAGCCACCCACCATTGCCAAGGCCTGCACAGGCACAGAGTGCCTCAGAGGAGGAACAACCTGAGTCTGCCCCAGTAGGCAGAAAGAGGTGTGCCCAGTATGCCATGGTCTTGGCAAAGAGGCAACTCATAGCACATACACTGACACAGTAGGGACCCAGAGAATGACACCTCTCTCTGACTCACACATACAGTAAAAGGGATGCTGAACATGACACTACCTGTGCTCAACCATGTATAGGGAGTGTACTATGTGCATCCGACATAGGCAGCCCTCCAGCACCATCTTCAGTACTGGCACACCCGCAAGGTAAGCCACTCTTCCTACCAATTGCCAAATGAAGTAGTATGTGTTGTTACTTGTATCTATGGTATGGATGTGAGCATGCAAGGGAATCGGGTGGCTGAATGGGATGCCAGCAGATAGTAGACACCTATGGTGGCAGCATGACATCTGTAACAAATACTGGTCTCACCATATAGCCAGTACTACACATGGTGACAAAACCCACTGCAGGAAATGTGCTGGGCCACATGTGTGTCGATATGACACACACATGCCAGTCAGGGAGGTTCACATACCCAACAACAGTCTCAGCCAGCAGGACAGGTGTAGACAAACACAAACAAAGGCTGTGCTAAGGCCTCTGAATGATGACTATGAGTAACCTCCCCCCCCAGGTCTGCACAGATATGCTGTATCAGGTCAGGCAGTGGGATGTTAGTTCTCACTAAATATTTTTTTTTATTATTTCAAATAAGATGTCTTAAACATTACATGAAATAAAGATAAATAACATATTTACAATTCTAAAACATTACTAACTTCAAACCATTATATAACTATTTACATTGGTGTCTATGCAAATAACATTGAAATTCTATATTATATAGAGTTAGAAACATAAGATGATATATCTTCTTCGATATTTTCAAGTATTTCCAGTACTTTCATCCAAGAGTAATAGTAAGAAGTAGATCTTTTAGTTCTGTTCTTCACTGTTAATATTTCCATGTGAGCAACTGTTGTTGTTAAAGTCTCAAATTCCTTGAACGAGGCTAAGCCTCATTTTTCCAGTGTATAGTTATGATTTTACGTGAAATTGCCAATAGTGACCATAGGATTTTAGTGTCTTTTTTGGTACACAGTTTGGAATAGGAGAGCTGAATAAAATTAAAGACTTTGTTAATTGAAAATTATCATTATAAACAGTCTGAAAAAAATAATTAATGGATTTCCAGTACATATTGAGACATATACATTCATAAAAAACATGCTGCCAATCTGCTTTTATCTTGATATGGCATCTCCAACATTGATCTTCAATAGAATACATTTTGGCTAACCTATGTGGTGTATAGAAACTTCTGTGTAGATATCTCCAAGTGAATAATTGCCAGTATTTTGATAATGTAGAAAATTTGGAAGATTTTAGAATATTACTTTTTCTTCTTCAACTGGAGGATGGTTGTTTATTAAAGTATAATAATCCCAGTATGATTTTTCATGATAGTTTTTGTTTTTAACAATTTTATAGATATTAGACAAATAACCTGTACCCTGATAAGGCTGTTTTGTGATAAGAATAAGGTATTCAATGAGTTTTGGAGCTTCATGTCTAACTGAAGGTTGCATTTGTTCTATTTTATTTATAAGAAAATGCCTTAGATTTTGTAAAACAGCCAATTGTCTTTATTTATATTATAATTATAAATTATCTGTTCCTTTGTTAGAATTTTCCCTTTCTCTATAAGTTGATGCCAAAAGAGTAATGTTTCTTCTTTAAGTATATTTATTTTAGATATTTGGAATGTATCTAGAATATTTGGTGTAAAAGCTATAGGAAAATAAGAAAAATCCAAGAATTAATATTTGGTATTTTGTTTATATATGTTCTGAACACTGAAAGTGTAGAACTTACATAGTTTGATGGCAATTTATTAATATTATTCCTTTTCCTAAAAATAATCTTTTAACATCCATATAAGGGGTGATGGTATTACTGTTAAGTTGTCTTGTATGTGATTATAATTGATTTCTATGTAAATCTGCTCATGGGCTTGTTTCCATATAGGTGTGTATGAATTATTTAACCATAGTGTTATGTTTTTAATAACAGATGAGGTAATATATAAATCAATATCCGTAAATTAATTCCACCATCTTCCCAATCTGGCAAATGTTTATTTAAGGCTATACGGGTTTATTTGGAAACCATAGAAAATTTAAAATTAGTTTATTGTATCTTTGAATAATATATTTGGGAGGTGGCAATGAAAAATTTTGTATTAAGTATAATATTTTGGGAAATATGATTATTTTAATAAGATATAATCTGTCTGCTGTTGAAAAGATATATTTATTCCAGTAACCAATTGTTTGTTCTATTTTGTCTAGTATTTTATTATAGTTAAATATTAGAGAATCTGTTAATTCATTGAGTAGATTTATTCCCAGATATAATAATTTACTTTCTGTTACTATATATTTGGAAAATCTTTTGTTTATATTATTTTTTTTTACAATTACAGGGCATAATTTTAGTTTTGTTTTCATTAAATTTTAAGCCTGAAATATTTTGAAATTTATTCATGGAGTTAAATAGAGCATTCAAAGACTCATTTGCATCTGAGAGAGTTAATAGTATGTCATCAGCAAAGAGTTGGATTTTAAGGTTTAACATTTTATTAATACAAATGCCCTTTATGTTATTGTTTGATCTGATTTGATTTGCAAAGGGTTCTATGAGTAATGCAAATAACAATGGTGATAAAGGGCAACCTTGTTTAGTTCCCTTTTTTATTGTTATAGGGCCTGATCTATATGATCCCAGTTTAACATATGCAGTAGATTTTTCATATAGTATTTGGATACGATTATTAAAATTAGAAGGAAAGTTATATTCTTTTAAAACTAGTGAAAGAAAGTTCCAATTAACCGAATCAAAAGCTTTACTAATATCTAATGAGATTACATTTAAATTTAGGACTTTATGTTTGCTATAATCTATTAATGTTAGTATTCTTTTAATATTATCTGAAGTATTTCTTCCTTTAATAAAACCTGTTTGATCTTTGTGAATTAAGAAAGGAAGAAAGTGTTTGATCCTATCTGCGTATATAGCCATAAACATCTTGTAGTCTATATTGAGTAATGATATTGGCCTATATGAGGAACACTGTTTCTCATCTTTATCTGGTTTGATAATTGGGGATGTCAATGAATATTTCCAAGAGGGTGGTATATTCAAATCTTTATTGGCTATATCATATACTTTTAATAATAAAGATATGGCTTGATTGGGTATTAATTTACACATTTCTGGTAGCATATTGTCTGGGCCAGGTGCTTTATTTGTCTTGAGCTTTTAATTTGTGATTTTAATTCTGTCATATTGATTGGTTTGTTTATAATGTCTATTTGTTCTTGTGTTAATTTAATATGAATATTGTTTTCTAAGTATTTTTTATATCCTTAGTAGGTGTATCTTGAGTATTTATGGAATTATCAATGTTAAATTGGAGTCTGAATGCTTCTAAAATATCATTTAGTTCCGTAACTCTTTTGTTAGTATTGGGAATAAATATTTCTTTTATTTGCTTAGATTTAATTATTTTTTTGTTCTATTAGTTAAGTATCTCAGGTGTGCTGAATTAGTAGAGTATGAGTTTATTTTTATCTTTCTAGGTTAATCATAATCTTATGGTGTAGCAATTCTGTATACTTCTTATTGATTTGTGTAAGTTCTTGAACTTGAGTAGCATTACCCTTTTGTATTTCCAGTTTCAATTTATCTGCTTTGTTTTGTAAGTCTAGCATATCTTTATTCCATAACTTCCTTTTATTTATGTACCAGGATAATATCTTCCCATATGTAACTGCTTTTAATGAATCCCAGACATATATTTCTGAAATATCTTCTGTGTAATTTATTTCTAGAAAGTCTTTGATTGTTTCTTCATAAAATTCTTTGAAATCTCTCAATTTTGTGATATAGGAAGGTATCCTAGTAATGGGATTTGAATAAAATGGTGTAAGCTCTATCTCAAAGACTATGGCATTATGATCAGATAAAGGACAATTTATGATTTTGACTTTGTCAGTTTTGTTATTAGGTCATTGGCAACATATATTCTATCAATTCTAGAGTTAGTTTTATATCTATGAGAATAAAATGTGAAGATTAGTGAGTCTGGTTCTGCAAATTCATTTATATCTTTTAAATACAATGTATCTATAAATTTTGATAGTGCTTTAGAGATGGGTTGTTTTCTTCTTTTGGATTTAGAATCTGTATCTTTTTCATTCATTATACAGTTGAAGTCTCCTGCCAATATCAGGCTACCCTTAGTTAAATGAATTATCTCTTCAAAATGCTGTTTAACTGTTTTTAATCCTAGTCCTGGGATCCAATATAGATTTACTAACGTATAGATTCTCTTATTTAACTCTATTGAAACTAGACAAAACATACCTGATGTATCTTGATGAGTAGTAATTATTTTAGGTGTTATAGTTGAGTTATGAAGTAGTATAGCTACTCCTCTTTTTTGTTTTGTATTGAGAGTTTATTAGTACTGTGTAATTATTAATATTTAAGTTGTTTATATCTCTATCTAATAAGTGTGTCTCTTGTAAAAAGACTATTTGTGGTTTATGTAAGTTTATGTACTTGAATAGGCTTCTCCTTTTATTACTATTATTTAGACCATTAACATTTATGGATAAACATTTCATTTCCTAGTTTTGAGTTTGTTTTATGTGTAAGTTTATGTAAATATTGTTTATTCTTAGTTCCATCTTGGATACAGAATTCAAAAAGTTTTTCTTGTATGATTTTGCATGTTTCTGAGTGACACCAAAGTGATAGAATAAAAAAAACAAAGAACTTCCAAACTTGTAATTCTTAACCTTAAAACCATTCCCTATTGCTATGAGGTAATATACCTCTTCGTTTGGTTAGTGAATCTAACCAAACAAACTTTCTACCCTCACAAATAATATTTGGATCAGTTTCTCTTATCCTCTTAGTTTTAAATAAAGATAATTGAATAATATATTAAGATAATCTAATCAGCTAAAATATATACATATATTCTTTACTCATCTTATTGTAATTCAATAATACTTACTTCTAAGCAGGTTTCAAAAAGGTACAAATATTTAGATTAAGGTAGTATCATTTCAAAATAATTTAGGGTATTAATAAACATCATGTTAAAATCTATAACTGTATATTTCATACATCTGTTGAAAACTATTTACTGACATTACTGTATAATACAGTACCATTGTTGTGCAATTGTTTTAGACTACTCAAGTCCGAAACCAGTGTTTAAATTAATATTTGCAAAGTCATATTGGAATAAAACATGAATAGTTCTGAAACCACATCATATTTCATGTTTAACATAAACTGAAATGCGATACAATGTATAAGTATATTAATATTTCTTTAGTAGACATTAAATATGTTCCTCTGATTGCATTTTTCAGCTTTTCAATGACAATTCCCATGGCTGGAGACAACAAGATCACAATTTAGACAGCTCCCTTATCCAAGAGACCACTCATAATGTTGTTACCTGATTGAGTGTCTTGTTGCCAACACTTCCATCAACCCTCAGAGGGACCCTGCACAATGAAAACTGACACAGTACAGAGGTAAAACTGCAGCACTTGACCACACCCTCAAAGCAAACATCTATGTATATCACACATCAACTCCCACAGCTTAGACTGACACCCAACCAGTGAGTCTATCTGCTGACAACAAGTGCTGGAGATACAATCCTGACCTACTCAACACCAGTAATTCAATCCTATGACTGAACAAAAGTATACCGGAGAACACATCAAAACAATGGAAGCTGCCAAGATTCAAACCACCATGTACGAAAATATTACAGGCCAAAATTCCCAACCCATTTTGCAGCAAAGAGACAAAACGTATTCAAACCATGGGGTAACACCTTTACCACGTCAAAAGGTGTCCAAGAAGCTTGTTTTTCCTCCAACATCGGAGGACAGCCACGATGATCCATGCACTGCAAGAGTACCATTTTATCCTGGCAATTGCTTCACGACTGTATATAGAAACATTTAATCCAAATCATTAACTGGCACCACAACAATATTTCTCAGAAAAGCTGTTTTACAGCCAATGACCAGACAGAACGCACCATTGAGAGGATACATTTATCAAATGTCAAGTGCCCCAGCCATAATACAAGTGTCTCCTCAAATCAATCCCCAACGAATCTACTGCCCACCAAACTTGCAGACCAATACTGGCATCCTTTCATGCAGTCACATTGAAACACAAAATACAGGTCCGCTGATCAGGAACAACCAGGCTCTCAACTGCCAGACAACACACCCGTCTGCAGAAAGGTCCAAGAATCATAGTTGCATTGTCAAGCATCCTTGTCCACACTAACAGTAACATGATATACCCGCATACACTAGTATTGTGTCATTCTTGATAATGTAAAAGCCAGACAATATTATAAGAAGGGTGAAGCCACAGCCAGGCAACATAACAAGAAGAGCACAGCCGCAGTCACCATTCAGATGAGCAAACGGGAACAGCATGAGCCATCTAAGGATGGATAGCCCGTTGAGTACCTGCCACAATGCATGCCCATAATGCATGGCAACCCAGTAACAAATTAGGGTGTGGGCTAAGCCTCTCCCCCTTCCACTCAAATCAGATCCAACACAATATGTGTGTAGAACACAGATGCTTCGACAAAGCCCAAAGCCACATGGGATATAAACATTGTATAATTGACACACCAGGTCAAATCAACTGTTGTTATGTTACTCATTATAGTTGCCTATACAATCATTGCTTCCACTTTCTCCATCTAGTATACCATAACGCCATCTAAATGTTTGATTTGCCAAATGCACATCCAACCTTCTTGTTGCATCCCACCTGCCCACCCGAGGGCATACCTTGGCAGCAGGACATCAGTAGTATTCTGCAGGAGCACCAGCGTGGGAAATGGCAACCCTCCCAAAACAAACCTGTCAGTTGCTTGACATTTACTAGTTTCTTTAGAGAATTTGTAAAACAGCAGTGATTTTATTTGCTGATGATTAATTTCTGCTTTTTAAACTCTGCTGTATAAAACATAGTAAGGGATAGCTAAAATGTCTGGAAATCTAAACTGATAGAAAGACAAGCAGATATATGTCCTTATCTATCAAGGTGCTAGAAGACATCAGTAGCCATAAACTGAAAGTGCTTCAAAAATAAATATCTGTGTATATTTATATGAACCTTTTATATTATTTATGTTTCCTTAGAAGGAATTTAGGTTTCTGTATCTTTAAATGTGAACCTAGCTTATTTTCTGACTAGACGTCAATTAGAAAGAGTCAGGGGATGGCGTACACAAGTAAATGCGACAAGAAATAAGTAACTCAAGTTTCTAGTGATGTTTGTGGCTGTTAAATTGTCTCGAGAACCAAGCAGGAAAAGGTATGTGTTTTTCCTTTTTTTCTTTTCCCTCCTCTTATTTGGTGACAAACTCATGTAGTGTGCACGCAAGCACTCTAGTTTACGGAGTAGTGTTCACAACTGTCAAACTTTGCATTTTAAACATGCTATGCCTTATTTCTCTACAAAAAAAAGACAACAGGATATCTAAGCTAGTCACAAGCATCTTTCAACTCCGGATGTCTGGAGCCACAACACACATGACTTATAGCCTCAAAATATCACTTAAAACATATTTTTTCACTGGACTATATCAGTATGTGCATATGGGTCAAAGGCAGAACATCTTTTAAGATTATTTAAAGTAGTCTTATGATACATCCTAACTGAAATACTTCATTTCAAAAGCAACACATTTCTGCCCAGCATTAGCGTTTATCCAAACAGGGACACTTTTAACTTATAAAAAGTAATACTATCAGGGATGTAACTGATAATAAGTTATATAGCAGCCATTACTATACCTATTAAGCAATATAACCATATACTGATTAAAGTATTATAAGTTAATAAAGATTTAATAAAAAGAAGAGAAAATAAAAACAACAAAACACAAAGAGAGAAAATAAATAAATAAATAAACTATTTGGGAACATTATTATGCATTGATTACTCTGATTAAGAATATGAAAATAATAGATGGATAATAATGAAAAATAGAGTAATGTTTAAATTATGCTTAGTATATTGATGTGATTTGAGATAAATGTATTTACATTTATGCTAATTTTGACATTTAAAATATAATTGAAAACAGTACCTGTTTTGGTGTAACTTGAAGACAGTAAGAACTTTTCTTTGTTGTTAGTATTATTATTTAGATTTTTACAGAATATAACATATGTTAGATTATTTCTCCTTTAGTATTGGTTTCTTTTGCTCAACAGTTTTCCAATTATTTACTTCAGCATTTCTCTTCGGTGTACTTATTGTCCAGTCCATAGATTCTTCATGTGTTAGGATGTTGTTGCTGGTAAGGTATTTTATTGCTGAATCTACTGTTTCAAAGATTTTTATTCCATTTGGTAGAAAAACTTTCAGTCTTGCTGGAAATAAAAGATGGACTTTCAGTTGCTTTTTCTTCAAGGTTTTTTATTGGTAGAAATTCTTTTCTTTTGAAACCACCTTTGTAGAATAATCATTGTCAAATCTTATTAATGAATCATTGTATTTGATGGGAGAATTTGCCCAAGCATTTCTTAATATAAGATCTTTATCTTGTGTAGAAAAAGTCTCACAATTATAGATCTCGGCTTGTTCTTACCGGAGAAGAAGCATTTCCAGAAGCTGCTAGTGATCTATGCACCCGTTCTATACCATATGAAAGAGCTTCAGGTATTTTTGTTACATCTGGTATCCAGGTGGTAAGAAAGTTTATCATATTGTCCCCTTCAGATTTTCTGGTAGACCATATATTCTAATATTATTTCTTCTTGTTCGGTTTTCCATATCATCAAGCTTTTCTAGTAAATATGTATTCTGTTGAAGTAAGAATTCAGTTTGTTGTTCTTCTATTTGGACTCTAGTGTCAATGTCACTTAATGACTGTTCAATAAGTGATATCTGTCCTTTCTGCTGTGTAAACATTTCTTGAAGCTGTTCCAGTTGTTGTGAGCACTTTTCTTTAAAAGTATCTATTTTATTGTCCATCTTGTCGATTTTTATTGTAAGTTCCTGTATATTTGTAATGAGAGACTGCAGGTCTTTTTTGAGAGAAGAGTCTTGTGCTGTATTCCTTAGATGACTCATGCTGTAAAGCTGACATTGGTGCTGATTTTCCAGTAATTAATTTGACAGGAATTATTCAAGTTCTGACAATAACATTTTTCTTATAGATGCTCAGAGTTATTAGAAATAAGTTAGTAATAAAAATTTCTTCAAATTAAATATTATTTTGTAAAATTCCTGTCAGGAATTGTATTGAAGTAAGAGAGCTGAAATGAAGTGCAGCTATCAGTTCAGCATCCTAGCCACGCCCCCAACGGGATGTTAGTTCTGAAGGGTAAGAAGTCAGAAACTGATATGTAGGTCAATCAAACCTAAGCCCTGTAGTACACTGATATGCCTCTAGTCAGCATGATAGGTTAGAATACAGAATGAAATGGAGTACCTGACATACCAGTGCAGTCATTGCAAATGTGTACAAGTGTCAGGTGTGCCACCCCCAGTCCTATGTAGAAATGTAGTAACAGTCTGGTGTGCCCCCCCATCCGATGTAGACACATTTTAGCAGTCAGGTGTGCCCCCCAATCCTATGTAGAAATGTAGTAACAGTCAGGTGTGCCCCTTCAATCTGATGTAGAAATGTAGTAACATGTATGTGTATGTATAATACCAGTGAAGCACAAATGAACTGAGGTGGCCAAGGTAGCAGGAGAGATTGTAGCATTTGTACAATATGCAGGTATGCGTGTGTTAGGTTGTTGTGTGCTTCATATTGTGAGAGTGGTCAGCATGTATGCATGGTGAGGTTTGACCTGGTGGCCATTGCCCAGTACTGCCGATGACAGGGCCAAGTCCTCAAAACTGCAGTGCCAAACACAATGCTCCCCAGTATAACACATTCTAGCAGTAAACAAATGTAAATGTATGGAGGTAATATGTTTCACCATCTGAAAGATGTACATGGCATGACTGTTGGGCCAGATATACAAACAGTACACAGAGGAAAGTACCCCAGACAGTGTATAATGTGTAACCATGAAATGGGCACACCCTTGGAATTGGAAATACAGGTTTGCATTACATTATCTGGGCTTGTAGTAGGGAATACCAATGTCTTCTGGCCAAACACTCGCAGATCATAAAGGTCATAGGAATGATGTATTGAGAAAAAGCTGATGTCCCTGCACAAGCCAGCATAAGTGGAATGCCCCATGCATATCTGTGAGTCAGATGCAAGTAGTGTCCATCGCACACATGCACCCAGCTCACCCAAACACCACCCGCAGGTACCTCTCCGGTCTTATCCCTGCTGTTGGGAATGGGTACAACTGTGTATGGCAATAGTGAAAGAATGCAACATGCAGTGCATGTGTCCCATGCAGGTGTATCTCTAACTGTAAGCAGCACCCTGCCAGCATCCACACCACCTGATAAATACTGATAGAAAGTATTGTCATGGACACATAGCACACCAACCCAGTCACCCCAGTGGAATATACTCTATGGCAGTCTGGTACTGTAGGATGTACAGAATGCAACGGCCTGCTACAGCTGGCTTGCATCACTACCAAATGGCCTACAGTCCTCTGCCAAAGGCCTGTGTCTCACCGGTACTGCCAATGTATGTTATGTCATGGATTCCCAAATAACAGTATAACACAGTCCGCAGAACTCATATGCAAGGCCATGTGGACAAACCACAGTAACATGTCCACCATGTCCCACTGCATGAACTGTGGACTAACACCAATACACTACTGTGATGAGGTGATAACTATAGGGAAAGTACCAGAGAATGTTTGCATAATGTATGGAAGAGGACAGAATAATGGGGGTGGGGGGGTGGGAGCATGGGCAGCATGGAATGTGCGATGTCTGAAACACAGCCATGTGCACATACTATCCCTGGCTGCAAACACAAAATTGGGTGGCTACAAACCTGTCCATACACCACAATAGTGGTAATGTCCTGACTTATGACCCCTGCCTCTGGGTAACCTGCGTGAATCTGTACAGCTGTGAGGTATTGCCACATCAAGATAAGGCCATTCTGTCATGTCGATGGATGTAAAAGTATGGGCTCTTCTGCCACTACTGTAACAAGGTGCTGAACCAGCTTCACAGACCCAGCAGCAAGTGTCTGCAGCTCCCCTCCAGAATGACATTAGCTTGCAGGAATATGTAAGCATTTGACCACAATACTGGACACAGCTGCATTCACCCTGTGTTTCCCTTAGACATCACTGTGAGCAAAAATGTCTAATTGACAGTACTTGAGGACATAAAACATCACAGAGTATAACACTACACATGTCTGCATATATCTGCAAAAACCAGTACCATGTAGCAGAAGCAGCACAGACACAATTACCTACAGTACCTACTATCCCTTGCCAGTTTGACCCCATATTACCAACTGATCTACATATATCCTGCAGAAAGAGTTTGCTAGCTCTAGGTGTAGAACACAAATGTCTGCAATGGATTAAAATCTACCTGGAATGGATCCACACATTCAATACAGAAGGGCATACTGGGCATGCTCCCACACTTAAACAAATGAAGCCCATGTCTGGCAACAACAGTGGACTATAAATATCTGACAGTTGCAGATGTTAGTGCATACACTCCTCAGTATGCACCAGTCATGCTTTGCACACACATTGGATAGGAATACACCCATATATCCAAGGACAACACACTATGATATGCCAAAAGTACACATACATAGATGTGTGGAAGAGAGTGACAGTGACAAAGAGCCTTCCATCATGAGGCCTGTCCCACCCAGCACACAGCCAAATGGCTACAACCACATGATGTGCAAATGTCACTCACCATAGAAATTAGCCACTGGTATCACTCAACATTATAGACTCTGTGGTGCTAGTGCTAACTGTGCAACATGACCATACAAGGCAGTAGTCATCTAGCAGGTGTATACACGTACCTGAAGAATATAAACTTGTGTGTGCCTGAGTGTGGTGTGTCTACCACTAGATGAATGGGTTATGGCCCATTCACACAGACTGCCCTCCCCATAGCCCTACTATGGCAAACCTGCTGATGTCAGTCACTGTGAAATACACCTTTGGGGAAAGGATAGCCCAGTAATCTCTGTGGTGCATCTTATAACTGCATAATGCTGTTGTGTGATATACTACTAAGGTAGGAATTCTAATTCCAGATGTGGCAACTGTGCATGTGTGTGTTTGTGTATTTGTCTGTCTAGTGATCAATAATTTTTAGGTTGGCACACTCACTACAATTCAAATGCCCTACTTAATCAAGCCTGCTGATGTCATTCACTTTGAAATACACCTTTGGGGAAAGAGTAGCCCAGTAATCTCTGTGGCATGTCCTATAATTGTGTAATGCTGTAGTCTGATAACCTAGTTAGGTAGGAGTTCTAATCCCTGACATGGCAACTGTGTGCGTGTGTGTTTGTCTTTGTAGGGAGCAATGCTTTTTAGGCTAGTAACACCCATTACAATTCAAATGCCTTACTTTGGAAAGCCTGCTTATGTCATTCAATTTGAAATCCAACTTTGGGGAAGGAGTAACCCAGTAATCTCTGTGGCACATCTTATAACTGGGTAAGGTTGTAGTGTAGTAAATTAGTTAAGTAGGAGTTCTAATCCCAGACATGGGAACCGTGTTTGTGCACCTGTCTGTGTAAGGGGCAATGCATTTTAGGCTAATCACACTCACTGCAATTCAAATGCCCAACTTTGGCAAGCCTGCTGATGTCATTCACTTTGAAATACACATTTGGGAAAGGAGTAGCCCAGTAATCTCTGTGATGTGTCCTATTACTGTGTAATTCTGTAGTGTGATAAACTAGTTAGGTAGAAGTTCTAATCCCAGACATGGCAGCTGTGTGTATCTTTGTCTGTGTAGGGAGCAATGCTTTTTGGCTAGTCACACTCACTACAATTCAAATGTCCTACTTTGGCAAGCCGGCTGATGTCATTCCCAGTGAAATATACCTTTGGGGAAGGAGTAGTCAAGTAATCTCTGTGGTGCATCCTATAACAGCATAATATTGTAGTGTGATAAAGGCGTTTGGTAGTGGTTCTCTTCCCAGACATGACAAATGTTGATGTTTGTGTGTTTGTTTGTCTGTGTAGGGTGCAATGCTTTTGAGGCCATTCTCAGTCACTACAACCTCCATTGTCCTTCTTTGGCAAGCTTGTTGATGTCATTCAAAGTGAAATACTCCTTTGGGGAAGGAGTAGTGCAGTAATCTCCATGGTGCATCCTATAACAGTGTAATGCTGTGCTATGACATAGTAGTTTGGTAGGGGTTCTATTCCCAGACATGGTCAGTGTGGATGTTTGTGTGTGTGTTTGTTGATGTAGAGTGGAATGCCTTTGTGGCCAATCACAGTCACTATAGCCTGCATTGCCCTTCTTTGGCAATCCTGCTGATGTCAATTGCAGTGAAATACACCTTTGGGGAAAGAGTAGTCCAGTAATCTACATGGTGCATCCTATAACAGTGTAATGCTGAAGTGTGATATAGCAGTTTTTAAGGGGTTCTATTCCCAGACATGGTAAGTGAGGATGTTTGCATGTGTGTTTGTTTGTCTGTGTAGGGAGCTGTGCTTTTGAGGCCATTCACAGTCACTACAACCTCCATTGCCCTTCTTTGTCAAGCCTGTTGATGTCATTCCCAGTGAAATACACCTTTGGGGAAAGAGCTGTCAAGTAAACACCGTGGCAGGTCCTATAACTGCGTAATGCTGTGATGTCATAAAATAGGTAGGAGTTCTAATCCCAGATATGGCAACTGTGGGGTCTGTGTGCATCTTTGTTTGTCATGCATATCCTGGGTGGAGGTGGCTGTGAATAACAATTGGAATTATTGTGGATTGGATTTTGCAAATTTCTTATATGGTGTGCCCATTATATGTCACACTGTCCACCTTATAAGGATAACAGATGTCAAATAGCCGAGAGGCTGGGGTGCCAGTCCATTTACCTACATGTGTCAGCAAGGCCTGATGAACAAAGTAAGCAACCCTTGTAGGCCACAGCAAGATAAGGCCTTACTGTCACATCGATGGATGTACAAGTATGGGATCCTCTGCCACTACTGTACCAAGGTGCTGAACCAGTTACA
Source organism: Protopterus annectens (assembly GCF_019279795.1). Classification (NCBI taxonomy): domain Eukaryota; kingdom Metazoa; phylum Chordata; order Ceratodontiformes; family Protopteridae; genus Protopterus; species Protopterus annectens. Next base: position 1,037,045,693 of record NC_056727.1, on the reverse strand, counting down.
CAGACCAAGCAGCAAGTGGCTGCAGCTCCCAGTCCAGAATGGCATTAGTTTACAGGAAAATTTAGGCGTTTGACCATAATACTGGACGCAGCTGCATTCACCCTGTGTTCCCCAGGACATCACTGCGAGCAAAAATGTCTACCTCACAGTACTTGAGGACATAAAGCATCACAGTGTATAACACTACACATGTCTGCATATCTCTGTTAACATTAGTACCATGTAGCAGAAGCAGCACAGACACAATTACCTACAGTACCCACTATCTCTTGCCCAGAATTACCCCATATTGCCAACTGATCTACAGATATCCTGCAGACACAGTTTGCTAGCTGTAGGTGTAGAACACAAAAGTCTGCACTGGAGTAAAATCTACCTGGAATGGATCCACACATTCAATACAGAAGGGCATACTGTGCATGCTCCCACACTTCTATTCCCAGAACTGGTAAGTGTGAATGTTTGTGTGTGTGTTTGTCTGTGTAGGGAGCAATGCTGCTTTTGAGGATATTCACAGTCACTACAACCTCCATTGCCCTTCTTTGGCAAGCCTGCTGATGTCATTCACTTTGAAATACACCTTTGGGGAAAGAGTACCCCAGTAATCTCTGTGACACATCATATAACTGTGCAATGCTGTAGTCTGACAACCTAGTTAAGTAGGAGTTCTAATCCCTGACATGGCAACTGTGTGCATGTGTGTTTGTCTGTGTAGAGAGCAATGCTTTTTAGGCTAGTCACATGCATTACAATTCAAATGCCCTACTTTGGCAAGCCTACTGATGTCATTCACTTTGAAATGCATCTTTGGGAAAGGAGTAACCCAGTAATCTCTGTGGTATATCTAATAACTGTGTAAGGCTGTAGTGTAGTAAATTAGTTAGGTAGGAGTTCTAATCCCAGACATGGCAACTGGGTTTGTGCACCTGTCTGTATAGGGGCAATGATTTTAGGCTAATCACACTCACTGCAATTCAAATGCCCAACTTTGGCAAGCCTGCTGATGTCATTCACTTTGAAATACACCTTTGGGAAAGGAGTAGCCCAGTAATCTCTGTGATGTGTCTTATAACTGTGTAATGCTATAGTGTGATAAACTAGTTAGGTAGAAGTTCTAATCCCAGACATGTCAGCTGTGTGTATCTCTGTCTGTGTAAGGAACAATGCTTTTTAGGCTAGTCACACTCACTACAATTCAAATGCCCTACTTTGGCAAGTCAGCTGATGTCATTCCCAGTGAAATATACCTTTGGGGAAGGAGTAGTCCAGTAATCTCCATGGTGCGTCCTATAACAGCATAATGCTGTAGTGTGATAGAGATGTTTGGTAGTGGTTCTCTTCCCAGACATGGCAAGTGTTGATGTTTGTTTGTCTGTGTAGGTTGCAATGCTTTTGAGGCCATTCACAGTCACTACAACCTCCATTGCCCTTCTTTGGCAAGCCTGCTGATGTCATTCCCAGTGAAATACACCTTTGGGAAAGACCTGTACAGTAATCTCCGTGACAGTTTCTATAACTGCGTAATGCTGTAGTGTGATAAAATAGTTAGGCAGGAGTTCTAATCCCAGACATGGCAACTGTGGGGTCTGTGTGCGTCTTTGTATGTCATTCATATCCTGTGTGGAGGTGGCTGTGAGTAACAGTTGGAATTACTGTAGACTGGATTTTGCAGATTTATTATATGTGGGCCTATTATATGTCACAATGTCCACCTTACAAGGATAACAGATGTCAAATAGCCAAGAGGCTGGGGTGCCAATCCATACACCTACATGTGACATCAAGGCCTGATGAACAAAGTAAGAAACCTTTGTAGGCCACAGCAAGATAAGGCCTTACTGTCACATCGATGGATGTACAAGTATGGGATCCTCTGCCACTACTGTACCAAGGTGCTGAACCGGTTACACAGACCCAGCAGCAAGTGGCTGCAGCTCCTCCTCCAGAATAGCATTAGTTTGCAGGAATATGTAGGTATTTGACCACAATACTAGACACAGCTGCATTCACCCTGTGTTCCCCAGGACATCACTGCAAGCAAAAATGTCTACCTCACAGTACTTGAGGACAAAAAACATCACAGTGTATAACACTACACATGTCTGCATTTCTCTGCTATCACCAGTACCATGTAGCAGAAACAGCACAGACACAATTATCTACAGTACCCACTATCACTTGCCCAGTATGACCCCATACTGCTGACTGATCTACAGATATCCTGCAGAAACAGTTTGCTAGCTGTATGTGTAGAACACAAAAGTCTGCACTTTAGTAAAATCTACCTGGAATGGATCCACACATTCAATACAGAAGGGCATACTGTGCATGCTCCCACACTTCTATTCCCACAACTGGTAAGTGTGAATGTTTGTGTGTGTGTTTGTCTGTGTAGGGAGCAATGCTTGTGGGGCCATTCTCAGTCACTACAATCTCCATTGCCCTTCTTTGGCAAGCCTGCTGATGTCATTCACTTTGAAATACACCTTTGGGGAACGAGTAGCCCAGTAATCTCTGTGGCGTGTCCTTTAACTATGTAATGCTGTAGTCTGATAAACTAGTTAGATGGGAGTTCTAATCCCTGACATGGCAACTGTGTGCATGTGTGTTTGTCTGTGTAGGGAGCAATGCTTTTTAGGCTAGTCACACCCATTACAATTCAAATGCCCTAATTTCACAAGCCTGCTGATGTCATTCACTTTGAAATACACCTTTGGGGAAGGAATAACCCAGTAATCTCTGTGGCACATCTTATAACTGTGTAAGGCTGTAGTGTAGTAAATTAGTTATGTAGGAGTTCTAATCCCAGACATGGCAACCATGTTTGTGCACCTGTCTGAGTAGGGGGCAGTGCATTTTAGGCTAATCACACTCACTGCAATTCAAGTGCCCACCTTTGAGAAAGGAGTAGCCCAGTAATCTCTGTGACGTGTCCTATAACTGTGTAATGCTGTAATGTGATAAACTAGTTAGGTAGAAGTTCTAATCCCAGATATGGCAGCTGTGTATCTCTGTCTGTGTAGGGAGCAATGCTTTTTAGGCTAGTCACACTCACTACAATTCAAATACCCTACTTTGGCAAGCTAGCTGATGTCATTCCCAGTGAAATATACCTTTGGGGAAGGCGTAATCCAGTAATCTCAGTGGTGGTTCCTATAACAGCATAATGCTGTAGTGTGATAGAGAAGTTTGGTAGTGGTTCTCCTCCCAGACATGGCAAGTGTTGATGTTTGAGTGTTTATTTGTCTGTGTAGGGCGCAATGCTTTTGAGGCCATTCACAGTCACTACAACTTCCATTGCCTTCTTTGGCAAGCCTGCTGATGTCATTCAAAGTGAAATACTCCTTTGGGGAAGGAGTAGTGCAGTAATCTCTGTGGCAGGTCCTATAACTGTGTAATGCTGTAGTGTGATAAAATAGTTAGGTAGGAGTTCTAATCCCAGACATGGCAACTGTGGGGTTTATGTGCATCTTTGTTTGTCATTCATATCCTGTGTGGAGGTGGCTGTGAGTAACATTTGGAATTATTGTGGATTGGATTTTGCAAATTTCTTATATGGTGGGCCTACTATATGTCATAATGTCCACCTTACAAGGATAACAGATGTCAAATAGCCAAGAGGCTGGGGTGCCAATCCATACACCTACAAGTGACATCAAGGTCTGACGAACAAAGTAAGCAACCCTTGTAGGCCACAGCAAGATAAGGCCTTACTGTCACATCGATGGATGTACAAGTATGGGAACCTCTGCCACTACTGTACCAAGGTGCTGAGCCGGTTACACAGACCCAGCAGCAAGTGGCTGCAGCTCCTCCTCCAGAATTGCATTGGTTTGCAGGAATATGTAGGCATTTGACCACAATACTGGACACAGCTGCATTCACCCTGTGTTCCCCAGGACATCACTGTGAGCAAATATGTCTACCTCACAGTGCTTGAGGACAAAAAACATCACAGTGTATAACACTACACATGTCTGCATATCTCTGCTATCACCAGTACCATGTAGCAGAAGCAGCACAGACACAATTACCTACAGTACCCACTATTCTTTGCCCAGTATGACCCCATATTGCCAACTGTTCTACAGATATCCTGCAGACACAGTTTGCTAGCTGTAGGTGTAAAACACAAAAGTCTGCACTGGAGTAAAATCTACCTGGAATTGATCCACACATTCAATACAGAAGGGCATACTGTACATGCTCCCACACTTCTATTCCCAGACATGGTAAGTGTGAATGTTTGTGTGTGTTGGTCTGTGTAGGGAGCAATGCTTTTGAGGCCATTCACAGTCACTACACCCTCCATTGCCCTTCTTTGGCAAGCCTGCTGATGTCATTCCCAGTGAAATACACCTTTAGGAAAGGAGATGTCCAGTAATCTCCATGACATGTCCTATAACTGCGTAATGCTGTAGTGTGATAAACTAGTTAAGTAGGAGTTCTAATCCCAGATATGTCAAATGTGTGTGTCTGTGTGTGTCTTTGTTTGTCATTCGTATCCTGTGTGGAGGTGGCTGTGAGTAACAACTGGACTCACTGAGGAGTGGATTTTGTAAATGTCTTATATGGTGGGCCTATTATATGTCACAATGTCCACTTTACAAGGATAACAAATGTCAAATAGCCAAGAGGTTGGGTGCCAATCCATACCCCCACATGTGACATCAAGGCCTGGCGAACAAAGTAAGCAACCCTTCTATTACCCAGAGAACACACTCAACCCATGTATCACATACAAACACACTTGTCTAAGCAACAACCGCTATGTTGGTAGTACCCTGCATATTGCCCACAGATAGTAACCATGGTGTCATTGCAGTGGAGCACAGAGGGAATGGCACCCTGCCCCATCACTACAATAGGCATGTAATTGCAGACAGTACGCCTTCACTATGTTTCCCACTGGATGCCTGCAACAACTGTGGTGTCATCAAATGTGACCCACTAAGGACATACCCATGCCTTAAACACATGCCCTGTATGGACAGATGCCACTGACACCAGGGATTACCTGTATCATGCTATCAATGTAGGTTCAGGGTCAACCTGGTGTCCACTACCAGTTCCCACCACATGAGGTCAGGACTGGCACATCTGATGATAACAATCTGTGTACAAAACATTGGCCAGACACCCCAGGTACAGTTCCACATATCACTGAACATGCATGTTTGTTGAACGTGTGCACATTCCAGACACTGTCCATGCCATGGACTATAGAACTCATACATGGCAAGCATTGCACAGCACTGGCCACACACAATAGTAACCCAGGTGACTGAATGTTGAATGCAATAACCACCTGTATGGGCCAATCCATTCACAACATCCCTGAGCCACACTGCAGACCATTGTCATTTGGCCTGATTCCA